>NC_092463.1:43329068-43634491 GCF_047495875.1 Pithys albifrons albifrons | reverse complement strand
CTCTTTGGTTTTACTATCTATTGAACATCAAGCATCTGGTATATTTCAAACCCAGAACTGGAATTACTTCAGAGCTGTAAAGAGATAAAAATTTCAGAACTCATGAGCAAGATGCTGAAATCCATTGGAGTATCACATCCTTAGCACTCCTTACTGAAAAACTGACCTGAGGCTATGGTGAGTCTCTCCATGCTTCTAGTCTGGCCAGACAAGAGGATTATGAAGCCCCAGAGTCACGACTGCCAAAGGACTTGCTGCAGAGGCAGGATGAAGGATTCCTGCTCACAGCCTCATTCTGAGATCTCTGTGTGCTCTCATTGGTGCAACAGTTCCAAGATCAGAAAAGCTTTGATAATGAGAAATAAGAGAACACACATAATACTACATTAGGAGATCTCCTTTATAGTTTTCTCACCACTAATGTCCTAGTGTCCTAGAAATCCTAGTGTTGATCTGGGAACCGAAAAGCCTTGAAAAGCCACACATGGATTTCCAGGCTAAAGAGTGCTGATATCTCAGAAGACTAAAGAATTTCTTTGCTTGTGGTTGAGTACCACCCCCCCCACCCCCCACCCCACCCCACCCCCCTGCCCAATCCCAGAAATAGTGGTCTGGCACATTCCAGAGTCAGAATCAGCCCAGACAACAGGGCTGTCTGCACCTTTTAACTCTGCTGTTTAGCAGGTGGGAAAGAAACCCATAAGCTATCATGGCATAATTTTAATCATAAATTCAACAAAATTATCTCTATGAAACAAGAGTGGAATTCCCAACTCAACTGAATATGAACCAAAAGAATGTGGACAGAATACCTTCTGAAGGGAAGCTAAGAGAATATCCAGTTCCTATCACTGCCTTAGGGACAAAATGTTCTGGAGATAACTAGCAGGAATACTCACAGCTGCAACAGGGTCTGGAAGTACCACAGATCCAGAAATGCTACCCTGGAAGCTACGGGGTCAAGTCCACAAGCAAAAGGCAACCTTAGAGCCTATACAGTAACAACTTTGACAGACAGTGACCTAATTTTACTAGAAAGAAAAGGAAACCAAAGATCCAAGAAGATAAATGACTTGCAATTTTGAAGACACAAAGGGAGTCTGTTGTGAAAATATTTTTTATTGTCCCTATGCTTAAAGGAAGGACATATAAGAAAAAGGATCAAATATCAAATGTGTCACACTCCCTGGGAATGTCAGCCAGGACGATACTTTTAGTTTAATTTTAGCCTATCTGCACCATGCCCCACAAACTGCCAATGCCTTCTGTGCTTAAAATCAGTCTGAAAGAACTATTTAACGTCAGTGTCCAAAAGAATAAGAACCAGATTAAAATTCAGGTAATTTCATCCAAACAGATTTGGTTCACAGCACTATTCAGCATTATACTATTGAATTTATTCTTTCCATGTTTTCTTTTCTGACAAGTATCTGCATGTCTGGATTTCAGTCAGAACTGTGTGGGTTTTCATACAGGATTCATCACTATAGTAACCAAGCACAAGTCACCAAGTGTGAGGGGTTTCTACTTCCCTCTTTTTTATGCCTTTTTTCTATTTGTTTGAGGGTTTTTCTATTTTTTCTTTTTTTCTTTTTTTTTTCAACCTTTTAAACTAACAGTGAAGTGGGACGTAATGAATTAGTTGAGATTTTTAGAAACTTCCACAGAATTCCAGTGACATTTGGGTTTATAAGTCCTTCAAAATCCATCAGAAATCCCTGCAAAAATAGAATTATGTAGGAAGTCTCTGCAGTGGTTTAAGCCCATGACTACAATAGGAATAAATCTTTTTCCTAATAATTTTATTAATAGGAAGCATAGGGTAGATGAAAGGCTGTATTCATGGGTTTTCTAGCCTCATGTTGCAGATGAAAATGTGGATGATTTTGAGATAAGTCACAAAACACATCAAGGACCATTGATCACTCTTTAAGGACATAATAAAAAGCCTGAGCCAAACAATTTGAATAAAATCTAGGGATAAATATTCCCTGTCATTTGAAATCAATTCGAGAAAACATTTTAAGCAAAACAGTAGATTTTTCCTCACAAAAATATTCCTAAATGCAATGTTCCTCAAAACATATACCTAACCAAGCCACTGAAAGCAGTACACAAAAAATATTTGTATGTGCATATGCGTATGCATGTATGTCTATAAATAAATTTGTATTAAAAGACTCATTAAGATCTCAGGCTGCTCTGCAAATAGCAACTGAAGGCAATTGCCTATATTTATTTTAGTGTTACCACAGAAAACTTACATTTAGTGTTTATATTTATCTGTCAAATCAGGATTGTTCCTTATACTAATTCTGTTGCTCTTAAAAAAAACTGTGGACATAGAAATCTCATAAAATTATTGTACAATATACAATATAATGAATAGAGGTCTCATGTTACTTAGTTGCTAATCTTCTAATAACATTAATTGCACTGAAGCACTGGAGCAGGTATCAGAAACATGCAGCAATCAGATACAGATTTTTAACTGTGGTATGCAGGTCTAGGAACATTTGACATAATGTAGTCCAAGAATTGAATGACCAAACCTATGCTTAACATAGCAACCCCCCAGGTCTGAATCATTCAAATCAATTTCCACAATGAAAAACAGCATAGATGAAATGAGTTCCTGATGATCAAACTTCAGTCAACAGCTATTATCAGCTAACATGCACAGGTAGAAAAATGAAATTTGAACAACCATAAAGAGTAAGTTTCATAGGTTAAATTTAACCAACTCATATAGTCATTAAACCCTACAGTTTTAAATGCAAATTTCACAAACTGCTCAACGCCATTATACACTCTCCACCCTTCACAAATCAGACTGTTTTCCTCCTGCAACCTGATCAGCACAGGGGGAGGGGTAAAAAACCAACAACAACAAACCAAAAAAACCCGCAAAACAAAACAGAAAAAAGCAGGATTAGACTTGTCCATTTATTTGTGCATGCAAGTAAAACCAAAACAAAATGACTGCATTAGAAGAAAGTATCAGAAATAGAGAAGTTCAGGTTCAGTTAATTGAGTTCTATAATTCACCAAGCAACAAAACATTTTAGGAATCTCATTATTATTATTAGCTCATTCATAATGAAATTTCTTTGCCAGATCAAGTTGCTTCAAGTAAGCAGATATTGCATCCTGAAAAAATCATCATATACAACACTAAATCCTGCTTTCAGGAATGAGATCTCAAGTGGAATGACAAGATTCAGTAAAAACAGGTCTAATGAAGTGACAGTGTGGCAGTACAGCTACAGTGCCATTTGTTCACAGCCTACAGGTTTGCATTAGGCAGTTGCTAGAGACATGGAGTGGTAGTCTCCTACATTCAACTCAAGTAAGTTTCTCTCAGTTCTCATGAGTTTTTACATGAGCTAGCAACACAAACTATTACAAAATACTATTTACTCTCAGTTTCATATAGTGAGTTATGTAATAAAAGGAAAATGAGGGAAAACTGCACTTTTATTGATTTATTAAAGTTGAGGATAGATTGAACATTCTACCTGATTCAACTGCTCTGTCACTAATTTGCCTTTATACTGAGCTCATTAGTTTGCATTTAATGAAAGTTTAACTTGTATTTGGTTAAGGCATATTTTCTAAAAGTGACAGATATTGCATCAAAAGACAAGAAAACACACCTTCCATGACATTTTATTTCAGTAGTTCATCATGTAAAAAAAGTACCCATTTCTAATTTAAATTTGTCTGGCCTCAACTTTCTGTGCTAATTATGTCCTTTTATCTCCATATAAAAGGAGAAAGCAGTTACTTCATTTCCCAACCTGATTAGACAGCCCTATGGTATTTTGTAACAAGACTTTTCTAACTAAAAGGTAGTTCAGGATTAGTTTCTCCCCTCCCAGTGACAATTTCTGACTATCAGCATACTGACTCTACTAACCAGACTGATCCTAAAGATTCAAATATAACAAAAATACAAACAGAAGAAAGAATTATGAAGGACTCAAAATACACCAAATATCACATAGAAAATATTTACTTGTCCAGTTGGTCAAGATCAGAAACTGCTAATCAAATAAGCTCTTTTGGGGATAAGCAGATGTAGAGAAAACTTAGCATCTATAGGTTACATGACATGGTCTCTGTCCTCAAAAAAGCCCCTTAAGAGAGTGTGTGGAAAGCAAAAAATAAGGAGCATAGGAATAAGAAGTTTCAGACTACATGAGGACATGAAGACAGAATAATCACCACTTCCCTAAGAAGAAAATTGTATACTTGTTGAAATTCCTTGCAAGGAACTGCTGAAAGAAACAGAGTTAAGAGTCACCATTTAGTTCCTCAAAGGCAGAAATTGGCAAGATGACTGGCTGATTAAAATGGAGTCTCTATTTTATGCATAGAGGAGCTACAGGAAGAGTAGATTGGGGTATTAGACTAATGGGGCAGAACAGCTAAAGCTATGAAAAAACTTTACAGCTGAATTATCACCCTAAGGACCAATCCATAAGGATGAAATGCTTGGTCACACCAAAAAGTCTGTATTCAGTCATATGAGTTTACCACCACCTACTTGTATGATATATGCCACCAGTATTTGTGGAATTAAAAACAAACAAGCAGCTTCTTTTCCTTAATAGCACCATGGAAAAAGGAGCATCTATACTCAGCATTAGGATATATAACAAGAAGAAATTAGGGAAAACATCAACTGCATTAACAGCCATAGTGTTCTTGTAAATCAGGAGAATTGCACAAGAAAATCTTTCTCTCAAATATGGAGAATATCAGATTAACAACCACCAATCCCTGAAAGAGATCATCTAACTAATGAGAACAGATCTAATTTAAGTCCACATTGACAGCTGTCTTAGAAGCAGATTCATGGATTCTCAATAACATTTTTTTAAATCAGTTTCTGTAGCAACTGCCATAGTCCTGTCCCCAAGGCATAAGCCATCTAAGAAAATAATATAATAATAATAATAATAATAACAACAACAACAACAATAACAATAACAACAATAACAATAGCAATACTATCTACTGCCACAGTGTCTGTCAGGAGAGCAGGTTAGATTTCTTCTGGCAAACAAGGTTGATTCTTACAGTGGAAATTCAATCTATTGCAAACACATTATAATGTACTTTTTATTATTTATTTTGTTTTGTGAAATGGAAAACACAAATACACAACTCTCTAGAAACTAACTCAAGAGTGAAGTGTCCTTTCATTCAAGCCATTTTCTGCTATAGTGGTAATGAATTTCAGAAAGGAAAGCAGAGAAACTTATAAAAGAAGAAAAGGAAACAGCAAAAACAATCAAATAACCTATAATTTTAACTTGCTGGTTAGGTTCTGTCCATAAAGAATTGATTTAGGCAGTCTTCCTGACTGGTGTTGAAAGAACTGGGAAAACTTGTTAACTTTTCAAGTAAATGATGCCCACTATCAAGATCAGTGACATCTATTTTTTCTTTGGCAGCAGTGATAAAGGAGTGCAATATTTTCTAGCTCTCAGAAAATTCCAGCAGAGTTGTAAAAACAGATTCTTTGCCAAAACTGCTTTGACAGAGGATGAGAATTTAACCAAGTACTACATCTGGTAGAATGAAGCCTAGAAGAAATGCCATTCTGTGATACAATACTCATATCCCCTCTCTGTTCCTTCAAGGATTATGCATGACATGTATATGCTTCATGATGACTGTAAAAGTGCTGAAAACCTATTCAATTCCTCTCTCTCAGTAGACAGATTAAACAGAAATTCACAGATAACTTATAATGTATCTATTAGTACACTGATATTCTTCAGTTATTCCAAACAGAGTCTGGTATTTTGACTATTGAACCTCTGACAAAAAATATTTTCAAATGCATTCTCACGAAAACATACAGACCAACAGTATACTAATAATGAGCAAAAAGGTACTTTTACACAGAGATTTGAATATTAAATTTCAGTAAACATTCTCCAGACACACCCACCATACTTTCTAATACAACCTAGCATAAGAAAATGGGTTCAAGTATCTGATAAGAAGCGTAGTTTGCCTTGAAATTGCAGACTTTGGCATTTAGGGTCACCACATCTTGAGTGAATAAAAGGAGACTATTAAGCGTGGAAGTGATCTTAGTGCTACACTATACAGATGTTTTGACCACCACTCCTCATATTCAATCCAATTGATTCAAAAGCAAGCTAAGAAGTAGCTTTGTGTCTCTGTAGTCAGACTTATATATGGAAAACACACAGTTATATGAAGGATTTCTGCCGTTACTAGCAAAGCATAAGTGAAAAAATTAAGTCTTGAAAAGAATTTCTTACAAATAAGGGAACCAGCAGTGAAATGGCCTAAGAGGTGAAGGGACTCCCACCATTTCCCATCCCCAGAATCTAGGGACTTAACTATTTTGCTGTGAATAAGCTTTCCAGGAAGTTTGTAGGGCTTTTTGGAGAGATAAAAACATATAGGTACAATAATTTCTTCCATGCTTGTGATCAGTGAATCCATTCATTTACATGCTTATCTGTATTTACAATTATGTTCATTGCCCTGGCCATGCTCACAACACTAGCTTTGCATTCAGGTATCATTAACTTTTCAACAACTCTTTTGAATCTCATGTGCATCTTTGAGTGTAATCCAGCCCTGAAAATATAATGGAATCATTCAATAATGTAAACAAATATTAAGTTAATCGCCAGTTTTGGTAAGTGACACTAGCAGGAAAAATTTTCTTGATGCTGCAGTTTTCTCCCTTTGCCTCATTATGGAATATGAACTGTCAGTTAATCAACATGCTGTCAGGGCAAAGCCTTGTGTAACCATGTCTCACAAAACAGGCTAGTTATAGGATAACATGATAGTCCTCAAGAAACTGAAGCTATTGTCTTCTCCGTATAATTACTGGACAAAATGTAATAACCTATAGCAAAGACAAATTAAGAGGCCAACTAATCACAGAATCACAGAATGAGTAATGTTGAAAGAGGTCATCTGGTCTAACCTCCCTGCTCAAGTGTATAGTCATCCAAGAGCCCAGACAGTTCTTGAGTATCTCCAGTAAGGGAAGTTCCACAATCTCTCTGACCAATCTGTACTGGTGCTCAGTCACGCACACAGGAAAGTTGTTCCTCATATTCAGATGGAACTTTCTGTGCATCAGCTTTTGCCCATTCCCTCTTGTCTGGTCACCTGGCACCACTGCGAAAGACCTGGCTCCATTCACTTGGCACCCTCCCCTCACATATACCTACAGGTATTGACGAGGTCCCCCCTCAGTTGTCTCTTCTCAAGGTTGAACAGGCCCAGTTCCCTCAGCTTTTCCTCTTAAGAGAGATACTCCAGTTCCTTAATCATCTTTATAGCTTTCCACTAGACTTGCTCCAGGAGCTCCATGTTTGTCTTATATTGAGGAGCTCAGAACTGGACACAGCACTCCAGATGCAGCCTCACTAGGGATGAGTAGAGGGGCAGGATAACCTCCCTCAAACTGCTGGCAGTACTCTTCCTAATGCACTGCAGGATAGGTTTTGCCTTCTTGATCAATTCTTGCCTTCTTGATCAATTCTGCCAATCCTAATCCCTTCCTAGATTAAACTATACAACTTCTTTGAAATACCACATAGTCAAAACAGTGCAGCATATGATGCAAATCCCTAACTAACTTTCCACACATTCTAAACAACCACTTCAGATAACACTAACATGTAGCATCGAAAATTCTCTACTTAATCAGGTGCAGAGAAGAAAACTAGAAGATTAAAGAGAGCAGCGGTGAAGGGTGTGCAGTCTGAGGGAGTAAACTGGCAAACTCAAATATTGGAGAACATGCAATTTTTCAGGCTGGTGAGCCAACGGCAGCTTCCCAGGTGGGAGTCTCAGAGATAAGAGTGGAATCTGCCAGGGGACCTTGGGCTCATGGCAAAGTGAGAAAAGAAACCTGCTGAACTCTGCAGAGAAATACATATGAAGAGCTCTGTTAATAAAGTTAAAAATAAGATAGATAAGAACAGTGTGGATCCACCAATTTTATGAAATATATTTTAGTTAATATTTGGCAGTGTGTTGTTAGATAGTATGGATGGTGTGTATAAGTTTTAAAAATGTGTGCAACTCTGTGTTAAAGCAGTTCTGTATGTAACTCTTCTTGTGCACTGTAAGATCCCTGAGCAGGAGAGGATAAAGGTACCTTAATGTAACCATAGCATGCCTTTTTCCATCATCCCTCAAAGTAGTTGTAACCTAAGGTGATGAGGACTTTGAATAAAACCTAAAAATTTTAATTAGATGCAGTCAAGTTGCTTTATTTAATAACTAGAGGTTGCTGGCCTCACTGAAGCTCACTGAGAATGTGTCTGTGAGAATTTAGGATGTTGTGACCCTCAAAACAGCACCCCTCTGTGATTCCCTGCTCACTGTGTCCACTTAGAAATTCAGAGGATTAAAGCGTGAGCATGTCTAAAGCAGAATGCTTCAGATGGCAAACTGACTGCATCAGTATGTTACTTGCTTTGAGGGCACTGTATGCAACTATGGGTTTCTGACACTCAGTTCCACCCCAGGAGGCTAAGTCTAGGCTAGACATCTCTAGCACAACCACTTTCACAGAGCAGTAAATAAATGCGCTGTTTCCACATAGCCTATTTTTTCTCTATCACTGACAACACCACATACACTTATTTACAGACAGACGCAAAACATACATGAGCTTCATTTCAACATATACTTTAGTTGGTATTGGGGTTTCTTGTGATGTTGCAGATTTTCTCTCTGAGACTGCACTGGTCGCCCATGTTATGTCTATGCAAGCTTAGCAATGGCATCTGTGCAGTCTAAGTAAGTTTTGCAGTTACTAGTACTTTCTTCCATCTCTCTTCCCTAATTACTGCACAAACAACAAAAGAGATTACAAGAAAGAGTGTTAAAGGATTGACTTTCTACACATTCTCCAGCCTTTGTATACAAGAGCACCAACAGCGTCTTGATACTCTTGTTTCTTTTTTCTCTACCACTGATTTACTACAAAAAATTGGGTAAGCTATTTACATCCTTGTGACTTCTATCATCTCCAAAACTTAATAATAAAATTTATATTAATGTTAATATTAAATGCTAATCATCAATTCATACTAATATTAGTGCTTGCATTCATACTAAAATTTAAAATTTAATTTAATAAACATTTACTGATCTACTGTGAAGATATTTTATTAATGATTAAGGCACAACAAAATTTTGCTCTAAAATAGAGACAGTTCGCAACAAATAATATGTCCCCCCTTCGTTATCTTTCTTCTGCTTGAACAGCTTATTTCCTTAATAAGATAAACTTCACAGTGCTTATAGATAGATAGACAGATATAGATATATACAGTTCAGGTACAATAAGAGAACAATAAAATTAACAATATGCAGTAGTGCCACTTTACTACATTTAACACTGAAAGAGTAATATATTCCAAGATCACTGTTGTTATTTCTTTTTTAATAGATTAATTATCTCAGTTCTCACATCAGCTATAGCAGAAGTTTATTGTTTTTAAAGCAAACAAGGCAGAAAAAAATGTCCCCTTGCAGTTCATGAGAGAGGCTGGATTTTATTTTAAAGCTCCTGCATAAGGAAATAAGTGAGAGGGCAAACTGGTGGCTGTTCTGTGTGCCATTTCAGCTAGAAAAGATGCATGGCAGCTATGCGTAACTACAGACCTGTGTGGTGCATGTTATCCTAATTGAACCAAGCATCTATCCAAGCTCGCCGTGGCAAGCTGCCTAGCCATGTGTGAGGCTTGCTCCTGGCAGGAGACAAAGTGCTCTCACTCTCTAGCTCACCAGGCTGTGAGGGCACTGCTGCCGCTGAGTGAGCCGGGGGAAAGCGGGGGGAGGCCGGGGAGAGGGGGAGGAAGAGCAAAATTCCAGCTGCACTTGCTCACATAAGAGCTCCCTGTTAAACAGCCTTGGAAACAGCCACAGCATCAAGTTCAGAGGAAGCCTGCACGGTGCCAAGTTGGCACCTGCTAGGGAGGAAAGGAAGCTGCCGGGGAAAATAACTAGAAAGATAAAAGAGTGGTGAAGAGTCACTAGAAAGATGTTAAATATTTAAAATAAGTATGGAATTAGGGAAAAAAGTGCTGGTTTTTTCCCCTAAAACTACGGTTTGGTAGGAAAACCGAGGTTAAATAAAAGAATGGTGAAAAACACAGCCAACACTGTCTCAGGTATTCATCTTGCTGAAGTAGGCAGGTTGGACAAAGCACAATTTGGTGGACTGCTATGTGAAGCAGATGGAAGGTTACATTCAATTTTCAGAAGCTATGCAAAGATGAACATGGTCTTCTTCACTTCATAAGAGAGAGTAATTTCCCTGGGAAATTTATCTTTTGGTATAGGTATAAAACTGGATTAAAACTTTTCCCTATTTATTAAAATGTTTAAAAGGTCTTTCCCAGTGACCTAAACCAATTTAAGCACTGCTACTGGAATTTGCCTACTGAAAATTCAACAGTGATTACATAAGTGTAGAGTTCTTCTGGTCCTGAGGTAACTCACATTATGAGAATTCTATCACAATGGTTTTTACATTGGTAGCCAAAAGCTTTATATTTATAACCATTACAATTAAATACACACATACCTTCACATACTCACATACATTAAAATAAGAAAGTGCTTTAACAAGTATTTTTCCAATAGTTACTAGAGCTAATTAAATACTACACATTTCTTTACACCACATCACAATTACTAAAATTAACCACCTGACAGAATAGGAGAAGAGGTTATAAATAATTGAGTCAACAGAAAATTCTGGTGTCAAGCTATGCCTATAAACTTTGGCAACCACCAAAAAAGTAAGCTTAAGAACTTCTGAAGCTGTATTGTATGTATTTGGCCATCATTAAATGTATCCATTAGATCATTTGGACATTTTGTTAATTTGATCTGCAGGGTGTTTTTGCCAACCTTGAAGCCAAGGAGAAACTTCTGATCTGTGAGGGATACAGACACAAGATACTGTTTATAAGTAGAAAATATGTTCTTCTTTTGGTCATTTTATGCTACCCCACAATGTCCTGTCAATTATTTTGCTGGAGTTTCCTAATTATATTTGCTTGTTACCATTATGAACAAAATTGCTAATACAGATTAATGTAAAAAAGTATCAACCTAGGATAATGAAAATATCTCTGAAGAGTTATTTAAAAATGGTAAGAATTCTGATATTACTCACTTTGAAATGACACCATAACAGGCATTAAATGTTTCTGCAATAGAGATGCTTACGGTGACTGTGTACTTCCTACTGACCCTGTAGCACCCACCAGTTAAGACAAAGAATAACTGCATTTAGCTGCAGGTGGTGAAGAACAGGTAGCACAATGTCCAGCATGGCTGGTGTTGGCCAGCAGCAAGAAAAGTGACTCTAGAGCAAGAAGTGTGAATGCACTATGCATATCCAGTGCAACATTTTAAGTAAAATATAAATTAGAACTCATCATAAAAGTCCTCCCCACCTCCCCTACCCCCCTTTTTTTTATTTGGTGTCCATACCAAGGACAGGAAAATAAGGGACAGATGTGTCAAGCTATTTTTATAAAATTAAAAAAAAAGAAAATAAAATTTTCATAATGGAAAACATATTTTGTTTGTTCCAAAACAAAATACAGGGTGAAAGCACGCGTAGCCTTTCCTCCCCTCCCCAGTCAAGTAAAATGCCTCACAGAAAAACTTCACTTCAAAAGAAGAGAGCAAAAGGTTGGAATTTAAACTCTCTACTGAATTTGATCCAAGTTCACTATTTTGCTCATCAAAACATTTTTCATCAAATTTCATACATTTACCCCAACATTAAAAGCATTTAATTTCTAGATTTGGGTCAGAATGCATTGGTCTTTCCTTCTAGTTGGAGTCACAGATCTGCATCAATTACACCCTATTAAGCCTGTGCTCTGCAGACATTCTTGTACGGTACATGTGATAAGAAACAGCGAAAAGGAAAACAAGATTTACATAAGGCTTGCCTGATATAAGCTCAGGCACTATTACTAATTTTAACTTCAGAAATACCAAAATGTTGTTTCTTGGTAGAAGACAGCAATATAACCTCAGACTAACTTTAAACCTCAAAATATACATTAAAGAAAACAAAAATCTTGATATGCAGCTATGCCTGGTTTAAGGACAACAGGTGTTAAGAAATTTGAAAAAATAATATCACAAGTTATAGGCAGGAAAAAAGAAAATTGTAAAAGTAAATATGAGAAAACTCAAAATCATATAAGACAATATTTTGGATAAATAGCTATTTACTTAAACTGAACTTTCAGCTTCCTTTCATTAAAATGTTTGGTAATTAATGCTCCTGCTGTAGCTTGTGTGGAAATAATTTGATACAAATAAGTAACTGAAATGTGACTTTTATTAATCTCGTATCATTCACTTAGGAAACCCATTTCTCATCTCTTGTAAGCAAGATGACTGTTCCTCACCCCCCACAACACTGTCTTGTCCTCTGTTCTGAAGTTTTTGTCTCTAAAATTTTGCACTATAGCTGGAATAATTTATAGGAAATCTTAATGGAATTAATTACATGTCTTTGGAAGTGTATAGTTTCAAATACACTATAAATTATATTTTTCATTGAAAAACTGTGCAATGTTTTTAGTTTAATCACTTTTTTAACAGCTAATCTGGGCTTCTTTTCCATTATTCTGTCAGCTCCAGAACTTTGCAAGTAAAATCATACTATCCCTTACATCTTAATCATCATGTTAAAAACATGAAATTAGACTTATATTTGCAAAAATGAACACATTTATATGTAAATATGTTAAATTTTAGGAAACTTCATCAAAGTGTGCTCTAATTAATTCTGGCATAACTGATTCTAAAATTTTAAAAATTCTTCTGCACCTTTAAGAAATGGAAGTTGTCGTATCCTCTGCAGGTGCCTACCCATTTATCCACACTGATACCAGATGTGCTTTCCTATTTGCTGATTCACTTTGAAAGTAAATATTTTGCCCAGATATTTTTTTCTAACTCATTAGTTCCCTGACCTAATTCACTCTACAGCTAAAACAAGAAATGGCACTTGTATAAAAGAACAGTAAACAGTATTAAAAAGAAGGGGCTGGGGACTAGGAAAGGGATCATGGATGCAGACATAAGTATCAAGGAAATTGCAAGTAACTGTTACCTGAGTACACAGAAAATATTTAACTGAAGCAGTAGTTTTGAGCATTCAGCTTCATTTTCTCATCACCTTAGTGACATTTTATCAGTGAAACAGGGACACAATGGCAAAATCACCTAATGAATTATGGGCATAAACTAATTTAGAAAAAAACTTTTGCCTAAGTGACAAAAAAAAAATCCACATGACTTTTCATGCAAAAAGGGGCTATATTACAGCAGAAGTCTAGGGATTATAAATAGTGTAGAGAAATGGCTGCTGCTGAAATGGAGGAACTAGTGGGTGAGGAGAAAGCACAAGAGGAATTTGGTATTGTTCTCATTGCCCAAGCTAGCCAGTAATTTTATAGCAACAGAGTAAACTACTAGTTTAAAATGGTGGGAGGAAAGGTCCCATAGTTTTGTAGAAGGAAAGGAGGTGGAAAGAAAGGGACACTCCCTTTATTCAGGATTCCACAATTATTCCACAATTCAAATTACTTGCATTAGAAGGTCAAACTTGGTGCCATGCACAAGCACAGTGAAACTCGGATTGTTCACAAAAGTCTTTCATTGCTTTAAACTATTAAAAAGGCAAAATTAATATATCTACTAAATTAAACCTGAAGTGGTTTAAAAAATGGGAGCCAATCTGTTCTAAATTCTGCAATAATTCATTGCTCCTATTTTATTAAACCAAAACACAGAACAAGCTTAAAAAGCATTAACATAGTTAAACAAAGCCTGATTTTATGATGCAAATGTCAGTCGTCACAGTTCAGTAAGTTCTTTAAAACATTATATGACTTGCCTACATTACCTCAGCTGACAGGGTTTTTTATAGTTGTTTTCAGTATATATCAGGGTCCCCGATTCTACCACCCACAGCCATGCTGATCCAAACATTATCTGAAGTTATGCATATTTGTTTCACAAGTAGCTCCGACTCTGCAGGATGACACATGGTAACCTTTATATTCAGAGCAGCTCATGGGAGACCACCTGCATAGTCCTCTGTGAGAGCATTTTCCCTTCATTTTAGGAGATACATACATACATCGCAGGTACAACCAAGTACCTACATTTTAAGTCATTATATGTCAACTGCTTCATGTATTTGTTTCCTATCTGAGAACTAAGGTACCATGAATTACATCACCTTCCTCCTTCTCTTCATAAGCTGATGTTCAAAAAAAAAAAAAACCAAAACAAAACAAAAACTCCAAACTCATCTATAGACTGGTTTTTCACTGGCTCAAAAGAAGTACGCTAATGAATGAATCAATGTTAGGAAGAAAAAAATCTTTAAAGTACTAGGAAAATATAAGTAAAAATGAAGTAATTAATTATTCAAAGGTAGTGAATCACAGAAACCAAATACTGTATTTTAGAGACACTGTCACAGGAACTAAGCCATAAAAACTTCAGGCAGATACAAATCCAGGTATTCGTAAGGGAAATGAAATAACAGCCCAATTAAAATGCTGATCATCCCTGTAGGAATGTATTTAAAGCAGCTAATTAAGAAAATTCTTCCACTTTCCACTACACCAGATTTAAACCTTTAACATAGGGACACCTTACTCAGTAACAGAAGAATTCAATTAATTCAATTATTTTTTCTTTTGCTGCAAGAAAAGCAGAGGGATTTAACTTTGCTATAACACAGGTAATAGAAGAGGAGACTATACTAATAATGTTAACATGAAGCAAGACTCAAAATGCCTTAGATATACCATAGTCAGCATACGTAAGCAATGAATAGATTATTTTAAATCACACCACACAGTTTCTTTAAAGACTAAGTTTATAAAAATTAGAAATGTCTGATGACCATCTTGGGTATCTGTCAAGAGCAATTAACTATCGGGCATACAAAGCAAAAGTAACATCTTGTGTTCAAGCTATGCACTGGAGTATAAGGCAAATGGCCAATACTGCTATGTGCAGTTGTGAAGTGGAAAAACAAGAGGACAATAGGAGAGGAAACAAGTTCCCTGCATTGAGGTTCTGGGGAAGGATGCCCTTTTTCCTCTTCCACACTAGTCATCACAAGCCTTCTCAAATTCCCCTTACAAAGTACTCCTAACATACAAAAATTACCAAGATACTCTACGTATTAGACTAAGCTGTATGTGATTGCCACATGTGCATAGCTTTTCCACTAGAAATTGAAGGAGCTGTTTTGGTAGAATTCAGAGACTGATTTGAAAAGAAACTTTTCAGATTGCAGTTCCCTCCTCATCTATTTATACATTCTGCACTTGTAGCTTTAGAAAATTATCCGTAATAATCACCTCCATCAATACTCTGTGGAGTAGAGCTATCTGTAACTACATGCAACTAACATGGAGTACAGATGGGCAATAACTTCATAATGATGGGGAATAAATATTAAATAAATTCTATAATATCATCATTAAATAACCTTACAAGTACTTTAAACCTGAGCACTGAAAGAAAGTAAAAATTATATGACTGCTAAGAAAGCACAAACTTCTGTTACTTCTTCCCATCTCAATGGCTGTTTCTCATATGCAGGGAGCACAGTTACCATCAACACTTCTCATAAGACAATTCACTACAAACCCACTAATAACCAGGGATGGTTGCTACCATATGGACAGGTAGGTCTACTTCTACCATAACTTCTATGCCTTCAACTCTCTCTTTTATTCCTCTCCTGCTCCAAGCATGGGCAATACAGACCTTAGCACTAGGCACAGCTCTGCAGCAATAACAGAGGACGAGGCAGAGGTGGAAGCTGGACACATACTACATCTGACAGAAATGCCAGGACAAAGATTTTTAGATCAAAATGAGTATTTTCTCAATCCCAAGCAACACCACCTACGTCAGCCTGATTTTGGGCTGTATGGAGTCTGAGTCTTTGTGGTGCCCTCTGATTTCTTCCTCCCTGCTCCCTTTTAGCTGTTTGTTCTAAAATATGAAAGAGTGGTTCACCCTAAGATTTAACTAGCACACATAGTTCTGGCACATATTTCTTTGAGGCATCATAGCAGTTTAGAGGAAACAAATGAGTGAACCAACTCAACTGATTCAAATTCAATTAAACACATCAAATCAGCAACCAAAGCTTTCAGCTAGAAAAGCAATTCAACAACCTAATGTTTTCCTTCAATATTTGTGAAACTACAGATAACGTGGTAGGAATCTTGTGCAGCATCTGATACTCATGTATGCTGTGATCAAAGCTGGATCCCTCCTGAAACATACCATCAAAACACTTTGATCAAAATGTGTGATGAAGCTTACAAAGGCAATTGGTTAAACTGAATAACATTACACACTCAAATTTAGTAAAGTTCTGCCTACATTTCTGGACATTGTATTTTTTTATTCCTGAAGAACATGATAACTTTACTGTCTTGGTGGTTTAGATCTTTTACCTCATATATACAATTGGGTTTTGGGGGTTTTTTATTTGTTTTTCTAAGTAGAGTGGAGGGTAGCTGCAGCTGTTCACCTCAGTAGTGTCACTAGAAAGCATCCCCATCTTCAATATGGAAAAGCTGATCAATTATGTTTAAACACCAAGCAATTATCTATAATGCTGTCATCAACCTTGAAATTTTGAAGCCATGGTTTTTAATTTTTCAAAGCCCCCTCTAAGCAGATAAAACAGCCTGAATCTCTTATGAAAGAAACATATTAAAAAGTACATACAAAATTTTATTCTAATATATATCTAGTAGCTAAAAATCTCATCAAAGTGCACAAAGTTACATCAGTGATACTCTACTAAAAAAGCATTAGGATGAATAACACAATGAATGTTGAAGTGAAGCACAAACTGGTTTTAGAGCTAAATCTAATACTAAGCAGCCTGCCTGGTAGGTTTAAAGCAGTCTTCCTTCTGCCATGGCTATCTGAAATTATTGATGTTCTTGCACTGGAGATTAAATAACAAATAGAGCACTATAGCAGGAGAAGATAGTGTGGAAGCCCAAAGTGAACTGTATGTCTGTTTCCCTTAAAAGATTTTACTCTACATATTCGTCACTCAGACCTAACAGACATAGAAAGAAATTCCAGACATCTGCACAGGAAAAACACACTGCCATTTTGAAAAACTTCAGACATTCCCTCTGGGATGTGCCCACTGCACATACTCCACCAGCTTTCTGCTTTGACTGCTTTTTATCCCCTTATCGTAACATACAGTACTACTCTTTAGGCCCCTTTTATAAATGTTTGCTAATGACCTGTACTCACTTCCTGTAGTACAGATTGTGGGAGACACAGAGGTCAGCCAGTTCTTGTCATGCCAGACCTAATATGTACCAAACAGAGTTTGACTGGAACTGAAAATTCCTCATCACTGCCATTCAGTTTGCAAACATATTCATTGCAGACAAAATGAGCTCTTGTGACTTAGAAGCCTGTAAAAAAGTGAGCTCTTGTGAGCTCAATTGCTGCATATTCTCAGTTCTTCCTGACATACTACTTTTTTCCTTAAATGGCATCTTGCGTACAAAGTTCTATATTCATATTTATGCCACAGAACTAGAGGTCAGCTGAAACATAGTTCCATCATCAATATCTGAGGCATAAGCTAGAGAATTTTATGTGGCAATATTTCATTGTATTATCTCATAACAAATATAAAAGGGACAAAATAAATATTTCTTAAAGAAGATTTTTATCTCCCAAGGAAGCTCATGCACCACCAATGAAAAATAAGTGTTGGAAGAAAGCAATCTGACAGCCACTGACTGCGTAACAAATATGCCAGTGCACTTGAGACACTGCTGTGAAAATCTTTATGACATTTTTAAGGAAGGTTTTCAAATACACACTGAGAAACATCTAGCTGCTCTTTTTCTGCCAACTTATTAAATGTGCTCATTAGTAGCAAGCTACGATAATTTAAAACATCCAAAATAGCTCACTTAAAAATATTTCCCACAATCCACTAAATATTCTGCATTAATATTTACCCATGAAGGTAACATTACAGACAAAATACGTCTTCTACCAAAAAGGATGGTTTATAGTTGATCAAGACTACCATAAGAGTTATCTACCTAAACATTACAATCAATTTTCAAAGACATGCCAGATTGAATGATATGAGCACAGAATTACAGTTCAGCTTTGTCTGAAAAGATTGACAAAGGAGGAAGAAAGAGACTCAGGAGCCTGTAAAAACACAGAAAATAAAGCAAGTCATAGATGAAAAACAAGACTATTCACTTGCAGGAGACATAAGCATCTTTAAATAGTTTAAATGCTTTGGGCATAAAACCTGAGTTGAACTTGTTTAGCCAGGGTAAAGGGAAGCTGAGCAGAAATTTAACACCAGCCTACCACTATTTCAATGAGAGTTAGAATTGGTGTCAGTCAGAGATGCTTCTTTCCATACTTTGTGATGCTACAATTAAAATGTGTCATCATTACTTAAATTGTCTGATTAGATATTAGGGAAAAGTCAATCAGGAGGGTAGGGTAGCCAAGGGACAGTTTCTGAAACCTCCATGCTCAAATTTTCACCATGGAAATAACTCTGGTTTAGACTAGATCAAGAGATACCTTTTAATCAAAATTTCTAATAATCTATGAAACAGAAGAACAGGAATAGCAGAAAGCAAATACAGATGATGTGTATATGTGCAATGGTACTAAGATATAAATTTAAAATTATAAAAACATTATTTCCAGATGTTGGTAAGACAAATGAGTGACTTGAAAAACTATAGAAAGGTTTATGATAAGTCTAATATATACTTGCTGTCTTAAGCAAAATTGTTAGAAACACTTAAAATTAATAAATTCAGTGGTTTTGAACTAGTCTAATTTTATTACTAGTTTTAGCACCTAGAAAAAATTAGTTTAAGAACACTAAAATGATTCTTGGATTCTCTGCTTCACCACATGTATGCAAGTAAATAACTCCCCCATTCCATTTTCAGAAATATCTTTTTTCTTTCTGACACTAAAATGAAAGTCTAAAGCAGAATTTCCAAAGAATAACTAAAGCATGAATTGAAGAAAGCTATAGAATATTATTACATATTCCTTCTCATCAATAAAGAAATTAAAGGGGGAAAAGTACAGTGAAAGGGTTCTAATTTTAAAGGAAATACTTGCTCTTACAATAATAAAAACGACCTAACACCAGTGTTGACCTAAGGTAGCTGATTTCACTGTATTTAATGACCCATTATACACAGTGGCCCAGACCCTTGCTCTATGCAATCAGATCTAATGGACAGAAGTATTCCACTTGTCAATTAGCATTCAGAACTTGTTTGCTGTTGCATTTCTGAAATTTATTCTTAAAATTCATCTTTTCTTGCTAAGTGTTCTTCGTGAGACATTCCCAATACCAGAATACATAGTAATTCAACAGGACTCTGGAAGACCACTAAGATAAAATTTATTTTGCAGAGATGCTTGAAAACTATTTAAAAAGACTGGCTTTATCTTGGCCACCATGAAGAGATATATAAAAAAATAACTGAAAATTAGTGCTATAGACTAGCTTAATTTTAATTACTGTTAACTCCTAGGTACAAACTTTTCAGAAGTAATAAAAGCAAACTTCAAGACTGTATACTGAAATTCTATAAACTCCATCAATAAAAGCTTGTGTTTTCATACTTTGCAACTTGCAAATTATAGTTTTGATACTAAAACCACATCTGTTTTCTATGAAATATCATTAAAATTTCATTATTTTATTCTCACTGTTTATCCCTTGTTAATGCATTCAGTTTCTAAACTAGTTCCTTCAGAGTGATGTTCATATTAATGTATCAGTTTCTAACGTACAAAGTACGTACTTCAGCCCACACAGAAATACCAAAGCAGTTTTAACACAGTTTCGGTACAAGTGACAATGGAGCCACAGAGCAGCCAGTTCAACACTATGTACAACAGTTCTACTAGCACCCCAATACCTGGAGCTCCCTTCTGTCCCTGACCACAACATTCAGCCCTGGCCTTACTTTGTGCACTGCTCAGGTATGACCGTGGCTCATTCTTGCTGTTATTTCAAGACATGAGGAAGTGCATGAGCTAACACTACAAAAGACTTGAAAAATTAAAAGTAAAAATTACAGAAGACTAGCCTGTTTCAAGGAAAAATAAAGGCTAGTTTCTTTACATCACTGACTGCTAACCAGCAGGCATACCAGCTGTCTCTTCAGTGTTGGTAAATTTAAAAACGTTACCTATTTACTGTTCCTATGAACCAACAAACACATATTTGCTGACACTATATATATCCTGATCCTTTTCCTGTGGTAAAAAGCATGTGAACAAGACTGACATGAACAGGAGGGGGGGGTTACATCAGAATATACGGACACTTTAAAGGTCACATGGTTGTGTCTGTATGAGCTTCAATTGCTTGTTGCCCTCCACATGACATACAGGAATACCAGTCTCAGTACAAAATAGCTATACAAAATTATTCTATTAGGCATCCAAACAAAAGACTCTAGTGAGAGGATATGAAAAAAATATTATAGTAGGGAAACTATCTCAACTATTTTACAGTTAAGCAATGAAGTTCTTGAGGTCTAAGCATGACATTTCTTATGGGTATTTTCTCACAAACTGTGATTAACAAGCTTTAAGTATTTGACCTCTGAAAGATACCTGACATGTCCTCATTCTCAATATTCACACAAAGAATAAAGGCCCTAATACCTTTATACCTTAATGTACAAAAATCAAAAAGCTATCATGTTTATAGGGAAATTCAGATACAAGTAAGGCATAAAAGCAAGTACAGTATGAGTCACTTTACACTTGGAATCATTAATATCTAATTCCAGATATATCTGGTAATTCACATTTCATGCAGCAGTATTTTAAAGGATTTGGTACAAAAAGGAAAAAATATAGGCTGTAGGCAGAGGATGAAGGTCTTCTTGAGTGGTCTGAGTCTGCACTTTTGAAAGCAACAGCCAAGAACAACTTTTTCAGAAGACTTTCAGAAGCTCCAGATGATTAAACCTTCTCTCAAGCAAACTGCCTCACAGGGCACATCTTCTTCCCCTCTGTGAACTAGACCACTCAGAAGAAGTCAGCATCCAATAGATCAGAGACAAAAAAATTATGTTTTAAGTACCTGTTCCACAAAATAGTAATGTTCTCCATTTTGTACTACTTCTACCTAAGCCTAAATGCCTATTCACAGGTACACTGCATCAGTCTTTAACGATGATTGTTAGTATCATCACCTTTTCTGTCCAGACTGGGTATACAAAAATATTAGTTTAATGCTCTTGAAAACTTCTGAATGGGGAGAGTTGAGGCTTTCTCTTTGTTGAGTTGAGCTGAGACACAGAAAGAACAGAACTGTAATCACAATCTGCACTGAGAGTGCCATCCCACCATTGCACTGGCAGTCTTATTTACCTCTGGCACTTCAGGGGTTCATTCATAGAATAAAAATTCATTAGCATAGATTATCTAATTTGGAAATCTAAGAATAGTCTAGGAATACCAATTAGACCTTAAAATGTAAATAAAGTGTAATTGTTCTAAGTCATTACTCTATTCCACAGGTGAACTCATGATGTAACAAATATACAAAGTAACTCAGTGCTTTATAAGCAAATGACAAAGTCAACATTCACTGAGTGCTTATGGCTTTTTGAGAACATGCTGAGAGCTGTTAAGTATAGTTCTTTAAATTCATACAGTAAGTCAGTACAGCTGCTGCTTCTCAGCTGCAGTAATCATAGGCAACTTCTTTTGTAAGATTTTCAAACCCAAAAACTTTCTCTGTACCCTGCCTGCTTAATTTAATGACAGCGTTCTCAATTTACAGATGCTAATTTTGCCTTTGACTTCTCTCAGCAAAAGTACGCCTTAGATAGGAAGGAGAAAAACAAAAAGAGTCTGGTTTCTGGTGATAGAATAATTTTGCATGTAAGCTGTCTTGTATCTTAGATATTCTTGGACTGATTAACCAATTGTTAAGAAGAAGTTCAGGTAATGCATAATTTCAATGACAGAACAAACCATTTATCTACAGAAATTAAAGGTTAGGCACAATGGTTATATCTAGGGACAATGCTTATATCTAGAATATGTAAGAAGTACTTCTGAGGAATTTAGTTTCTCCCTCTATGAGAAGTATATTTGCTGAATATAACTAGGGATAGAAAACAGAAAAGTCTTCTGCTTTTAGAAATAGGCACATTCTTGCCTACCAAATATGAAACCTCCTGCACCCTAAGTTCAAAATGAACATTTTATATAAGTATAAAAATGGATTAATTAATCATCTATAAACCCAAGCATGTATTTATCCCAGATTATTTAAACTGTAAAAACAACTGTACGACACAAATACCAAAATGCTGAAAAGAAGGAATGGATATTTTGAAAGGACAGGGTGGATCAAATGGATGTTCTGAAAAGGCAGGGCATCCTGGATAATTGCTCCAGTTTTGCAATCAAGGCTTAACTTCAGATTCCCTTTAATTTTCATTCCTATTCTTCTACACTTTCATATTTACAAATTCACAGATTCATCCCATACAATTCTTCTGTACAAAAGTATCGATACATTACGAAATGTTACATTAAGAGAAAAGATGTTTGCTTTTATATCTAACTACCCATCTTAATACCTGAAATTAGAGCCTATTTTTTTTAATTAAAAATAACAGTTCAAAAATAACATTAAGATCATATTTAATGACTAAAGTTAGAAACACACACAAAGTACAAAAAAATCTAATCTGATACCTGTCCAAGTAGGAGTATACCCATGTTCTTTATCAATTTATGAAAATTCTACCTATTTGTGAAAATAGAGAAATTTACCTTTCTTACTGCAATTTAGAATTTACACATGGCTGACATCAGGGAGCCTTTTTACCTTGCAGTATAAGAAATACATTGTCTAAGAACAAGTTTTATAGGCTGCTCATTCAAGCCAATCACTTCTGTCAGTAACAGTAGTGATGTATATTCAATTACCTGGCAGATAGAGCAGAGAATCAGTGCTGAACATTAAATTGCCAGCATCACTGACAATGGGAATTTGAAAGGATAAAATGAGCATTTATTGTTGTGAAATAAAAGAGGCAGAAAACAGTAATTTCTGCTTGATCCAGGACCAAGGTGTGAGATGACAGCTATTGCATTCAAGAAAACCAGGAAAAGAAGGCTGACATCCCACTCCATTCCCACAGCCCTTCCCAGCCATCCTGCAGTGGTACCTGACTCAAATTCCCCTCACAAAGCTTTATCTTGAACCTCACCTATGCGCCAGCATCCTGTCCCATAACGTTGCCTGATGCCCCAAGGCTGAGGCCACCCCCACTGAGTCCCCCCAGCCCTGCACTCTGGCAGAGACCTTGCTCCCTGGACACATGCTCTGCAGGGGGGACCCAACACACCACAGCAATTTCCTCATAAGATGAACCCAGGTGGTGTAAGTGCTACTCAGATACACTAGAAAGCTCACAGCTAATTCTTGCATTAAGCATATTAAACGAGTTTCTCTAACCTTTAACTGAAATACAGACTTTTTGGAGTTTTCCTCAAGTGGAAAATGGCTTCTGATGAAGATTTTCCTCAGCTTTTTCTCAAACAAGCTCAAAACATTAGGTGCATTCATCCATCACATATGACTCTACTGAAAGCAAAATAAACAGGAAAAACCAGAAGTCCATTAGTCTTAGGTAGCTTGTGAGGTTATTTGTGTTTCACATTAATGAATGTAATTAGTGCTGTGGGTGGCAGAGCTCCATCACACTCCACTTTCTTCCTTTTTAAAAACTGCCAACTGCAATATGAACCATATATGCTTCAAGCAGTTCTCTGCTCTTCTATTCAGAAAACACAGATATATGGTCCAATGTGGTCATTAAAAAGAAAAATGGGTAAAGCCACAGAGAATGATAGTAAAGTCAATCTATGTAATTGTAACATAAAAAAAGTCTGTAGTCAACTGTAGTACCCATTACACATATTGGGAGTGCTATGCTGCTTGTTACTGCTTTAAATTTAAAAGAGTTACTGAAAGTTCAGAGCATTTGGAGAGAAATAAAAATGTCCTCTTTTGGCCCAGTGCTTTGCATTTTATATCAGCATGAAAAGACATTTTCTTCTTTATTTGCTTTTCTCTAACCAGCTGCATTCACTGTAGAAGCATTAACCAAGCATATTCTATCCACAAAGGCATTACCCAAGCATATTCTATCCACAAAGGAAAAAAAAAAATCTATCTACAGAAGGTACTGCTTACACTCATATCGATGCTCTGTGTGGCATCTTTTACTCCTTCTATGACAGCATTTCATACAGAACTTCCCTATACGATTTATATTGTTAATGATTCTATTTATAGATACAAAACTTAGTTCTCTATTATAGATCACAAGGAACAGAGAGTTCTTTTTCTCTAAAATTTCATGCAGAACATATCTGGAGGTTTTTTTAACCAGACGTACAATGGGCCTAACATTGTTCTCAAAAGCCACTGCATGTGCCTTGTTGTGGCTTGTACATAAAAGCCAACCTAGAGGTATATTCATGCTCCTCTTAGATTGTATCATATGAATGTGCAATTTAAACATCCTTAGAAAAGATGCAGTATTTTTGAAAGGAAAAGATAACTCTATAAATGAGCAATAGGTGCATTCATGTGCATCTCTTATACAATATAAAAAAATAATCTAGGTAGAAAGTGAACCTACTACTCCCAATCCTACTGACAAATCCTTGGCCAGTCAAAGAATAGAAGTGCTTAAAGTGAAGTTGAAAACCTCTACAGGATTTCAGCCAGTAAAGGCTTTAATAGGAATGATCAACTGACTACTGCAAAGAAAACAGAGGAACATGTCTTCATAAAACATCCCTCTTGTGAGATACAGATACTGATTTATATTTTATCATCTTTGGAATAAACAGTAATGCCCAAAATTCAGTTCTAATTTCAATCTTAAACTTTTGTGTGCCTAAGCACACATTTCTTGACTGATACATGAAAATCAAGTTTGATCTTCCTGAATTCACAATGATAGGATTGCCTGCCTTTGCTTGATCAGAATTGATTTTGCCATTAAGTCTTCCTTTCTCTTTTCCCTACTAATATACACATAAGAACATAAAAATAAGTTACAAAACATCTTAAGCAAGACAAAAGGCCTTGCAACATCAGTCATTAGTAAATTGATTCCTCTAGTTATTCCCGGCCTGGGGTGGGTGGTGGGGGAGCAAAGTTCCTTCCAACCCAAACCATTCAATGATGATAAATATTTTCTCTGACACTAATATTGCAGGGATTTCCAATAAAGT
This sequence comes from Pithys albifrons albifrons, assembly GCF_047495875.1. Lineage (NCBI taxonomy): Eukaryota > Metazoa > Chordata > Aves > Passeriformes > Thamnophilidae > Pithys > Pithys albifrons. The sequence continues at coordinate 43,609,045 of NC_092463.1, read as the reverse complement.
CTCACAATCTAGGCAGTGCTGGAGCTAGCTCCACAGGATACAGCATTTTAAAGTAACTAACAGATCAGTCAGCCCAGGAGTTTAAAACTACAAGACATGCAAAACTGTGTGCTCTAAATGCTACTTAGTTTGTAGGGGCTTAGTCATACCTTAAGTGCAACACAGACATTTCAAGGACAGTGGAAGTTATCAAGATAGTAACACCTAAAATTTCTTTAAAATTATTCACTTAATCTTAACAGCCATGATTTTATACATCCCAGATTTCATAGTTTAGAGATTTTTGTTTACTTGACTGCCTTGAGAAACTATTATTCCATATTCTAGATAATTGACCATCACTATAACTAGTGATAGTGGTATTAAGTGACACTAAGCCAACAGGATTTTGCTCTAGTAGATGCAGCAATCTCCAGCAGTGACTGCACACTTTCCTGGGGTAAAAAACAAGTTCAATGAATGCATAGATCATATTTCCAGTCAATATGCTTCCAACTTCGAACTATTTTCACCTGAGACAGTTGCTGAAATGAATATGCTGCCAAAAAATAAGTAGCCTTCATTAACTATTTTACATGAACTCATCCAATCTGCTACTGAACTTCATTATATTATTCTAAGATCACAAACCAGAGGAAACTAACCACAGACAAAGGAGACCAATGAAGTAATTTTACAGCAACCATGCAAAATGTTTGCCTTGCAATAAAAATGTAAATGTTGGAAACTCATCTAATTCTAGTCATTTTCAGATTTTAAAGTAGCCTCTTTTCATGAAAATCAAGTGAGGTTTTTTGAACTGCCCTTGGGCCCCTGTCTTCCAGACATAAAAAAGCAGCATTATTGTTTCCCCATTACTGACCATGAGCTATGTGGAGTAGGAAACACAAAAGTGTCCACAGATAAACAAAATCTGACTTAACTCTTTGCAAACCTGGGTAGTAGGAGTCACCAGAGCTTATATACCAGGTAAGCTATTAACATTTTGCAAATTTTTTTTTCTGCGTACTAATAAACTAAACCGCTAAATCCACAATATTTGGAAGCTACAAATGGGGGCAGTACAAAACAAGGAGGAAAAGTTACACTTTTTATAAATATGAATATAGTTTGAGAAGTGGGGCTTTTTTGTTTGGTTTTTTTTGTTGTGGGGGGTTTTTTTGAGGTAGATCTTTCTAAGTAAATACACCCTCCTCACAAATAAGGACTCCCCCAGGAAACACTACATAAGTCTTATGTCTTATCTTTCACACAGAGTAAAGAACATATTCTGTAACTGTATACTGTATTCCTGGTTTGCCTGGATTCTGCAGTCCTTCCTTCTGCTTTCCAGACCCATCCTATATAAAAGAATGTCAGATTTATTATATAAGCTTAAAATACTTAGCCTCAAAGGAGGTATCCAGTATGAAGGGAAGCACTACTGACCAACTACAGAATCCACTAGTCTAGCTGATACGAAGAGGCTGGTGGCAAAAATGTACATTACGCTGCTGAAGATCTGTGCCTTTTCAGCATCATCCAGCTTGCCTTAAGTTCAATTCCAAACAGGTATAAGAAATTTGTAAATAGGTTTTCTAAAAAAATAATCACAAAAATCTTCAATGTGATAAAGTGATTTGAAAATGTCATAGTTTTTTCAATCTGTGCAAATAATAAAGGGTTACATTAAGACTAAAGACATGTAAACCCACTGTTCTTCAATACATTACCTGGATGTAGCATATACTGCTCAATAAAGTAATAGCCAAGGTAAATGTAATGCTCCAGTTGAGTGAATTAAGCAGTTAAAAAAAAATCAATCATGGGGATGGAGAGGAAGAAATCTATTCAATGCTCTTTTTTCTAATTTGTTAATGGTTAGGTTATGGTTGACTATACTTCTAAGGTTCAGTGTTTTTCATTCACAAGATTAATATAAAAGAGGGGGTTTTTCTCATACAGTGCTTTAGTTGTGTATCATCACCTTGCCATATCACAGCATGTAGAAATGCTGACCCTGTTTGCTTTTTACATGTAACATTACCTTAAAAATATTTTCTTTATTGTATCTTAAATCAAATACCAAAATTATCAGAGTAGGTTTCCTACAGCTATGAGATCTCTCTACATTTTTAATGTAAGCTATTCATCAGCACTTTCATAATTAGGCAAAACGTTCCAAGAAACTAATAAGAGTAAAGACACATTATCACATATCTCAATCTGACATTTCTTAATTATGCTCTGTTGTGTAAAGAGAAAAAGATAGGGAGAGAGATCAAAGCGACAATACCAAGATGATACTCAAAGACAGCAATGATCATGCAAAACTGTTCTAATTAGTTAATGTTTTTTCTTTAGCTTTTCTTCTATTTAACCATCAGAACCAAGTTTTTAGAAATGCATGATTTCGGTAAATCGATTCAGCACCAAATTTTAAGCTTCAGGGTACACTAGGCAGGACATGACTCACAGCAATAAAGCAAAAGTAGAAAAAAATTGTTAAATGGGATCAGAGCTAGACTAAGACAGGGAAGAAAGAATAAGAACAGGAGTTTTAATTCATGATAATAATATAATTTCTAAGCTAGACACGCAGCTTGGTCTTTATCACACTATAGTCTAGAAATTTCTATACAAAGCTGAACTGTTCCAAAAACATCCAAAGAAAAATGTAACTTCTCAAAATGATGTAATTTATTGCCACAGAGGCACTATTAGAACAAAAGAAATAAAAGATCAAAATAAGACAGTCATATTTATGAGTATTCTCACAGGTTTTATACACAGGTCTGGGAATAAACCAAAAGGCCTCCACAAACTAGTAAAACTTAAACCTCCAAAATTGTAGAGCATTACAGGTCTGACTGAGGGAACCCTTGACTCTCTCCTGTAAGTCATCAGTTTTTAAGCAGAAACTGAATAGTAATTTCCTGCTAATATCACACACACTGTCCTCTCTGATTCACTACTTTCATTCATCTCATTGCTTTCACATTTATAATGACATAGACAAAGTATAAATATCCATGTCAGATATGAAAACAAACCATGCAGCTTTCCTTCTTAGGAAGGTATCAAATGTGAAACAGTGCTACACAAAAGCTGTGTGAATCACAGAATCTGCTGAGTTGGAAGGGACCCACTGGGAACATTGAGTCCAACTCTTAAGTCCCGCACAGGACCATCCCCCCAGGAGTCACACACCATGTGCCTGAGAGTATCATCCAAACACTCTTTGAACTCTGTCAGGCTGGTGTTATGACCATTTCTCTGGGAAGCCTGCTCCAGTGCCCAACCACCTTCTGGGTGAAGAAAATTATACATTTGACATGTCAGTAAAGACTAAAATAAAGAATGGTCCAATTAAATCCTGGAAATAAACTACATGACTTGTACAGAAACAGAACCAGATAAAACCATCTCAATAAATACTCTTAATAATTTTACACTTCAGAAAGGTAAATAACATTACTAATCTTAAAAGTAGTTAAACCCTTCACAGGATTAGATCCTAGCAAGTTGCAAAGTTGCATGCAGTAAGGAGTTGCTGTAGAATAACAATGAACAATGTCAAGAACTCTATGTTTCTTAACTAACACTAACCTGTGATAAATTGAATAGCTAAAAAATATCTGACTTCAGAAAACTTTGCTAGAAGGCCTGCACTATTAGGAGGAAGATACCATACAAACCTAAAGATGCATCTTGAGTTTCAATGGAGGTCTCACTTATGAAGATACTTGAAATGGAAGTACATCAGATATATAGTAATCACAATTAAGTATTTACATCCTTATCTGAATTAGTATTTCAAACTATTCAAAAATTTCTAACACAAAGTCTTTCCTCTAGCCTGGTCTGAGAATTGGGGAAAAAAATGCCATTCAAATCATAACTACATTTATTGTTCACTCTAAATAAAATTAGACTGACTTGCTTAAATTTACCTTTCCTTGAAAATTCTCTTTTGCCTGGACTCCAAAACTTCAGACTTCCAAGATCCTCTCTAGGTCTTTGTGACTACAGCATTCACACTCAGTAGTCAAATTCAAGACTGGTGCATCTAGTTTCACTGACTAACTTGAAAAAATGTTTTGTTTGGGGTTTTCTTTAGTTGGTTAGTTGGAGGGGGGGGGTAGGGAGGCGGTGGATTTTGTGAGGGCCTTTTTGTGTGTTTGGGTTTTTTTTAAGTATAGCAAGAAAAAAAATTAAAACTTGTCTAAATAACACTTTCTAGATATTTTCCATGAAGACACTACACAGCTTTGGTAAATTTACCATCAAGCCTGTAAAAAAAAAAATCAGACCCAAGATTGACTCAAGCATGTAGAATTACAGATACCAAATCAAACAATCCCTTCTCAGGGTGGGAAGACTTGATTAAGTGTATTCAGACTCAACGTATAGTCTTGAAAGTCAAATACACAAACATTTCTTAACTATATTACATGAGAAGCAGCTTTCGGCCTGGCTTATCCAAACACTGCTTTGGCTGGGTGTTTTACTATATAAAAACTGAAATCTCTCTACTGCAGGGCAAACTCTTTCTTAAAGGTCTTATATAGTAAGAGTATTGTGTCTAATGATGCATTGCCATTAGACTAGGTCTCAGTAAAGAAATATTTGGAAGAAATCAGCATTTTGAAAATGAAAACTCAGAAGAAACCTTTTGGCTTCCTTATATTACTTTCCATCACTAAGATAAGAGGAAAAGGCCTTAAAAATCTTTCAGAAATAAACACTTGTTTATTTTATTCTGTAGTTTAAGACATTGATAAAATAACTATATTGAACAAACAGTAGGATTGTTTTTCTTGATGATTTATTTTTGTTTCTTCATAAATAAAAATATTTGCCCTCTTCCTTTTCACTCTGCTGAGATATTTACCAACCTACTCCCCCACACACAGCTTCTTTGCTCAACAGCTTGTTCTTCATTCTCTGTCTCATTCCATTTACATGATTTTCAGGCTGATGTTTTCTTGCAATTACTGTTCCAAACCTTTAGCTGGTGGCTTAAGAGCTCAACGTATTTTGCAATGGAAACAGCTCTGATGTAAGGAATCTTTTTAGAATTAAAACAAAAGATGCAACAGGTTATAAATTTATTAAAGGCAGGACTTATATTAAATGGTCTTACACCAGCATATTTTAGTCTGCATTACAAAAACATATTTGAGATCCTGTGGGGTCTTTTTATTAGGGTTTTCAGACCTAAGTGTGCACAAGCATGATTCCTTTCACTCAGTGATATATCCATGACCAGAATTTGGTATGACAGTCACCTCTGCAAACCCGATTTTCTCATGGTCTGTATCAAAATTTCCTGCATTTCTTTTCCTAGTTTAATATCAATATAGGCATGAGTGTGTATGTATATATCTATATATATAAATATATATACACACAACATGTGCCTATTTAGGAAGCAAGCAGACTACGACTTCCTCAGCTCTGTCATACAGACTCTGTTTTTACACTATGAGCATGCACACTTTGAACAGGGACAAATAAGTTAAATTTATTACATTACTGGGGCTTGGGCATTTCTACCTGCATGCTCTGTTACTCCTCAATTATATTATTTCCTTTCTTCATGAATTTCACACTATAAGCATTTTATATTATTTTCCCCAGATAAAATATATGTAAACTTTTTTTTTCACTGTACAATAGCAATACAATTACTTTTCCAAGGCCTACAAAGCAGTTTTGCTAAGGACCCCTAGGAAGCAACAACAAACCATCTCTCTGCCTTCTGGTGTTGGTGTACCATCTTTAGGAGAAACTCAAGGAATGAAATCCACCTGTACCCTAAAATGAGAATAGCATGAATGACAGACCAATCAAAGGGCTCTCAATGCCTTGAGCTGAATCACAATTACTCAGACAGATCAACTGCCAGTTGACCCTGAAATTGTGAGGGACCTGCTGCTCAAGATGGATCCCTACAAACATAAGAAATTCATCCAAGAATCCTCAAGGACCTAGCTGATGTCATTGCAAAGCCTCTCTCAATGATTTTTGAGTGGTCTTGGGAATACGGGTAGGTCCCAGCTGACTGAAAGCTGGTGAATGTTGATCAGATTTTCAAGAAGGGTGACCCTGGAAACCACAGGCCTGTTGGTCTGACTTCAGTGCCTGGTAAAATCATGGAAAAGATTATTCTGTGAAGTATTGAAAAAGACCTGGAGGATAATGCAGTCATTGGCCACAGCCAGCATGGCTTCACGAGGGGAAAGTCCTGCTTATCAAACCTGATTTCCTTCTATGACAGGCTAACTCACCTATTTGATTAAGGGAAACCAGTAGACAATCTTTTTGGACTTCAGCAAAGTTTTTGATACTGTCTCTCACAGCATCCTTCTGGACAAAATGTCTACCACACTTCTGAATGTTACATGATGGTTAAGCAACCAGCTCACAGGTCAGACACAAACAGTTATAGTGAATGGGGTAACATCAGACCAGCATTCAGTCATTAGTGGGGTTCCGCAGGGCTCCTTTCTCAGACCAGTTATCTTCAATATCTTCATGAATGACCTGGACATAGGAATTGAAGTAAGTTTGCCCATAACACTATACTGAGAGGAGCTGTCGACTCCCTCAGGGGCAGAGAGGCCCTGCAGAAAGACCTTGACAAACTAAAAGATGGGCAATCACCAACAGTATGCAGTTTAACAAGGGCAAGTGCTGAAATCTGCACCTGGGACAGGGTAAATCTGGTTGTGTGTATAGACTAGGCAAAGTGAGACTGGAGAGCAGCACTGCAGAAAGGGACATGGGGGTCCTGGTTGATGTCAAGTTGAATATGAGTCATCAGTGTCCTGGCAGCCAGGAGGGCCAACAGTGTCCTACAGGGCATCAGACACAGCATCACCAGCCAGTTAAGGGAGGGGATTGTCCTGCTCTGCACTGGGCCAGCCTCACTTCAAGTCCTCTGTATGGTTTTGGGGACCATAATATAAAAAAAAAAGATATTAAGCCATTAGAGAGTGTCCAAAGGAGAACCACAAGGATGGTGAAGGGTCTGAAAGGAAAGCCTTATGAGGAGCAGATGAGGACACTTGGTTTGTTCAGCCTGGAGAAGAAGAGACTGAGGGGTCTCTCTGACTGACCTCATTGCAGTCTACAACTTCCATGTGAGGGGAAGTGGAGGGGCAAGTACAGATCTCTTCAGTCTTGTGACCAGTGATGGGACTCATGGAAACAGCATGAAGCTGAGTTAGAGAAGGTTTAGGTTGGATATCAGGAAAAGGTTTTTCACTTAAAGGGTGGTTGGGCACTGGAACAGACTTCAGAGGAAGTGGTCACAGCACCAAACCTGAGTTCAACACTCTCATGCACATGGTGTGATACTTGGGGATGGTCCTGTGCAGGGCCCGGAGTTGGGACTTGATAATCCTGATAGGTCCCTTCCAACTCAGCATTTCCTACAATTCTAGGATTTTAAGACAGAAAAATAATAATACAGGCTTCCACACAAGAATAGAACATCTGAGAAACTGGTCAGGACTAGCAACAGGTTTACTTGTGGTCCAGACTCCAGTACAGCATTTCGGTAATCCTAAAATGAGTGTTCGGTGAGTTTATATTTCTGAAATAGAGTACCATAGCATTCTCCCAGTAAACCAAAACCAACTGAAAATGCAAAGTGCTTCAGAACTATTATTAAAATCTAATAAACTTTTCAATTAAAATCAATTACAATAATAATTTACAATAGCCAGATAATGACAAGTTCTTCAGATCTTTGAGGTTCTTTAAATCCTCCCATTCCTGAGGAGTTTAAAGATTCACCTAGTGAATCTTTTAGCTTTGTTGTCACTTTATTTAGATGAATATCTGAGTTTGTTTGGTTCTTGGTAGCAGACATTATTTAGAGAACAACAAAAGAAAACAAGGACAGACATTTATCCCAGGAATTTCTCATTTGTGCTAAACAAGGAATAATCAACAGTATTCCCACTCAACTTACATTTTAACATATATTCCCCTCTCACGAATGCAGAGATTATTATAGCCACATATTTTTGGATAAACTGGCAGCTGCCCAATTCAAATCTGCCTTGCCTTAAACTCAGCAAGGAGGAAGCAGCAAAATGACAAAAGTTATATACACTCTGGTAGCAGCCTGCTGCCCAATCCAAAACACACAAGATGTGCTTTAGGGAAGGTCAGACAGACTTTGGGTATTCAGATCCATTACATTTCACATCAGCAATAGCTCTGTCACAGGAGTCATCCTTCCTTTCCACTAGAGCAATCTCAGTGGTGTGTGCTGAAAGAGAGATCGAATACCAACACCAAGTTAAAGTTATAAGCCTAAGAGTCACTATTTATGTCCCTACTGCTGTCGCCTGCTTCCTCACTTTGGACAAGCCAGCACAAATTTATCTGTAGGGTCAATATTTGTGGCAGCTATTTCTCCACCCACACATAGTAATATAATTCCCACTGCAAAAAAGAAAGCCCGGGATTTTTATAAATCAAGATATTTAATAACACAAATTAGACTAGACCAATATGCCATTCAACAATCAGAACACTTGTTAATGATAAGCCCTCCTTTGGTCCATTGGATAAACAATAAAACACATTGCACATGAAGCAGAAAAGCACACACAAACAACCAAAAAATACCACACACACAAAAAAATCACCCCAAACAAACTACCACCCACAAAGATGATTCATTCAATGATTAACGTACTTTGTCACTTTAATTCCCTATACCTTTTCCTATTATATGTAATATATTTTGTTAAATGTGTCTGCTGTTAATCATGTGAATGTTATTTCCTAACACACCTTTCCTCCACCTCTTTTAATTGTAGAGACTACACCATTTCATTTTTCATTTGCCTGTGTGTGTGTCTCAAGGGCAACCAAACACAACATACAAAAATACAGCATGATCCACAAGCATTTATTGTGGTACATGGTTATTTATCCTAATAAAATTACTACAGCCCAGAATACAACAAATGAGGTTGAAGGTAATTAAGCTGATATGTCATTATGTACTAATTTGAAACGTTGAATAGCTAGCTCAAGATGTTCATATTTGAATCTTCTGTGAGAGACTCATAACTAAAAGATGTTCAAGGGGTATGTTTTTGAATTGTTGCACTTGGGAGAGATGGGGAGTGTCTCCCCCAGTTGTTAAATACAGACAGACTCACCAGACAGATTTAGTTTTCTGGCTACAGAAGCGCAAAATACTACTGTTTCCAAAACCAATTCTTTCTAGACATTTGGATGATGGCTTAATCTCTTTGGTTCAGTTTTCTTGTCTGTGAAAGAGGACAAAACTGAACATAAACTTGTCAGGAATCAGTATTCAAGGCATTAATATAAATACGTATATGTGAATATGAAAAGTGTAATTATCCAATAACCATGTATTATGATGCTGAGAAATATTCCTAGTTGAATGACACCTATAATATTGTGACTTTTGTAACTGTAAGAGCTATCAGTGGTGAATGAGTTGTCAAAGAGTTACATGGAACTTGATAACAGTAAAGTAGCTTTGTTTTCTTCAGTCTTGTCCTCCTTTCTAGAATATTCAGTCTTATATTCCACTTTTCCAACTGGATTTTTAAGTGCTTAGTCGAAAGAGCTACTGCCAGGATGAGTGGCTTGTATCTCATATCGATCAGCAGGGACAAGAAAATGCTAAGTCTGGCATTTGTTTGGCATATTCTGTTACAGATTTGAAACATCCATGAAGTCCAAAGAATTAGTTAAATATCTCTTTTTAAAAGTATCACTATGAATGGTAGTCAAACTCAAAATAAGAAATTTGTGTCCTTGTTTTATAGAAATCTGTCATATAAAAGACATCTCACTACTATATTAAAAATCCTGGCCATGCAACCTACAGAGAAGGTAGTCACTCTCTTAACTTCTCTGTCATGATTAATTTTGATAAAACTTGATCATCGCCTGTGTAAACCCTATTAGTTTTATCACTGGTCAGATCCTCACAGCTTTCCAATAACTATAATATGTGTTTTGTAAACCCAAACAGAAAATAAGTTATTAGATTTCTTTTACATCAGTGCTACAACCACTGTCTTGAAGTTCTCTACCAAATACACACAGGCTGCCTAAAGGGGTCCACTATTTTGTTATCATAACTTTGATTTCCTATGAGAAAATCCAGTAAACAAATGTTTTAATGAAAGAGAATTAATTTAAGAATAATACATGTCCCAAGCCCAAAAACACAATAAAGGCTGTTGAAACAGACTAAACGTGTTTGTTCTTTGACTTTAACAAAAATAACTACACTTGCAATTTTTGAATAATTTAATATTTAAACATGTTCAGAAAGAGCCAATCAAACCAGTTTATCCTCAAGGAGACCGCTGCTCTGCCACGGAAATAAAGCAAATCAAAGCTTTCAAAGGCAGATGCATTTTTTGAGGGTGCAGAGCAACGGCAGCTTGCACCCTCATGCCACCTTACATGTAAGCAGAGGTGCAGAAAGCTGACATTGCAGAAAAATCCTCAGATTTCATTTAACTGAAAACTAAAGCCATCAGATTCTATTTGCAAACTGAAAGCATCTTGTTAAAAAGCATGACACGTCTGAGGCTTTATGAAAACATTTTCTTGTATTTGCAGTGAGAAGAAGTCAAGTTATCTCAGATTCCCCTCTACTGAATGAACCAAGTCATTAAACTGGCATTTGCATTGAAAGGCTTTTCACAGGGCTTTCTGTCAGGCCTTTCAAACCCAGATGAAATGAATGAGGGCCAGCTTACAAATGATGCATTGTTGAATGTATGTGGGAGCAAACCACCACCATTGTCAGTGCAGGTGGGAAAGAAAAATGAATAGACAAGGAAGCTCATGGAGACTAAGAATCTCATTATTAATGGACTGTGTGCATGTCTTTAATGAAGTTTACCCAATAAAAGATGGATTTTCCCCTGATCCTCCTCTTTAAAATTTAATTACCTTCAAAAATATACAATGGTGAAACATCTCAGATTATACATGCTTCTTTTTCATCATTATACTACTAATTTAGTTCTAAAAAATTTCTTCCTATAAGTATCTCAAAGGATATAAGTATTTTAAAACTCAACTCAATCTCTTACAGAAATACCCTCATAGTCTTTCATTCAAATGAGAAAACTGAGACATCTTACCAACAGCATGCAAGAATGATGACTTAAAATGCATCATTTTTTAACTCCAGGCCTTTAGATAAGGAATTAAATTAAACATTAGTCTTCTTTTTATCTTTTCTAAAGTAGGATGCAACAATGTGCCCTAATGACAAAAGTTTAAACAAAAAAAGAACAAAACAAGAGGCCACAGATGCTCCAATGACACTGCAGGAACAATATTATCTTCCTGTCACAACGTTTTTCTGTGTAGTCTCAGATAGTCTTCTGACATATTTTTCACAGCTACTTCATCAGTTTTTCTCCTGTTGCCTGGTGGCAGCTTCTTCTATATTTTCCTGCCTGAAAAGGCACTTCAATCTTACTTAAAAACATTTCTTTGCCATTCTGTTGTCTTCCCCCGCTTTTACTTTACAATGGAATACGCTTAGGCACTATTTTTTGCAATGTAATTTCTGGATCATCTACCATTAAAGGCTCTCAACATTTAATTTTGAAGTTGTTTCTATTTACAGTAGAACTTCTACTTTAATTGTACTCTAAATTTCATCTCTCAAACTGTATCTCCCTTTCCTAAGAATATCATTACCTTCACTTGATTCTTGAAAACTGCTTATTTTATTCCATGTCACCAAAGATCTTATTTCCCATATAGCTTTCCTCCAGGTTAATAATGTTAAGCACTGTGGGATCAGGAACTGATTCCCAATGGACTCAGTAGAAATACACCTGTAACACCAGGACACCTGAGTGACTGCCATCAATAGTACATCTGCACACTGACACAATAAGCCTTGTAAGGAGGACTGAACATTTTACAGAAGCTTTTTAATTTCACTAGAAGAATCAACTATACCTTGAGTTCAAAGGTCTAACCCAAAACTCAGGACAGGAGTGAAGGGGGAGAATCCCAAACTCATCCACTTAAGAGTCTCTGAAAAGCTGGGACTCAGACATAGTACTGCATACTTTGCACACCTCAACTTTGCGTTAATTACGAATTTCATTTACTACTGATCATCATGCATTCCACTAAGAAGTTCTAAGTTAAAGCACTATCAGATACGCTTGGAATTTAATTAAAATTACAAAGCCAGCCTGATTATGCTTTTAAAATTTATTTTACTGATTAGAAATAATTGCATACTTTTTACACTTAAGACAAAATTGTTATGTTGGACATGCATCCATTCTTTATTCTTTTTAATTATTGATACAATGCTATTAGCTGCCTTCTGGATTTCCCTAATGCTCCAAGATTTAGGATATCTCCATGTTGCAGATGACTTGTCCAGATAAGTTTTAAAATATCTGCCAGAGGTTCAATCCAAATATCTTGATGAAAATAGAACTTTTAAAATATTTTGTTTTCATAAATACTACTAGGAAACTGGAAAGAATTGTCAGTTAGCTATATAAATCAGTACTTTGCAAATCAAAGATAAGATATTCTATTCTTTCTGAATTTTTGGTAGTACCACTGTTTCCATATTCTTATAGCCATACTTTCTTCACATGATCTTGTATTTCCTTTTGTCCCTAAGGCATACGTACTCGTTTATAAAAAGACGTAATGTATTTTATTGTTAATACACATATTTTAAACACAATATCACAGAATCTATACATCATCCTTCTATCTATTACTCTGAGGTACCCTGTTGTGTCATTTTGTATTATCATCTATAGCTCCTAAAATAATTATAAACTGGTCCTAAGCATCACTTAGTTTTCACTCCAAATCCCCTCTCTTAATTCAGAAATCTCATCTGTTTTTAACTCTGCATAGCTGTGCTGAAAATGACTGGCATGACTTCTATTAGTTTGGAGCTTTCTTTTGGCACATTTAGTCATAATCCTATTACATCATATACTTTTTAGTTCTGTCATGTTTTATTCTGTCTGGTTTATGCATTGTATGTAAGGTTTTTTTAATTTGTAGTCTACACAAGTGCTAAAGTTGTTTGATTGGTGGGGGGCAGGGAACACCAAGCACCACTGGCAACATTACATCTCCAACAGATGCCACCCAAATTAAAACCATCTATGCTAAAACATTTTTCTTAAGTCATTTTATGGATGGCCATGAACTGCATACTATATTTTTTGTGTGATTTGGCAATTAACAGGAAAATAATAATTACTACATTTACATTTTATATCATGGACATGCAAGTGTTCTAGATAATTTGCTCCTAGTTACCAGGAATTTGGAAGCAAGTTACATCTTTTTACTTGAGTGCAACTTCATTTTTTCACCCACTTAGTCTTTCTTAATAAGGTTATAAATATTTATTTTAACATTTCAGTTCCAGGAACTGAAATAGTCATATTTTAGTTACCACTTTGTCAAGTTTAAATTTGGAAATGAGCAATTCCAATTAATCTTAAAAATAAGAATAATTGAGCTCCTAACACAGAGTTTGGCTGTTATATCTTTTCATATGCTGACACCCTGATGACTGTCTTTCTCCATTTTGTCTCTGTTCTCTAGCCCATTCCATACCTCCTCAGCATTTCAGTCATGAGTTTAAAGAGATTCTGATGTATTCAGAAGACTCGTTCTTTGAACACCATTTCCCTCTACGCTGGGCAAAAATCACAGGTTGCACAGCACTATTCTTCAACTGAACATGAACTAAAATGCAGTGGCACCCTGTGTGCTCTTACTTAGTGATTTACATTAAAAATCATTCTCAATTCATTGAACAGAAAAGGGATCCAGAATATTTGGGAAAATTTTCTCCTGGTTCATCTGGGCTCTTTTAAGTGATCCATTTGCCCATAAAAGTTTGTGGTTGATTTTTTTTTAATTTTTTTACCACTGTTCATTAAGTCTCACCTACAAGTCACAGGCAGCTTCTGTTCTTTGAGAAAGCTGTGTTTCACATCTATCAGACAATTTCTCATGCTCGCAATATCTTGGAAATTATTTATTTATTTAAATATAAAAATTTAAGTGAGGATTATCTGTCTTCTGGGCATAGTTATTGGCAGAATAAGTCTGAAATGGAAAGACTCTACACAATATTACTATACAGTACATCACTTCTTAGAGTAACCTATATTCCTGAGAAAAAAAACCAACCTGCCACCACTACCCCTTTCCCCACAAACCAACAAGAAATATGGCACAAATTGCAAACAAGTTATGATCTTTATTTATGCTACAACTGTACTGAACACAAACCTGTACCCAAACAAGCATCAAACTTCTCTTCCAAACATCCTTCAGCCTGCTTCCCTGCAAATCCTGTTGGCTAGCTTCATTCATCCAGAAACTACGTTCAAAAAACAACCACTTCAGTACACCTAATTTCAGCCAACACTGCTGGCACAAAGATCAAACAGTACTGTTTTGTCTGTACTTTTCAAGGTCAGTAAGTCTTCAGCAAGGTCTAACTTCAAAGAGCAAATGTTTAACACTTTACAAACCAGATGTAATATGTCAATATCCAAATCATTTAAAAAATCATAAAACTAAATTTCATGAAAACACATCAGCACTTCTAAGCTCTTCAGTTCCAAGTTCATTAATAGCCCTGTTTTTCTTGCTGTTGTAATATTAGGTATCTAATACAGACATGACTCACATTGTTTTATGCCTCTTCAGCTCATATAGACACATGTACCCTACATCTAACTTCTGTGACCAGGAATTCACAACAAATTATTTGTTTGATGCTACAGCTAAAGTGAAAAGTTCTATTTCATTACTATGCTCAGTCCAGGATGTTAAAAAATTCCCAAATTATCTTAAAATTTTTAATATGCATAAGATCTTTAAAGTATGCCGCCCACCTCAGAATGACAGAAAGATCAGAAAAAGAGATTGAATTATTAAATCAAATCTGATTGTTCTGTCAGAATAAGAAGCAACAAAACTAAACTGTAAAGATCCAACAGCACAAGAGTGCATGGAGCTGCTCTTCACATGAGTTAATAACAAGTATATCGAAGTGCCATTCTGGAACCCTTAAACTTGACAGTAGGTGACAGAAAATAGAAAGGACTTTGTTACCCAAGTCCGCCATCTGTTTTTACAGCATCATATATCATTTACATAAGAAGTAGATAAGAGATTTAAGCCAGAACTTTATTAAACTCCATGTTAGTGATATACCAGGCACTCATCACACTGGTAATTTCGCTCAGTCACTGAGAGGAAGTACCTGATGGTATGACAGTGTAGCAAGGCAGCAGTCAAACAAAAGCTCTTCATCAGCCTACAGGCCAAAAGCTATCACCTACACCTAGGAGTAGTCATCTCTTAGAAGCCTGCTTCTCTAAATAAACACAGGAGTGGGATACAAGTTGTCTTTAAAAATGGGTTTATGATTACCTTAGATCAACAAATTATGGGAGGTTAGTACTTAGCTGCAAGCTATACACTAGCAATGCAAAGACATGCAAGTTCAGTTTGCTGCAAAGCATTAATCAATCTGCTACCAGATTAGCAAATTAGTTTGATTATTTTGCGCAGCTACACAAACTAAAAAAAAAAGCAAACATCACCACTCTGCACATGCAAAAAAAAAAGTAGAAAAATCTAGAATCCAAGGAAAAAGCAAGCCCACCTTTCAGCTGCATGTTAGTCTAAACTCAAGTGTATACGCACTGTAGTTCGTTGCATTAAGCTGACATAAAACCTGTCAAGTAGGAATCTACCTATGGCTTCTACCCTACCAATTCCTGTTCATCTTTGAGACTCTGGAACAAATCCACCTGAGAGTTAACCAAGCAAAACAAGATGTTTTACATGCCACATCTGTTCCCTAATCTTGTTCAACTAGTGGAAACAGAGCTCCCTTTACGTGCTGGCAGAGAGGCACACAAGGATTCACTCCTTTTTCCACTCACTGATTCTCCTTCCCTTTACTTTTACCATGTGAACACAAAAGAAACTCAGACGGCACTGAAAAGCTCTAGCATCAAGCCATCCTAATGGATCCTATGGGGAATATAGGAATATATCAAGCGTGCCATAAATACACTATAATAGTTTAAAAACAAAACCAAAAAACACACCAAAACACAAATACACCATAACACCAACACAAACCCAACCCTCACTTTTATCACGTTCCTTCCTAAACATAAGTAATATATTTGTTCTTTGAAAGGAATAGTCTTAGTGTTTTAAACACTGTGGTTCATTACAGTTTCCGTCACCTTCTTATAATTAACCTCAATTATATTTCTACTATACGGGATCAATTACTGTTTGTGGTAAAGAAGCCTATTGTTACTCAGAATGATACAAGTCTACCTTAGTAATTTAAAAACAGCAATCTCTCTGTATAAATTTTTTCCATCACATTTTTCAGAATACTATTTCAGAATTTGTCAATCAGTACATAAGGATCACTCCAGCTAATATAACATGCCACTTCAGAGGATGAAAATACAGTCAGATTCCAGTACTGCACATGAAAGCATAGAGTGAGTTCTCCTAAACATGTATCATCAATATTATGATGGAGTTAGATTTCAGAAAAAAAAAATCCAGCGATTTATTTCATTTTTTTTTATTTTGAACCAAAGAGACACACACATAAGAATACACCACATACTTCTCTATACCTGACTGACAAACTGGAAAACATTTTAATAGTCAAACTAATAATTGAAAAAAACCTCCTTTTAAAATATTAGCTATTTGCTTAGAATTCTTATTTTTCAATGAGTCAATGCAGCTGATTCTTCACTTCTCTATCATTCACTTGATATCACTGGGACCAATCAATTGCAAATTCAGTCAACAATTTTGTTACAAATTAAGTTATCTGGAACATTACACTGTTATCCTACAAGTGCCAAGTTTCTTGATAATGGAAATGGACACTTAACTAGCACTCACAAAGAGTAATAATGCTGAGACTTACTTGCATGTACTAAAAGACGGCAAAGCAGTCAATGTTTTTTTACCTGTTTAGGTTTTTAGTCTTTTTATATTTAAACATACAGCTTAAATTGAGCAATTTTTGGCACATTCTGAAAAAAAGCCAAAACATCAGCACTACACTCAAACTATTCTTTTTCTTCTTAAATCACAAGACTTAAAAGAGCAGTTCCCTGCTGTAAGGAAAGAGACATAGATTAGAATACTTTAACACTTTTAGATGATTCTTTGCAGCATTTACTGTTGAATAAGCAGAAGAGGCAATGTATAAAAGAACCTGGAAATTACTACATTACACCATTTTCACGGAGTGGAAGACACAGTAATTTCATCATACAGGGTCATCTGCCTCATTAGAACTACTGTTTTTCTAGTTTTATTCCATATGGAGTACAACAATTCCTGTTCCTTTCCTATTCTCCATCATATTACCAATGTCTACATTATGGTGTTATACACATGCAGGTCGCTCTCATTGGTGTCAGTAGACACCAGCTTTCATCCAAGGGAAACACCAATTTTGACAAACAGCATATAAACTGCATTTTGTGTTCTTAATTTAGCAGACAAGTGTTACTTCCATCAGCATCCAGGAAGACTGATCTTGCAATACATAAGCAAAAGAAATTTCAGAAAAGGAATACATACAAGCTTGTGCTTCATTTACATACAGGGACAAGCAGAAAAGCAGAGCAATCACTAGAACTGCTGCTTCCAGCTTCAGCAAGATTCTCAACTGATGCAAACTGTGGTAAATTCAGCTAAGTCAAAGCAATTACTTGCTCAGTGCACCAATGCAAGCTTATTCCAGCTTTGACCATTCACAAAGTCTGTTAAAGTTAGTTAATAGTACTTAAAAAAAATCCAGAGAATAATTAAAGGAGTGGCTTTGCAGAGTTTTTTTTAAGTTACACTGGCAAAAATTCAGAACCACCAGCAGAGCTGAGAAAGAAAGATTAATAAAAGTGAAAAAGTAGCATACCAGGACTTGCAGATCTGTAAGTACACAGATGTGGTGTAGTCGGGTGAGTTACAGGGTAACTGATGTGGTTAAGGCTGAAGTCAAAAAGTCTTAAAAATTAATCCTTGATCTGAAAGCACTTTTACATTACATTTTGAATCCCCTCTAAGTATCTACCAAAAAAAGCTTCCCATATCTATTCAATTACTCTGTCACAGATACATAGCCTAAACACAGAACACAGCCTGACACAGAAAATTTCCTTAAAAGCTCACAGTACAGGATCAACATGTGACTTGCCCATCTATTGAAGTTGGATAGGACAGGCACTGGATTACAGAACAGCACAGCACTGAGATTAAGCACGTAACCAAGGTGGAAGGTGCATTATAGCAAATACTTTGAAAAAAATTAATCTGGGTTTGGAACACTTGCTATCTTTAACTGCTTGATACTCGGGAGAGTAACATAATTTGTCAATTTGAATTTTGCCCTGCAAAAGCTAGTCTGTAAAAAGCACACAGAAATTCTATCTCTATTTTCCAGGGTGGAAGCTTGCATTTCACAGCAGAAGACTTCAGTGTCACTTCTGTATTATAAATTCAACTGCACAAGGTTTTTCAAGCATGGGGTTTAAATGTACCTTAAAAAAAAAATTGCCCTCTATGTGCCGTTCAAGCTATTTACTAAATCTCGCTTAAGCTCTCATAGAGATAATACTCAAGACTTACAAAGGAAAATCAAAAATTTGACTAGTCTGCTTATATTTTGCACATCAACAATCAGTAGCCTATACTCAAAGTGCATACATACCTACACATGTACTAGCAGTCTGATATCACAACATGCTCACAGATTACACTGTCAAGCATAACAGTAAGGGAATGAAACTCATTGCATACAACAGCCTTGTCACTGTGCAGATCCCAAGGATTATTTATGACTGCAGAGGCCTAGAGCAGAAAGAGATAAAGTAGACTATTTAATCAGGTCAAAAGCAAAAGAGCACATTCAATTACAGAGACACACATATGACCACCTTTTTCTCTCCCATTCCTTGATTGTTCTTTTTCATGAAAGCATAGTCTGAGAGAACACAGTATGTTCACTTCATGCTATATGCATCAATCATATTTTAATTTTAAAAAATTGGGCTAATCTTTACAAATTTTTCCAATAACTCAATAGTTGCATTACAGAAGGTGTCTGTATCTGATATGCCTCAAAACAAAGCAGAACCACACTAAACTATACCTTGAACCTGGCACACATCCCTGCCCAACTCTTGCGAGAACAGCACCAGATATACTCAGAAGTAATGGGCAGATGTACTCCATTGATATGTCATGTGCAGATTATGGAAGCTAATCCATTACTGAAAATTCTTCCTCTAGACTGTGACAACAACCACCATCATTTAGACTTTCATAATGAAATTCGAAGTATTTCTTGTCTTCACAGCTGGGACATCAGCACTTTGTTGTTTTGTTTGTGGTTGTTTTGTTTTCTTTTTAGCGTTTCCCTTCTTCCACAGATAAATTTTGTGGTCATAAAAATGGTGATCTGAACATAGATTCAGCTAAGAATGGAACCATAATAAAGGCAAAGACCTTAACCTGTACACAATTCTTTAAACATATGCAAAAAAGTCTGCATTCCAATCTTGTTAGACTTGGTATTTTATTGGTATAATACAGTCGTAGCATGAAGTTTCTGTCCATAGAAGCTTCTCCTTCCTCATACTTCAATTCCCCTAATTTTTCATCATCTTGAGCAACAGAAGCAAGTCCTGTCCATCCCAACTCTAGCATACAAAATGTTTAAATGCAAAATGTAGCATATACCTGACCCCTGTTTCATTCTGTTTTCCTTTCTTAGTAACAGTTGCAAAAAAATGTTAATATGAATTCAGATGAACGGTGATGCACACCATTTCCCCTTCCTATATTCACAAATTACTCCCCATTTTCCCAGGAAAAAGGAGGGAAGGCATAATAACAGCCTCTAGAATTAAAACACAGTTTATGTATTACCCTTGGTACCACCATTACAAGCATGTACATTTCTCACTAATTCATAGAAAGAGTAAGGAAGATGCTAAACTTACAGCAAGAGAGGTTAGCACTGCAGGAACAAGGAACACACTTTTTTCATCAAGACCTCTTTCTGGACTGGAGGGTTTATGCCTTGCTTTAATATCTTTTTAGGGGTTTTTCCAACATTGTTGCCTACCCCACTAAAAAATTCAGAAGAAATCTATTCTGCAAAGCTCCCCCACCAAAACTTCTCCACAATGAAGTCCCCCTCTCCTAAACTCTCATGTTATTGATTTGGCCTCTTCCATTTTAAAGTCTCTAGTAGACAGTAACATAGTAGTTTGTTTCTAGTTTGTATTAACCATCTAGAAAAAAATAGTAAGATTTTTCAAATTACCTATTAAATTACCACCTTCTTAAGAACCAGCCTGCCAAATAGACTGGTAAAAGGAAAGAGGAAAAAAAAAAGGAAACAAGAAAAAAATCTTTCATGAAATTAAATACTCTCAGTAAAATTAAGTGCTATGTCCTATAAAGTACGGCTAAAACATTAACTTCCACTTTTAAAGGTTGGCCTAAACATATAGATCTGAATAGTAAATGCCAGAATCCTTTCCTGGTTTGACTGCCATATACAGGAGCTACCCTTCTCCTATCCAACCTTTCCCTGGGTATTTTTGTACTTAATGTAAAATAGGGAAACCAGACCTTGGATCCTATTCATCAAACTGTTGAGATACTTGAGGAAAGACAGTCAAGTTATGACCTCAAAGCACTGTCAGTTATGTTTTGTCCTGCACTATATATGCAAGGAGCAGAGTGCAGCAAAATAAGCATTCTTCTGTCCTGACTGGAGGAACAGAAGCAATGAGAAGTCAACAAGCAACTCAAGGTTCATAATATGCTTTCAACAGTACTGCATCAAGCATTATGATCCATTCTTCACATTCAAAGTCCAAGAGAAGGTTTTAATAAAAAATGAAAATAACAAATATATTTAAAAATGGATGGTTTTAGCCATCACATTCTCCACTAATGAATTTGTTGGAAAAAAGCTTCTATTGGTTGGTTTCACTGCTATTAGTTCTAAAGTCAAGTGAGCCAGATGGACTCTGTTCTGACTCATGCAGCTTCATATCTAATTAAGTTTCATTTATAGAACTGAACTCCTCCAGTGGTTATAACCTTGCTGAAGACAGAGGGACATTGACTTGCAAAAAAACTTTTTACTCCTATGTGTGATAAAGAAAAATACCTACTTTTTACTGTCACTTTTCAAAGCAACTATACATTCTTGAGTTATTCAACACAAGTCATTCTGTGATCTGAATTATTCCTTAATTATATAGCTCGTATATAGATCTTTCCCAGATATTTATTTTGGCACCACAGTTGGCCCTTGCTTTATATATTCAACAGCCATTATACTAATGATTGAAGAGTTAACACAAGCCATTAATGGAAGAGGTAAAGGTGAGCTCATTTTCTGAAATGCTGTGGAAAGGTACTGGATCTCAATTCACCAGAAATAAAAAGGCAAAAAAAATACATATATTTGCAAGGTAATCTGTACAAACCAGCTTTCACTTATATTTCTGGAGTCAGTATTGGAAAACTAGTTTTAAATTCTAACTGGAAACTTTCATAACTTCCATTGTCCATTTGTGACCACAAACAAACTACATTTCTAGTGAAAAAAGACCAGAGATCTCAAGTTTCTAGAAATATCAACAGTTTAAAAAAGAAATAAAAAGCTAAACAAAAATGTGCAAAATCACCTTTAAAAAAACCAGGTTCACCACAGCATTTAACTCAAAGCCTGTTCAAAAATCTTTTGTCCTCAAGATCATTAACTAAAGTCTACTATAAAAGAATTTGACTTTTAATAAGTTTCAACAGTATGAAAAAATATAGTAGTAATTGATAAATTTTCATCCTTCCAATGCCCTTGCTGATGAAGTTTTACATTAGTAAAACATTTTTTTTTTTTTAGTTTCACCATCTTCAAAATTAAATGCTTACACTAAAGCACAACTACTGGGAAGGCAAATTAATCTACAAAGAACTTCAGTGATCCCATGTTCACATACCACTTGACACATATTGCTAGGTTAATCGTACAATCCTTTCCGAAGGATAAAGGAGTGTCTAATGAAGAAAAGAAATCTATAAATATTTGAAAGAATTTTGATAAAGGATAGGGGAGGATTATTATTTTTAATTCCTCCCAGAATATTAGCTGTAGATCAAATACAATTTGAGGCAATAAGGAGGACTTCATATCTCAAAATCATATACTTAATATATTAACAGCATAATCCTTTTACATCCCAGGCCATACATAGACATTAAAGCCATCTGCTAATTAATCACAGATTAATGACACACAATTCTGACTGAGCTGAAACACAACCAATATCATCACACATTCTTTATCACCTTTATGCAATCAGTTCCAAGTAACACAAACAGTAAGATATGGAAAATTTTCATATGAAAGCTGCATCTTATGACTGACACACATACAGGTGAAAATACTACATCCAAATATATTAAGGACATCTTTTTGTTAACTTTTAGAGGATTCATGGCATGATATATCTTCATGCAAGTAGAATGAACTACATCAGGAATCTGCAGTTCATCCTCCGTTTTTTATGGATTTTTATTTCAATTAATATTATTATTGCCATTACACAAAATTTCCTCTGAAGGTAACATGTCTCTCTTTGGTCTTAATGTATTCCTACTGTTTGATACAGACTAATTAGACCAAGTACCCACTTTAATACTTCAAATAAGCAGCTACATTCTATGTTTCAGTGATAAGAAATATCCAGAGGCACTAAAAATGTTCTTACAGTTGCAACAGAGCTGTTTGTATGAGCACCAGTTTACCTTGTTTCTTTCATGCCTCTGCAGAAGTCTCTCCTTTTTCTTTCATGATTTTTCTGTTTTACTATTATTACAGGTTTTCCATTCTCTGCAAGGTAGGATATTAGAAAAATACCTTTTCTTCCATGTATATTTAAACTGTGAATACTCTTAGGCACTTAGCTTTCTTTTAATTAAATACAATGTTGAACAAATCTTGTCTTAAATCATATACTATGACAGCAAATATTAGAAAGCATACCACAGCACACATATGAGGGTGAGAAATATGTACACTGGAAATGTTAGTAATAGATTAGCTACAGAAATGAAAGAAGATGATCTAACTAGATGATAGTGACAACAGATCTGTATTTAATAACACATCTGCTTTGAAGATAATGTAGCCATGTACTGACACAGTATAAACTTTAAGAAATTGATTCTAAGATAGAATCGCTGACATCAAGGATAGTCCAGAAATACTCTTGGCACACAGGGCTCTCGGGAGAGGACTCTGTGCAGCCCAGAATGCTGCGAGAGCTGCACAGGCT
Organism: Pithys albifrons albifrons; assembly: GCF_047495875.1. NCBI lineage: Eukaryota > Metazoa > Chordata > Aves > Passeriformes > Thamnophilidae > Pithys > Pithys albifrons. The sequence continues at coordinate 43,585,589 of NC_092463.1, read as the reverse complement.
CCGTCTAAGCACCCAGAAAGAAAGTAGGTTGAAGAGTCCAAGAGCTGCAGCCTGGGAATGTGGTATAGCCAGATCAGAAGCCAGAAGTACAGATGACTATGATTTGGGAAGGGATCTGAGCATTGCCAACAGCAGAACATACAAGGGTCCAGTGGGCATATGTTTAAAGAGATGTGTATGCTGAAAAAGTGGCAAGCATTACTCAAAGGAACCTGCCAGAACAGGGTCCATCAAACGCACCAGCCATGGCATCCTCTGAGTGAGGCCAGATTCCTTACTTGCCCATTACAACAGTCAGAAAACATGGCATTCAGAGTTTTAGTCTTTAGTCCAGTATAACAAAGTTTATTCCTGCTTGACCAAGTGAACAAAGTAGCTGACCAGGTGAGGTTGAAGGAATTCCTCCAAAGTCATTACAGGCCAATACACAGAATTACCAATAGCGGGTATATCTGAAGAAGGGACGCGTTGCTGAAGTTGCAATCCTGCAGTGCTGCAAGTCAAGTTTTACCCAGACATTCTGCATTAGTCATTGTTGTTGGAGATTCTGTGTTTCAGAAACTGTAGAATAGTATTGTCCATATTTCACATCATTTTGGATGATAACGAGCCAGTTATGCATAAGATAGAAGCAGTGACCACTTACACAAGCTACTGGTGAGAGAAGGGGTGCTAAGGTCAGTTATTCACTACATCATCATACATTAAAATCATTAGACAGCTTACTTCAGGAAGTGAATAATATTTCCCTAATGTAGGCATTTTAAATTATTTCTAATATTCAGAGTCAACAACCCAAATGAGGAATCCCACAATACTCTGTCTGATCTGTTTACACCACCAAGTGGGACTGAAGAATAAATGAGCAACTTTAACATCCATGTCACAAATATAAACACATCAAAAGACTACTTTTGCCAGCACCAGCAGAGAATTGGTGTTTCTGAAGCAGAGACACCTGTTGCACTTAAAGTAAAATCATACTCATCAAGACAATTAATAATCAACTGCTTGAAGCACAAGCATAAGCAAACTAAAGTGGCACAACCAGCAAGAATAGGTAAGTACCCTGTGTCATTGTTACACCACTAATGACATAACTAGCAGCCAGCACTTCTAACCAAGTTAAATATAAATTAATTAAAAAAAGGGGCAAACAGAATTATTATGGAGTTGCACAAATGAGAGAGAGTAAGACATGCAAGGTAACAAAAAGTTGGGAAACCAATAGAAAAGATGTTTTGCTGGACTATTTTGCATTTACCATATATATGGGAGAGATGCTTAGTAAAGGTAGCCCGTGAGACCATACTCTCATTTTGGGAAGAAAAAGATAACACACTAGCAACAAACGAGGAAGGATGGGAAGAAACATAACATTACATTAGTTTCCATTCAACATTCCCTCCTTCAAAAGAGCACCTAAACAAGACAACTTCCACCTTCAAATAAGATGGTCAAGTACTTGCAATTATCAGTGCCAAAGTGGCATCATCTCTACTTCACTGTATACTTATAGCTGAATTAGGGCAGATAGACATAGACTAAATACTTGAAGATGTAGTGATAGTGATTAAGAGGTAGCCTTGGGTAATGCTCATTGTTAACGGCAGTAAGCAAAGTGGTGTTGAAACAGATCTATCAGTTTTACCATATAATTCCTGATCAAGTTTGAGCTTCTTCATGAAGAAATACAAACAGGAACAAAAAAAAAGCATCAAGCTGAACAGAAGGGGGGGGGGGGGGGGGGGAGGGGAAAAGAGACTGAGTAAAGACAGTTAAGAAATCACTTATTCTGGTGGAAGGACATTTTTCTTTATTTGTGCCCCCAAATGATCCTGCATAAAGGAAAAATACACACTCTGTTGCCTGACAGATGTAAAATCCATGGTCAGACTGTGATAGATTCAGATTCAAAGTGCTGATTTGTCTCAATCAGACCACAGATTCCCTGGATTCTCTCAGGAATCCCAGGTCAATAAAGTACCCAATACACTATGAAAACAGACTTTGTATTCCTCCCAAAGCTGCTGACAAAGTTAAAAAAAAGAAAAACGACTCCCTTAAAACATTTTACTTAATCAAAATGTTTTATAGGAAAAGTTCATGAAATTTCTAAATGAATGAAGTATTAGGTACTCTCCACTGAAGGTAAAGGTAACTGAATCATAATGGTTGCTCAATGCTAATGGGTAGAGAGAAAAAGCTTCAGACCACTTACATTGTGAGATTTCCTGAGCAGTAGCTCCTCATCCAAAGCCTGTGTAGTATATTTAGCATGGTTTATACTTACTGTATATTCTATAAAAAGTTATATACTGAGAGATAATTAGAGGAACAGTTTAGCCTGACTTTTTTTACTGTAAATTAGAGTTGAAACAATCTAATGGCAACTCCACAAATTAAGTAACTTAAATGTTACAAACCTTTCCTAATCCTTCCCACACACAGTAAGTTTCCAAATAGTTCAAAAGAGAATCAATATTGCAAACAAATAAAGTGAGAATTACTACTGAAAGTGGAACAAGTTTTCTTGTAAAGGATGAAACAGCACTGAAATGTGCCTTTTTTTTTTGGTATGAACTGAACTTTATTAACTGACCTGGCCTAATCCCACTAAGGAGTAGGACTTGACAAAGCCAACCAAGTAGATTGTCAAACAACCTCTCATTTCAGTGAGGAGCTGACCTGAATCCCAACACAAGGATAACTAAGACACTGAAGCTGCATCCACACACAAGAACAATTTATGACTCTAAAACTTATTAATCCCTATTAAACAAACTGGGAGACCAATGGATTTTTTTATTTTCTCCTATGAACTTTTCAAGGATACTTTTGGTCCATTTTTAATAAATATTTTTCTAAGGCAAAAACACTGTTAATGTAGTGAATATATCAAGCCACTGAGGCTGCCAACATCCATGCATCTCTCTCATCAGGTATAGTTCAGAGGGAAACCAGTAAGCAGACATTGGTGAAGAAAACCCCTGTGCGCTTCAATGAATATTCATTACATCCTCTAATTTATTATTATGTTTACAGCCAAAACTGCAGAGTAAATCACATTCTATGTAAGGTCCCAAGGGGGTTTTCATTCCCACAGCTTGGACTGGTATCAAAATAAAGCACATTACAGAGAAATTTCAATGAGATCCATTAATATTTAATAGCCTACTAACAGCAGTGCTCCTCATGACAAAGTCACAGAGCAGAGAGGGAAGGATCATTTGGAACTTTGCTCCACAAAATTCTTTTCATTAAGCAAACTGAATTCAAACAAACACGTGGCTTTCTAAACAAAAACAAGGAAAAAACCAAACCACAAGAAACTCCCTCCCACAACAAAAAACCCCTAAAAGCCACACACAACAAAAAATGAAAAATCCATTCAACATTAGCAGAAATAGGCAAGTAAAATTGGACCCAGGAGATAACAGACAGTACAAGGGAGAAATTAAGTTATTACAAGAGCAGAAAAGAATTTAAAACTGTCCATGCATGGAGAGAAAGTATCAATGGACAAAACCCAAAACAATCAGTGTTTGGCGAATGCAAACAAGTCAATGAACCTGACAACTCTGAAATTTCCATTTCCAAGCACAGAAATATCTTCAAACTGACACTACAACAGAATTGAATTAAAACATGGGGAAAAGCAAGTGTCCAGCAGCCAGCAGAACTCTTACAGCATTAGCACACAACATAAATTTGTAATGTATCTAGTGATTCCGTTGGATGGCTGCAACAGCACAATCACTACTAGGGCAATGACAGATAAGGATACTCAGACTGGTCTAGATTAATTCTCAAAACTGAAAGCAGATATAGCAAGGTCATTTAAACCAGAATTTTGTTCTCTTCTTGCTAATGGAAGGTTGTAAGGAAATCTCCAGTTAAAATGCCCCTAATACTTCATAAAGTGATAGTCATGCAAATACAGTTGCACTTCAGGTTGTAATTACAGCTCTGACATAGCCTCTGAACACTAACCAAGGATGATGACCTCCTGCACAATCTCCTTTTCCACAGAAAAATTCTTTACCTTTGTCCTTATTCCTTTACTTCTGCACTGATAGTTTAAGTAACTTGATCATTCTGACTACCCAATCCTGCAAAAACAGACCTAGGCATCTGGTTTCATACCTGCTTAATTCAATGTTCCAATCAATGTTTCCATTCAAAATACTTTTGAGATATTATTGCTAGTTCTTATCAACAGTTTATCTCTTTCCATCTACTTTGTACTTCTGTGTGGAAAGAATGAAAATGGAGCTGTAGGTCCTTATCTGATTACTAGATGTTCTCTCCCTCCCTGACACCTTTTACAGGCACAAGATTCTCCCCAGTAAGGTAGGCATATGGTTGAAAAGACTAAGGTGTAGCCTGCAAATAATGCCACATATTTTAGTCTATTTTGGGAACTTCCTCTGTTTGTAAGCTTTCACAAACCCAGTCTTGTTTCTCAGAGGATTGCAGGGACCTCAAAGAGTTACACACTGGAAACAGCAGAAGACATTCTAAATTGAGTCAGTCTAAATGGCAATTAATTTATTTAAGTGAAAATATCTTCTAGCATGGCACAGATCAGAATCCACATCATGTTTTGTCTTACCTTTTCGGTATTTTCTCTAGTATTACATTTGAAACTGTGTTTGGTTTAGGTACTAACTGCTATAGCTGCCAGAGGAACTAACAAAGGTAGCTACAAAATAAATGCACACAGATCTACAAATTAAGCAATGTAGTTCCTTGTCTCTTTTGTCATACATTTTCCTGTTCATACAATAAATCCATAAATTGTATAAAAGAGCATTAACCATTAGGACATTTGCTACATTAACCTTTATATTGAATGTCCCAGAACACCATTATGCTATTTTGTACTTGAAGTATTATTTCAGAAGGAATTTAATCTCACAAATGTATTTAAATTCTGATCTACGATCAGTAAAATAACAGAATAAATCCCAAACCAGTATGTTAGTGATTTTTTTTAATCAACATTACAAAATGTGTTCTGCTTTTGAAAAAAATTACTTTTAAAAGAAAATAAAAACCCACACACAAATAGCTGAATAAAGGTTGTAAAATCACCTGAAGTAATTCAATTTTACATTTACAAAAAACAATAGGTGGATTTAGGAGTGGAAGTCTTATCAACTCTCATAACTGAGGTACTGACAGAGACTACTTTATCAGATCCTCAAAGGACTGGCTTTAAATTTTCATATTACTGTAGCCTTGCATTGAACCCTAGCCTTTATTATCAATTTAGGGGGCACAAGGGCCTTTTACTGAGGCAATTTTATAGCAAATAGTTTCTCTATTGGACCTGTCCTTTTTCACCCAAGCCCCAGAAGTGAAAGAGTGAGTCTTGGACCAGAGGAACCAATACAGGTTGAAGTCTGAAGGGCTGCTAACTCAGAAGCAGCAACAAGAAAAAACATTCAGTTTCATATGCTAAGAAAGCTGTTTTGTTTGTTTTTTTTTTTTTCAAAAGAAAAGGGAAGGGAGGGAGCAATTTTGCCAAGCAGGAATGCTTTAGCATTAACACACAAGAAGGAACAGAAAAAAGTAGTTCATTCCTAGGCAGAGGAGATTAACCCCCCTCCTCAGGTTCCCTGGGGTTTAGAGACACCATGCAAATAGAGCTGCCTGTCTTCATTCCCAGTCAGAAAATTTCTTTGCTCTACAGAGTTTGCAAAGCACATGCTATGGAGACAATTAAAAGATACTGGAGACTCAAATCTGCAAATCCCCTAAATCATGAGCTGGAGACCAGGTGCTCACCTGAGATATTCTTCTGGAAAGAAACAGGTGGCAGTGGACAGACTGCATCAAGCCTGGACATTAGCATTCAGCTTGTGCCTCCCACATTCAGTCAAAAAAATATGAATAATGAAGGAAAATGAGAAAATTCAAGATGGGATTAGACCATTCATCTTCAACTTGTAATTATCTTTCCTTCTGACTAATAATTTTTAGGAAGGAGAAAGAACTGGTGAAAAAGTACACCCAAGTCCTCAGACAGCCTCACATAAAACGAGACACGAATTAACTTAAATCTTGGGCAATGGTCTTCATGTAAATGCAAAGTTCTGATGAAGATAAGCTGCTTTTGGTAGAAAAGGTATCATAGGTTATTATTGGATATGATTAGAATTATTAAAGAAAGTTACAAGAAACATGACTGCTTTTAGAAATAAACTGGTTTACCATTTTAAAAAATACTGTTATGTTGAATTTTCAGATTATAATTGATAAGTAGTAAGATAATACACAGTAAAATAACACTTCAGAGTGAAATTCTCATTTGCCTTTCATTTTAGATAGGTATAGCACACACAAGGAATGTTTGTGTATAAAATACTGTTCTTGGATGAACAATATATTCTTGGAAGAGCTAGACAAATCTAGGTCAAGGTCAAGAGTTGGAAAAGTGCTTGAGAACAGATATGGAATAGAGGCCCTTTCTAGCTCCACACTTGGCTGTGACTGAAGACAGCCTAATGCAGCCTGACTGCTGATACAGAGGGTGACACACTGTGACTAGAATTTGATATGGAATCACAGATAGCTATACAGGAAAGGCTTACAGTGTTCAACCCCAGCAGAGTAAATGTGGAGGACAAGCTGTGATTAATGTCTAAAGTCAAAGCTGACAGCAACTATTACAGAGTGGATTACACAGACCCCTAACATAATATTACCAGACATCACCCTCAATCAAGCCTCTCTCCTGAAGAGAGTGATCAACACTAATCCCATTGCCATGCAAGTATATTAGTTGACGTGTAAGTTTTTCATTCCCTCACACCATTTAAATGTACAAAGTTGATGGCTCCTGGCCATTTGGAACACCAAAAGGACAGGGATGGACTTCAGATTTTCCTGAACATTGATGAAGGTTCTAAACCTTAATTCTTTTGGAAAAACCTTAACTAACAATATATCCCCTCAACATCTATAGCTGAGAAACCATGTAGACATCTCCACAGATGGCGGCAATGGACTCCCTGAGCTAGCATATCCTTTTGCATGAACATGACAATTGCATTATAAACATTATTTTTTTACCACAGATGCTCAAGCAAGCAAAATGATTACAGCCACATCACTCAGTTTGCTAAATTTGAAGGAGAATTTATGCAAACAAGCATTGCCAAAGAGATTTAATTCCAAATGAATCTTATTTCAAACTTCCAAATGGAAGTCTTATTAATTTGTCTGGTCATATGCCAAAATGCACCATAAAATATATACAAAGAAACCCAAGAAAAATGTTATGGAGCTAATATTGTTTAATGAGAATGTGAACCAAATGTATCCAGTTTCCCAGGGCAAAACATTCATAGTTCATAGGCTTGCATTTTTTCTGCTTTTTTCACCTCTTTTTATTTGTCTTTAACCATAATAATACCATTTCAATATTATTTCAGCATACTACAGAGGAGACATTTACTAAGATGAATTTTTTCCCTTGTTTTTCTTCAGTTTAGGCCACAATTAGAAGCAAACAGACCTAGAGACTGGAATTCTTTAATCATTTGTTTTGGCTTTTGTAATAACACAGTGGGTATTTGCAAATTAATTTTAGAATTATTTTTGTGATCTATTTTTGAAAGAAAGGAGGAAGTTAACACTAAACAGTTAATAGGTGCCATACTAGAAGCTGATGCTTACGTCTTTAAGAAACAAATTGCAAGACATCAGTTGACTTGCACATAAAGAACAATTTAGAATCTATATAATTTAACTTTATTAGGTTAGACAAATTTTCCAAGGTACTTTAAATAATCAATATCTAATGCCACAAATATGATTCACTATAACCTAAAATTAGGTGTGTAAAAGATCTAGAAAGAATAGTTATTTGAGAGAAGTAATATTTTGCCTACCTTGACTCTACAGGAATAAGAGAAGGGATGGCATTACAGTTCAGGCCAGATGCTAAAATTTGAGCTGGATACATTTAGATGGCATAAATCACATCCCATACAGTAATGATTTCAGCACTGATTGGCAATTTCCACCTTCAGATCTTCTGCATCACAACCACCATGTTACATATGTGTAATATTATCTACAGGGTTAAAGTAGTTCAGTTATACAAACAAGATACAGCAAGTTTGAAGTGAGCCTAACTGAAGAAACAACTTAAGGAACTGAACCTTATTTCAAATAAGATTTATCCAAACTGCATTAAGGAAAAACAGTGAGGGACATTAACATATTCTCTCCTATTAGTACTTTAGAAAAATCCTTGTGATGCAGTACCAGCTGGGCTGAATATGCACTTAAATCAGTCCTTTACAGAGTAGTTTCTACATATCATCATCACCAAGCACAAGAACCTCTTTGTCATAGCAATTTATCAGCTTCCAGCAGACCCCTCCTTCCCAAGACAGAAAAGCTGAGAGCCCAAACTGCTGCCAAGTGCGCAAGCACCTGCCTCAGCTGGGCTCTCCAGGGCAGGCTCAGCCCTCACTCAGCCTGAGCATCAGTTTGCCAAATGGATCCTGACAGCTTGCCAGAGGGGAGGGCTCTTACATGCCATCTCTTTTCCCACATCTGCAAAACCTGCAGCTAGTCTAATGTCTCCAGCTGTCCTTACCTCTACTCCCCTCACCAGCACTCAAGCACCCAGAGGGCAGCTTCTACATCTGAACAACACATTTAATCAGAACTCTGCTCAAGTTGCTGAAAACAAAGGCATTCAAAACTCATTGACTTCCAACAGATATTGGGTCCTCATTATGAGATGGAAAAAGAGCTAGGAATTACAGGAGTCTGCCACCCTATGTTCTCACACTGTTTCATTACCTTGCAGTAAGAATCCTTGAGAGCTTATACCACATACATTTACCATTATTTTTAAAGCTTGCAGTAACTGGATATCCTTAGAAGCCTAAAAAAGACTAATAGACATACTTCAAACACAACCCTGCAAGTATGCTATATGCTAACAAAAACTAAGTTACCCTCCTTAGTTTCCCTCAATCTATTATAAGACAACTTCTACTGCTTCACACTGTTACAGCTCAGAGTTTCCTAGCTATTCAGTATGCTTCCCTAGAAGAAAAAACAAGATTTTTTTTTTCATATTACAGTTTCCATAGGCACTCTCATACTTTCTCACCAATATTATAACATGGAAAGAAGTACAAGATACATTCCACAGATGAAAAGGAATGAGCACAGTAAGGATCTGCTATTCCAATTAATGAAAATGGTACATCTTTACAATGTTAAATCTTTAAAGTTTTGACAATAAACAGAGGAAGCATAACAGAGAAGTATTTTGTACTGTGAGCATTTAGTTCAGACTACTACGAACGTTGACCCGCTGTCGCTTCCCATGTCACAAGACAATGCATTTGCTGCTGACAGATGTGGCTAATAGGCCCCCACAGCCAACACTCCAGTTGTTTTCTCTGCCTTTGGCACTACAAAAGGGAATTTCTATCAGGTTGCATCGGTAAGGTCAAAAGGCTTGCTTGGAAAGACTTTTCTCAGTTTTTCAAGTATGGGTGAATGTAAATATTTATGAGGGCAGAAAAGCATATCAAAACCTGGTGGGGCTGTAAGACAAGCTTAAACCATACCATTTACAAACCATTAACATAGGTTGTACTATGTTTCTCTACTCAGTAGGTACAGAAAGCTACAAAGATTGGCATAACTTCACTTTGGTGCAACAAGAGTGTCAGAAAAAGTTAATATTACTTATGTAAGCATGCACATCCTTACTGGAAGGTTTAAAATACATGTAACTAGAGACATTGCTCCAAGGCATTTCATTTTGTTCCTGTACAGTCGAAAATGGTGCTGCAACCAGCTTTTTGTTCTTTATATAAAAATCTGCAAGCTTGTGCTTGAAAGTCATAAAAAAGGTGTCCCAGTATAATGAGAACTGTGTTTGAGGGGGATTTGGTTATTTCATGGTATGTTGAATACCTTGCTAAGGAAGACACTGCTATCCAACCTCATGTTCCACCAGAACCTTCCCAAACTTGACAAAATATTTAAATGAGGACACAAACAGATTTCATCCATGCACCAAGTACAATCAATTTCAAGAAGACAACTTGAAAACATTTAGGGTACACAAGTACTCAAGACTTTTTTTTCAAAATATCATATATGGGCACTATCTGGAAAAATTCAAGTTGAAAAGATCAAGTCATTCAAGAACAAAGTTAAATCACATATTGACTATCTAAAATGGAAAGGGGTATCATACAATAAAGAATCCTTTTAAATAATCCCAAAAAGGAAGCAAATATTTTCAGATCAATTTTTTTCACAACATGAGATGAAACATAGCTTAACCCTTAAAAATTTAAGATCATCTAGTGTTTCTAATGAGGGTTAAAAGAACCTGGATATTTTATACAAAAAGAAAATGTGGAAATTAGAAGCTGTGAAAAGTTAGTTTGTTTTCATTTTGAAATAAGTAATTAACAAAAAGAGATAAAATCTTTATGTACTAAAAGGAATGTTCAATAGCAGCACAACATTTTGTCATACTTGTTCTACTTTCTAAAGCAGAAAGTATAAGCACTTAAAGGCTCCTTTGAAGATGCTAGTCCAGTGCTATCTCAGAAGGAGAAATGTATTTAGCAGTGTCTTACCAAAAAGAGCAAGAAGGAGGACCCAGAAAACTATCCATCAGTCAGCCTCACCTCCATCCATGGAAAGGTGATGGAACAGGTCATTCTGGAGGTCATCACCACAGACTGAAGCAAAGCAAAACCCAGAGCCCAAAGAGTTAACATAAAACAGTCTCTGAATCTAACCACAGGAAATATAGTTAGATAGAAGCCGGGTTTGGGAGCTATCCAAAGATAGACTTGGGGTTCGTCCAAGGCAATACAGTAAAGCAAAATATGCACACACCGACAAATACAGGGTCTGAGCACAGGGAAAATACAGGGTCTGAGCACAGGACAGACTGACCTGCAGGAAGAAGATAAGAAATTCAAACACAGCATTCTGGCACAACCTATCCTAAAGTCAGCAGAAACCAGTAGAAGCTGAAAAGTTCACCGAGGATGAGGAGGTGGAATGCGACCCCTACCAGATTAAGTAAGAGGAAATACCACCATAATATTCCTCAAAAAGACTCCACCCCTGACCCTGCCTGAACTCTGCCTGCTATGAATATTATAATCAAGTGTTGCAATAACAAATATGCATGTAAAAATTGTGTAATCTCTCACAGAAACTGTATAAATACTCTGGCTTTACACTGCTTACTTTGGAACTCTATTGTCCAATGCTAATCGAGGAGTTCCCCAACGTTGCTTCAATAAATACCTTGCTGTTTAAAGACTAAAACTATGTCTCTAAACAGTTTTATTGTGCCTCTTTGAGCATCAGACACAGAAGACAAGTAAGTCATATGAGTAGTCAGCATGGATTAACCAAGGGGAAATGATGCTTGACTGATCTGAAAATCTTCCATAATGACATGGCAGGATGGGTTGACAAGGGGTTGTTGTCTACCTTGACTTCAGCAAGGTTTTTGACACTATTTCCCATAATATTCTAATATTCTTGTAGGTAAGCTCAGGAAATGTGGGTTAGATGAATGGACAGTGAGATGGATCAACAACAGGTTGAATCATAGAGCTCAGAGGGTTGTGATTAGCTGAGTAGAATCCAGTTAGAAGCCTTGATGGGATGGAGAGTTGGGCAGAAAAAAACTGATGAGGTTCTACAAGGACAAGTGTAGGCTACTGCACCTGGGGAGGAATAACCCAAAGTACTAGTACAGGCTGTGGGCTGACCTACTAGAGATCAGTTCTGTGAAGAAGGACCTAGAAGTCTTGGTGAATGACAAGTTTCCCATGAGCCAGCAGTGTGCCCTTGTGACCAGAAAGGCCAATGGTGCCCCAGGGTGCATTAGGAAAAGCATTGCCAGAAGATCAAGGGAGGTGACCCTGCCCCTCTACTCAGCCCTAGTGAGGCCACATCTGGAGTGCTGTGTCCAGTTCTGGGCTCCTCATTACAAAAAAGACAAGGAGCCACTGGAGAGGGTCCAGCAGAGGGCAACAAAGGTGATCAGGGGTCTGCAACACTTCTGAGAGACTGCAGGAGCTGAGCCTGTTTAGCCCATAGGAAACAGAGGGGTTCTCATTGATGCATATAAATATCTCAAAGGCATGTGCCAAGAGGATGGTGCCCAACTCTTTCACTGCTGCCCAGTGACAGGACAAGGAGGAGTGGCCATAAATTAAAACACAAGAAGTTCCACTTCAACATGAGGCAGAACTTATTTATTTTGAGGGTGTCAGATTACTGGAATAGGCTGCCTAGGGATGTGTCATGGAGTCTTTCTCGCTGGACGGATTCAAAACCTATCTGGACAAGTTCCTATGTCACCTGCTCTAGGTGATTCTGCCTTGGCAGGGGGGTTGGATGGGATGAACCCCAGAACTTCCTTCCAATCCTAATAATTCTGTGATTTTGCTCATAACAGCGGTCCCTGTAAATAAAATATTTCATTCAGTCTTCTACTACAAGATAGAATGTGTTTTTGCAGTCTATTTGCACTGTCTCCATCCTCATCCACAGACACAATACCCTCTTCCTCTTTTTCCCTTTTTTACACATTACCAGCCTCTCACACATACAGAAGAGTCATCTTAGTGCCTTGCCATCTCCTGTCCATAATAATTTCCCGATACCTCTTTGATTCATCATTTCTAATTTTCATTAGAAAGAAAAGAAAAATCTCATCTGCAAGCCCCATCCTACCCCTGCTATGTAATTCCTTCTGTTTCCCTCACCCCTACCAGTATAATGAATTTTAGTGCCAGAGTAATACCACATTTTTCAACCCTAAAGAATTCTGGGAAACAGGTCTTGCATGAAAAATACTTTACACTGTGTTTTACACTAACTTGACCCGTTCCTGCTTAGCTTGCAAGAATTCATGGAAATAGCACACAGTAATGTGGCTGCTGAAGTCAAAATATCCTTTCAAAAAAAGATTACTCCATTTGATTCCCTCACCATAAATGTTTTTGATTCTCCAGCAGTCTTACTTCCATGGGATTACTACATAGATGCAGAGTAGTTGCTTTCTTAACTTTCCTAGCTCAGCTGGTTCTGAGTTTTTCTGGTGCTGTCACCCTAACAGAATACAGCAACCATCAGGTATTATCCACCTACGAATTATATGTAAGCCCAGATTTATTTTCACTCAAATATTAGAAGTAGATGGGCCTGGGGGCTTATTCTACCCATTGACCAAAGTATTACAGAGTACCCCAGAAAAAAATTGCCATCTTAAATTCACATAAGTAACCTAGGCTGATATTGAAATTCTCCACAATTATTTAATAGCATTATATGAATTTTTTAAAATATTCAAAGCATGTATTTAGAGAGGGAAAACAATTGCAGGATTTCTGCCTCAAAGTTGTAGCCACATATCTAATTAAAAGAAAAGTAGTCAAATAAAATTACACAAAAGAAACACTTAAAAAGAACAGGAAAAGTGTTGTGGTACAAAAGGAAAAATATGCAGCAATTCATCAATCAGAAATTTACAAGAAAAAAGAAGTGAAAAATCAGATCCATGCCACTTAAAAAAAAAGTAAATCCAAAGCATTAAACAGCTTGAAGGAAAACACCTTCCATCCACACATTACAAAACCAAATGTGAAGTGATCATTAGGTCAATCACTCAAGTCAGACAAAGACACTATTAAGACTGCCTGTTCAAATCTAACTCACTCCTAGTAGTCATAGTATTTGTTGCTACAGGAGTCAGTAATCTACAGCTTTTGTGCCAAAAGCTACGGCTGCACTGGCAAGTAGTTCTGCCAAGCAAGAGCTACAGCCCAGTAGGAGCAACTCATGATTCAAACAGTACATTTACTTGAAGACTGGGGATAGTCAGAAGTATATCTGATTCCATGAACTGAGCACTCATTTGGTGCTAGAACACAGGAAACATGCTTGTCTGACTGATATGCTCATCTGAAAGTCACATTTTATGTTCCATGATCAATTTATGAGATAAGCCAAAGATTGTGGCATCATTATCAAAATCCCAGTCTTGATGTAAATCAGCTCACTAGTATAAACCCATCCCTTGCAGAAAACATGGACATAAGTTCTGACTGACATCTGTCCAGCTTATGCAGGGCTACAAGTCAAAGCACCACAAAATGGATGCTTTCCAAAGCCAATGGTTTGAATATGCAAGTTACTAGCAGTATCTCATATTCCTCATTCATTGTGGAATGTCAAATTACACAGGTATGGTCTGCTTTAGGGATAAATGAATACGTAAATATGACTCTGCAGTGCTAATATACCTCCACTATGAAACTGCCTTTAAAGGGTTAGTTTTCCATGGAGTTTTTTCTCCCCAGAAAAAAATCTCATCAAGTCAACATAATGACCAAGATAATTTTTATTAGCTAAATTTTTTTTTCTATAAAGCTGCATCTCAATTTTCTATTCTGGACTTCTCAATTGCACACCTTAAATTCCATTATACCATTTTTCAGAAAACATCTGCAGTACTCAGTGTAAACGTCCCTATGGATTATCAATGAAAGTCAGATTATAGTCTTTCAAATTTTTCATTTGTCACATCTCACAGAAGCTGGAATTTTACATTTATACAGAGCTGAGCTTAAGAGTTACTGTAGCAACCAACACCACCTCTGATTTTATAAGCATACAGCCTTTTGTTCCCCTCCCCTTACCCCCACACTTCCTCCACTGATTCTTACTTTTTACCATTCAGAAGGCAGTATCTATCACACATGCTACAAGGCCATTGAAATGCAAAGCATAAGGAAAGAGGATCAATAAAAGGATCATCAAAGTCATCCAAAAAGAAGAGAAAAACTTCTCAGGAGTTCTGTTATGTTCCAAGAGGCAAATGAGAAGTTATCTAGACCAAAGAAAAGCATTTTATTTAAGCGGCAATAGAGAAGCTAGAGAAATATATGATTAATAATTTAGGTAACGGAATACGAATTTGTTTTCTCTGATTGCCCTGAGCCTGGTATTATTTATGAAAACAAGGACCTGGTGTTATTAAAGGAAACCAGGAACAAAGCAGCTGCAATGAAGTGACTACAATAATGCCTGGCAATAATGATATTACATCCATGTTGTTCTAATTCTTCTCAGTGTGTAATCTGGTTGTCTCCTCAGTCTTGCTGTCTAAAAGCAGCTGGGCTTCCTTCATTCCAGCAGAGTACAGCATGAAGACAGAAGTCCCCTTTCATTTCTCTTTCTCATTCACTAGGTCACTGAATAGGAAGATACCTTTGAGCACAAAGGGAGGAGTCACAACACAGTTACTTTGCCTCCTGTGAGTCTAAAAAACAGTTTTGAAGCATTACCTGCAGCATTGTGTTGCAGTGAGCACAGCAAAACTATACACAGGAAAAGCTTAGTAAGGAAATAAGACAGCTTAAATAGTGAATAGAGAAGACTGAAGTCACCAAGGCAAGCAAATTGACACATCAATGGATTTAACAAAGTATTCTCTGACAGTGCATTCTAACAGATTCAAAAGAGTTCAACAGACAGAAAAAACCCTACAGGATACCATCACGCCTGTCTCTAATAACTCACAGGTTTTGATCAAAGCTTCCCCCTCCCAGAAACAGAAATGGTTATACATTTTGTGGTTGAATTTTTTCTGTGTAATACTTCCATCAATACTCAGGTTTTCCTTCAGTTTGAATTTACTCATATATTTAATTTTTTTTAAATTCTGTTATTTACTACCTTTGATTTCTCTTACCTTGTGTATTCAATTAATACCAGCGGTGACCAATTGAATGACTAAGAAGTAGAGACATGTAGACAGGGGAAGGCAGTTTATATGGTTATCCTAGGAAACCAGGCTTCAGAAAAATTACAATGGATTCTCTTATAAAGAGTTAATTGAAACAAAGTCAAACCACATTATGTTTTAGCAATCCAGCTCTGACTAGTGCCAGCAAAGGTCGACTAAACTACAAGGAGAAAACAGTAATCCATTCCTTGCTCCACTTTTCTCGCAAAGCAAGTTCAGGGAGCAGAGACAGACATGGACCCAAAACCCCCAAACAAGAAAAAAATGTTTGAGGAATGTAATGGACTAATTGAGAATGAAACTCAGAAAAAAACACAGAGGAGAAAAAAAATCAGGAGAAGGTGATAAACAAGAACTTCCAATAAAAATGGCTACTGTTGGTTCATAAATCAATTCTGTGCTTAGCATGTTGTTGGTGTAAGAAACATGATTTTCTCAAAAAAAAAGTATATGGAACACCAACTGGCTATCATTAGTAAAAATGGATTTGATAAAAATAATAAGGAAGGATAAAGGCCCACAGAGAATTTCTTACTTTAAAAAATGATCACATATTATTTGCGGAAACCACTACCCCCTATTCTGTAAGTAGGCTGCATTTATTTTACCATTACAATTTTGCTCTAAAAATATACACAAGACTTCCAATTTGTACATTAACTTTCATTACTTGCTCTTCCCCCCAAAAAACTATAGAAATTTCAAAAATAGAAGGAGCTAGAGGTCCTGAGCTGGGCACCTCTATCTGGACTTGCATGATTTTGAGCTTTCAGTAATTTACTTCTCTGAGTTTAAGTTTTCAATTAAAATGCGTTCAACTCCAAATATTGGTATTTTTTACTAAATTTAGTATATATGCCCTACATCTTCTACCAGTAAATCTATGGTTTATCACTTAGCTCTAGACTTTCACTTAATTCTACCAAAAGAATACTGGGGCCAGATATTCTCCCTGAACTAAGAAATGTTAAGGTGTAGACATTCAATAATTTCAATATCACGAACAGGTTAATAGAAAATGTGAAGGATCTACACAGACTCTTGTGCTGCCCAGTCTAACAGTGTCTTCAAGAACATAACTGTTGCAATATTATGGATGCATTTCTATTTCAGTTTAATACAATTACATAAATAGCTTGAGCTTTTCTGAAAGTATTCCCTTCAGGTTCCAGCCAGAGGTCCACACAGGTGCTTAACTACTTAGGCACTTTTAAAAAGCAGATAGTTTTTAATTCCTATAAAGCAGTGATGGCATTTCAAGAGGCAAAATAGTAAGTTTATCCTCTTCATATAAGCATGATATATTTGGTAAGTAATTGCAGCTATCATGGGACAAGTTGCTCCCTGCTGGCTGTCCATGAATCTTTCGTGCAAACTAATTTCAAGCGTTACTCTAAAAAAGCAAATAAATTTGAGGAATCAAGGCTGCCATAAATCAATTTGGTATCCTACAGATGAAGTCTCATCCATTGCTTTGCATCTTGATCAGGTTCACATCAGAGATAGTGCATTAAGAAAAGCATTTCCAACGAGATGTCTTAGCAGAACACAAAAATATCTATCAAAGCTCAAACCCTTAAGTATACAATTCTAGTACCTGAGCTTTATAAGCCTCCTGTTTTAATCAAACAAACTGAACAAGATTGGGAGGGATTAGTGATGTCTCGCCTCAGGCTGAACTCTTAACAACAGCTGGAGGAAAGTTGAC
The DNA here is from genome assembly GCF_047495875.1 of Pithys albifrons albifrons. Lineage (NCBI taxonomy): Eukaryota > Metazoa > Chordata > Aves > Passeriformes > Thamnophilidae > Pithys > Pithys albifrons. The sequence continues at coordinate 43,568,040 of NC_092463.1, read as the reverse complement.
TGTGGGAGAGGGGCCATTTATTCATCCAGTACTAATATCTGTGAATATCGTGAAAGAAGACACTGTACTCATGGGAGATTTCAATTGTCAGAGACCTGCTGGAAATACAACACAGCAGAAAGGAATCAGTCTAGAAGGTTCCTGAAGTATGCAGAAGACAACTTCCTGACACAACTGGCAAATGAGCCCACCAGGGAAGGTGCCCTGCTAGACCTGTTGTTTGCAAAAAAAAAAAAGGACTACTGGGTGATAAGATGATTGGACACTGTCTTGGGCACAGTGACCACAAAAGGTTAGTGTTTTCTAGACTAGGTGAAGTAAAGAGGAGCACCAGCAGAACTTCCACCTTGGACTTCAAGTGAGGAGACTTTGGCTTGTTTTAGGACATTGATTGACAGAGTCCCTTGGGAGACTGTCCTGAGCGGCAAAGGTGTTCAGGAAGGTGGATTGTGCTTTAAAAAATATTATTGCTAAATATTCAGGAGCAGGCTGTTCCCATGTGCAGAGACACAAGTTGTCAGAGAAAAAGACCAGCTTGGTTAAACAGAGAACTTAAGCTAGAACTTAAGGGAAAAATGAGACTATTGCCTCTGGAAGGAGGGTCAATTAACTTGAGAGGACTATAACGAGGTCATGAAGGGAGAAGACTAGACAGGTCAAAGGCCAATGAAAACTTGATTTGGCCATTACAGCCTAAAACAAAAAATGTTTCCATAAACACATTGGCAGCTAAAGGAGGGTCAAGGAGTCTCTCCACCATTTCTTGAATGCATAGGGTACTATAGTGACAGATGATGAGGAAAAGGCAGAGGTACTGAATGCCTTCTCTGCCTCAGTCTTCAATATCAGACTTGCTGCTCTCAAGATACCCAGCTCTCTCAGCTGGAATTTGGTGATGGGGAGGTAAGGGAAGTCCCCATAATCCAGGAAGAGAAGGTTAGTGACCTGCTATGCCAACTAGACACTCACAAGTCTATGAACCCGGATGGGATCAACCCCAGAGTAAAGAGGGAACTGGCAAAAGAACTCACCAAACCACTTTCAATCATCTACCAGCAGTCCTGGTTTACTGGAGAAGTTCCGCTTTACTGGAAATTAGCAAATGTAATGCTCATCTACAAGAAAAGTTGGAAGAACTGCAGGTATGTCGACCTAACCTTAGTTCTGGACAAGGTTATAGAAGAGATCATCCTGAATGCCATTACACAGCACATGCAGGACAACCAGAGGATCAAGCCATCACCATGGATTTCTGAAAGGCATATCTTGCTTGAACAACAAAGTAACACACTTATTAGATGAGGGAAAGGCTGTTGATATAGTCTAGCTAGACTTCATTAAAGCATTTGACACCATCTCCCTCATCTTCCTCCTAGAAAAACTGAATGGTCACAGCTCGGATGGGTAAAAAAAATGTCTGGATGGCTGGGCCCAGAGAGTTGTGGTGAATAGACCTAAATCCAGTTGGCAGCTGGTCACTAGCAGAGTTCCCCAGGGCTCTATTTTTGTCTGGTTCTGTTTAACATCTTCATTTATGATCTGGACTTGGGGATTGAGAGTACCTTCAGTAAATTTTCAGACAACACCAAGCTGAGTAGGAGAGTTGATCTGCTGGAAGGTGGGAAGGCTCTACAGAGACTTGGGCAGTCTTGATCAATAGGTGAATAACAACTGCATGAGGTTTAATAAGGCAAAGTTTTGGGTCCTGCACTTGGGTCACAGCAACCCCATGAAGCACTACAGACTGGGGTAAGACTGACTTGAGAGCTGTTCAGCAGAAAGGGACCTGGACTTGCTGGTTGACAGCAGTGGAACATGAGCCCAGATAGACAAAAAGGCCAATGGCATCTTGGCCCGTACCAAGAATATTGTGGCCAGTAGGACTATGGAAATGACCATCCCCCCGGTGAGACTGCTTCTCAAGTATTGTGCTCAGCTCTGGACCCCTCACTTTAAAAAGAACACTGAGGTGCTGGAGTGAGTCCAGCAAAGGGCAACAAGGCTCATGAAGGGTCTAGAAAACATATCTCTGAGGAATAGCTAAGGGGCCTGCGTTTGTTTAGTCTCGAGAAGAGGAGGTTCAGGGTGGACCTCATCGCTCTCTACAGTTACCTGAAAGGAGGTTCTAGTGTGGTGGGGACTGACTGGTCCCTTGTATTATACTTGCAGTGAGAGGACTAGAGGAAATGGCATTAAGCTGAGACAGGAAATTCAGACTAGATATTAAAAAATTTGCATTGTTAGAGTGGTCAGGCATTGGAATAACTTGCACAGGGAAATGGTGGACTCCATCTCTGAAGGTTCTTAAGAGGCATCTGGATCTTGCATTTAGTGATAAGGCTTAGTGGTTTGAGGGTTACAGTGGTAGTGCTGGGTGGGACTTTATGATCCTAAAGGTCTCTTCCAACCTTGATGACTCTATGATTAGTATTACTGGCAATAAGTATCATGACCTTCAAATTGCAGCTGCTGAAAAGGGTCACCCACATCAGGTAGCTGCAGACATGTCCCATTGCGTACAACCTCATGGTTTCCTCAGCTGAGAAGTGTAACTCTTAAGTCTGAATGGTCAGAAAAGCTACTTCTCAGCACCTGTTAAAAGCACAACATGATTGTCCTGACACGAACATCATAAATAGGCTGCATTAAGATATTTTTCTGTCTATGGTCATGGAGAAATTGTAATTTTATCCTATTCCTGGGAACATACTTGTATTTTCCTTTGAGGTTTGTACCAGGATAATGTATGTATGTATGGCCAGACTTCGTGAACGAAGATTTGGGAAGGGCTCTCCCTTCAAGCCTGTGCAGTGGATTTTTTAATTTTTACTTTTAGGTGAGGTACAGCGTGCGCAGAACTGACCCCACCATTTAAGTCCTAAGGTCCACTTGCAGGGTAACTGAATAAGCCCATGAGAATTCTGACTCAATAACAGCTGTTGTCTAACATTATTCTCTTAACTAAATCATCATAAACATAGCAAAAGAGACTCACACTGGTTTTCATCAAAGCTGATGCCTTCATCAAGCATGCTAGATAAATGGTTGCTCTCTAAGTTAAAAATTATGCATGTAGAGATCACCTTACAGTTTGGTTCAGAGTTAAACCAACTATGACTTAGGAAAAGCATATACAAAGAACATGCCACCACATATGTACTAGTGAATCTTAAGTTGTGTCTCAGCTTCAAGAAGGTTAAAGAAACATTTAAAAAACTGCAGGAACTACAGTTCTATGAGAACTTTGCTTCTTAAGCTCTGGCACTGCCTTCACGTAACTTATTCATGTTAAGTGTAAATAACTTATTGAACGTAAATACCATTTGCCTTCATCTGTGTTAATCTCTATGGTATTTTTTTATTTATAAAATCATACGCAGAATATAAGGAATTTAGTACAATGAGCAAAAAATAATCTAAAATCTCAAGTGACTGTATGTATCACTGTATGTTTCACAGTGATCAGCGCAGCATTTTCTCACTGACAGACATGGCAAATAAGCTTCAGAACACAATCATGTAATTGCAGATCTACAGAAAAGATCTAGACATAAGGCAAAATGATGTCAAAATTTGACAGGACTTTCAGGCAGCTCCCTTTATAAATCATTCAGTGGAAAGAGTATGTTTTTCTAGCATATTTAGGTGCAGTGAATAAAAATATTGGGTGGATCAAGTGCCTGCGGACAGATGCTTTTATGAATGGTGTATTATCTAACTTCACCAAGACTTCAAAAAATGTAAGTACAAAGAATTACTATCTGAGTAGGAAAAATAAATAAAAACTTAGTTACAAATGACTGTAGCAGGGGAGGAACAGTGAAACAGTAAGTATCCAAACAGACACTGGAAAGTTGAAATATTACTTTTCTCTAATCACAGAATCATTACCCATGTTAATGTAATACTGTTCAGGATGTTGAGCCCTGAGCAGATAGGTGCTCCAATCACACATGGAGAGCAGCAATTAACTGGAAACACTAGTTTGCTACAGTATAACGGTTAACACTGAGTGTTATTTTGGACATCTCTAATTATGCTAAATACCAATATAAATATTTCCCTCAGCTAAAATATATTTCTAATTAGTATATATGTGTAATATGTTATATTATATTTGTAACCAGAAACACCTCAATGTGCTCAACTTACTAACTACCATGCTAAGCAAATGTGCAGCAATAATAAACAGCAAATAAACTTGCTTTTCTACATGGTCAAGAACTGAAGCATTTTGAAATTGCACCCTTCTAGACATGCTATTAGTGAACCACACAAAATTTCTGGGTTTAAATTCCTCCATACATAAGTTGCCTAATAGCAATTTTCTTCATAGAGAATGAAATAAGAGGTGGAAAAATACTATCTCAATCCATCAGACCTCCTTCAATACTCTCATCTCTTCTGTTCTGTCTGAATTTCACAGTCCTGCCCAGATATGATTTTAAAAAATTGAAAATATCTTCTATATAGTCATGGGTAACAGAAAACACTTCACAATTATGGCAGAAGAAGTCACATAGCAGGAAAGAACCCTGCATAGAATCCCTTTCTCTCTATAGCAGCTTTGTTTTACACTGTACATTCATGTTCTTTCCAAGTTTAGGTTTTTTTTTTTTTGGTTAAGGTTCACATAGGCATATTATTTCTACAGTACTGAAGTATTAAGACTAGCAAAATTCATGTATAAAAGCACCAAAAACATAATGCCATTCTGTGTTCACAGATGTATCATTGGAAAGAAAAGGTAATATACAGCACCTGTGGATATCAAGAATTGAAAAGTTACACCTGAAAACAAACTTTGCCATTATAATGTTTGGCATACAAATATCAACATATTCTAATTCAGCAAATTCTAAGTTTCAGATTAAATACTTCAGATTAATCTAAAAATTGGCATATCTCTACTAAGATTATTGCATCATCTTTACATTACTTCTTTTTGCAAGGAATATTTTTCCACAAGCTGAGAAAAAGCATTAATGGAGTGGGGAGAATCAAAGACATCAGTTATTCTAATGAAAGTTGTAGACTTCTTGCAAATATAATCCATTCTAACAACATCTTCTTACAACTGCCTAGTGCTTCTCCTCCTTACAGTTTGTGTCAAGTACTAAAAGCCAAGTCAGACTACAACCTGTTTCTATCCAAAGATTTACTATCATATTCAGTACTTTTAACAGAGAACTCTACAGTATTTTTTTCATCCCAGCACTGAACTAGTTGAATTAGTCCCAGAGAGCCTTTCCAGGACAATCTGTAGATAACCCAAGTGAATTCAGAACCTTGAGCTACTACTGCTTTTGCAGATCAGGTTCTGCAAAAAGAGAAGCATTCAAGATTCAGGGGTTTTAAGTTTCAGGGCAGCTCAACTTTTCTCCAAATAAAAAAGGAGGAAAAAAAAATCCCAAGAGACAAGTGAGAACATTTTATCTTCAAAAAAAAAAAAAAACAAGGATAAAGATGCATGCAAATACATGTAACAGTTACTGTACCCATAAATGAAACCAACCCTTCCACTGGGGAAAAAAAAAACCACACCAAAGTACAATACTCACTATCCAGCTGAAAGCATACTACTAACACTGGAAAGCAAATAAATAAGCATTCTCACACTTCATACTCAAGAAAATGTTAACAGAGATTTATAATGCTGACATAGTCTATTTTCAGTCATTTTAACATCTATAATGCACACAGCTGAAATTCATAGTATTCCTCAGTGCATAGTTACCCAGTACCCTGAAGACCACAGTACTAGCAAATAGCTTGTACACACTCCTGTTGTGTGCTAAATTCACTGTAGAGAATAATGGAGCACATTATTTCTTAAATTCTGTTGCCTTAGGCTACTCATATCATAAACCATAGGAGTTGCCTCACCAATGCCTGAAACAGAATTGAAACCATAATTTATGCATATTTTAAGACTGCACAAGTAACACATCTCAGGAGCCTCTCTTTTGACTTTACAGTCTTTTAAAGAACACTGCAGTTCTAAGATATGCAACTACATTCTGTAATATGTTTTCTTCACTATTTTTATAGACAAGGTAATATTTTTTTTTAGGTCATGACAGAACAGTTGAAGATATACAGATCAGCTAAATAATATTACGCAAAAAGTCATATGTAATACAGGCAATCACCACCATAAATATTGATGTGCAAGATGTGGCTATTGACTCAGGCTTCACCTGATTGGGTGCAAGAAGCAACAAGGTCTTTAGATTAAAGCAGAGGTGGGTTGCAGATCTGAAAATGACTTCCTTTAGGAAAGGTATCTTCTAAATCCAATGGCCAGCAGTTGGCACATATTGGAAAGAACAAAAACTGATATGCCACAGCTTGCTTATAGTCCTATCTTCATTATAATATTCGTGCATTTCAGGTTAAAGTTTTTCTTTAAGGAAATGTGGTTTCTTCAATCAAATCTCAGTGCAGTTTATTGTATTTTAATATCAAAGCTATTTTATCCTCTTGTAGGGTTGCTATAATTTGCCTTAAAAGCCCACCAAAAAAAATCTATATGTGTATATATAAATCCCTTGATTTTCTGTAGTTTTCCCATTTCAAGAAAAATTGGTTTGGTCTTATTTATTTTGTTTGGAGAAAGGGATGAAGTGGAGAAAACAAGATACTTCGTTCCCGTTTTCTTTATTTCCTTTTTATTGTTCTTAGGAAAATGTTTGGAAAGACAACAGGAGATTCTCAAAATATTTATGCTTCAAGAGCAAATAAAACCAATTTTCCCACAAGTGTTGCTTGAAAATACTGTTCTTTCCACTCTCCTTTTAAGAAACCATGTTACCCCTACTTGTCCAAATGCACAAATCAACAAATCCAAATCACATGGTCTATATTATTTAATTTCTCTTTCTTTTACTTAGGAGCTCAGTGTTCTGTTATGTTTATTCTTCTCTATTTAAGAGGTTAATCACAATTCCCACACAAAAGCCTTGCTAATATACCCCTGACGTCAGTGGAAGTTTTTCCACTAAGACCAGAGAAAACATCCCGGAGTTTTTATTGCTTTCTATCTTTTTTTTTTCTTCCTAGCCTCCCCTCCTCTGTTCTGTCTTCTCCAAAATGAAGAAAAAAGCCAACAAAAATATAAGCAACTATTTTGCATATTGTCTGCTGACACAGCAACACGATATTTCTAGTATACTCTCATTCTTTTCTTATTAAAAACTATTGTCAAGTGTAATTTTTAAATAATTTTGACCACAACTGAGCACTAAGCTGAGCACAATATTTTTAGTAATCCAATAACAAAGCTCAACACTGTGTGAAAGAACAGCAGTGTTTAACTTGGAACCCATCAATGAGTTTGATAATTTCAGCCTTTTCTTTCTGAAGTTCATTACCTTGCCCTTACCAAATTAGCTTTCCAACAACTTTATAAGCCCTTCAAAAGCCACTTGGAACTTAAAAAGAGACTCAAAAGTAACTTTTTTTTTATACTTCAAGTCTTTGCCAATTCATTGTCACCTATGTCCTTTTGTCCATTTTCCTCATTCAAAATATCTCAATGAAATAACAGGAACAAAGTCTCGCTTTGGATTCAGGTTTTGTAGGTTTTCTTACTGAAAATGAAAGTCTCTTTTTTTTCTACTTTGAAATATTCAGGAGTGAGAAAAATAATTAGAAATAACTATAACATCCATGGCAGCTTGTTGATCTAGGTGTAACATACTTGCTTGGGCTGCAAGAGGTCTCAGGTTCAAAGTTTTTTAAGATCTGTCAGTCTGGCCTCAGTGCCAAGAAAAGTGTTAGAGCAGCTCAACTTGAGTGTCCTCACACAGCATACGCAGGACAACCAGGGATCAAGCCCATCCATCATGGGTTTGTGAAAGGCAGGTCCTGCTTGACTGATCTGATCTCCTTCTCTGAACAGGTGACATAAAGGCTGTGGTCGTCATCTACCTGCACTTAAGTAAAGCCTTTGAAACAGTTTCCCACACCATTCTCCTGGAGAAGCTGGCTTCCCACAGTGTGGAGGTATGGATTCTTTGCTGGGTAGAAAACTAGCTGAACAGCTGAAACCAGCTGACCGCCAGTCAGAAGCAGCATTTCCCAGGGCTCAGTATTCGGGCCAGTCCTGTTTAATATCTTTATCAACAATCTGGAGAAGGGGATCAAGTGCACCTTCTGCCAGTTTGCAGATGACACCAAGTTGGATGAGAGTGTCAATCTGCTGGAGGGCAGGAAGGCTCTACAGAAGGACCTGGACAGGCCGGATCAGTGGGTTGAGGTCAATAGTATGAAGTGCAACAAGGTGAAGTGCCAATTCCTACACTGGGATCACACCAACCCCATGCAGTACTCCAGGCTGGGAAAAGAGTAGCTGGAAAGGTGCCTGCAGGAAAGGATCTGGGAGTGCTGGTCAACAGCCAGCTGAACATGAGCCAGCATATGCCCAGGTGACCAAGAAGGCCAATGGCAACCTGGTTTGTGTCAGAAATAGTGTGGCCAGCAGAACTAGGGCAGTACTCGGCACTGGTGAGGCTTCATCTTTAAATAGGGGGGGGGGGGGGGGGGGAGGGGGAGTGTGGTTCAGTTCAGTGAGGGCCTCTCACTACAAAAAGGATATTGAGGAGCTGCAGCATATCCAGAGAAGGGCAATGGAGCTCGTGAAGGGTCTAGAGCACAAGTCCTTTGGGGAGTGGCTGAGGCAACTGGGATGTTTAGCCCAGAGAAAAGGAGGTCCAGCAGAAATCTTATCACTCTCTGCAACTACCTGAAAGGAGGTTGTAACCAGGTGGGGGTCAGCCTATTCTCCCAGGTACAAATGACAGGATGAGAGGAAATGGCCTTGAGTTGTGCCAAGGCAGGTTTAGATTAGATATTAGGAAAAAGTTATTCACTGAGCACTGAAATTAACAGCCCAGGGAAGTGAAGTGGTTGAGTCACTATCACTGGAATGTTAAAAAAAACCCAAACATACACACCAACCACACACAAAACAACAACAAAAAAAACCAAAAAACAAAGCAAACAAACAAAACCCCACAAACCATCCCCACTGTGGCTATAGCACTTGAGAACATGGTTTAGCACGAACACAATGGTGCAAGGTTAATTGTTGGAATGAATGATCTTAGAATTCTGTCTCAAACTTAATGATTCCATGACTTCAACAGCATATGCCTCACTATGTTGTACAATTTGAGATAAGATCGTACCAGCAGCTTTTTTCTTGGTTTATGGAAAACTGGTCAATTGCAAACATTCTGTCTCAACCAGTTCTAATCAACAAACCTTCAGTATGTGAATAATTCACTTCCCCTAATAACCCTTTACAGAAAGCATAAAGAACTGTAAACAACATAATATCCAACTCTTCTTTCTTTAGTGTATTGATTCTGATAGAAACATTACAATGGGCTTGCTAATGTACTGTTCTGAACACAAGCCACACAGGTTGATCTGCATCATCCTCAATTAATACAACAGCTTCTTCACATTCCCCAAAGGTTTACAAAACATGCTGGTGGTCAACAAGTGTAACAGTGCTCTCTGAGCAAGAAATAAATCGTGCTTTGTTTTTCTGTTGTACTGGAAGAGACTTCTACAAACTTTGCTGACCCTAGGCATGCAAATCCAGCTGTACAAAGAAGTCATCTTTTAATATTTAGAGATAAGGTATCACAGCAACAAAAAGAAAGATTAAGAGAAAAAACACTTAGAACTATGAAATCTTTACAAGTCTGAAATTCTCTATAGAAACTTTAACCAATACTTTCAACACTAACATCTCAGAGGCTTTATAAACTCATAGATTGAAACAACAGAGGTGAAAACACAGATCATATACAGACCTGAAGAAAAACAATGTGCTATTCTATGATGGGCAAGGCTGATGCCAAACAGCTGTCCTTGCTCCAAGATTAGGTTTGATCAACAAGCTATGAATTCTTTGGCATAATGAAGAAATAGGCAGAGGTCTGATAAACCAACACCTTTGTAACATCTGGTTAGGATATATAATACCCTGAACACACACTATTTTGAGGCTCATATAGCTTTAACTTGATTGAAACTTCTGGTACTTTGATTTTTAAATGCAATAAAACAGAATCCTATGGAGTGAGCCAGCATCAATCCTACCTTAAATTCACTTAAGTCTTGGTCACAAGACAGCCTTGCAAATGTGTTCATACAAACACACATTCAGAGTACCCTATAAAAAAATAAATTTCATTGTCAGTGTCAGTAGAGAAGCAGCAGAAGTGAAGCTTTTTAGCTTTTGTGATGCCTAGAAACAGGAAAAGAAAGTTTCTATATGCACTCTGGCCTTATGCCATTTCAGACAAAATTACATTGAGAAGTGTTAGATAAACTTTGGTAGGCAATTCTGATTGTTGGAAAAAGGAAAATAACAAAGGTACAGCCATCTCAGCAGAAAGCCACTGGTAAAATTAACGGCACAATGTTCAGGTTTGGGTCCTTGTTTTGCCTAATTAAGGCCAGCAGCTTTCATCTGCCAAATCACTCTCAAGGAGTCAAAACAGGAACTTGAATCCCAAGCTCTCACACGCTACAGTAATACCTTAATCCCACATGGAGAGCAAGAAAATGGCACAAACTTTTCATGGTTTGGTTTTGTTGCAAATTGCTATATCTTAGATTTTCTGTTGGTCAGCTCTATACAATACCACCCTTCAGTTATCCACAGAAAAAAAATAGATTAAATTCTTTTTTAAGGTGCCAACATTAATGCATGTAGGGAGGTAACATGTTGCATATGGGGGTGTGTCCTGGAAAAGGAACATCAAAGTTATAGTACATTGTAAATTAAAAAGAAAAATTGTCTTCAGGGTGACAGGCTATCCTTCAAGAAGAAAAGCCAAGTAATTTTTGTCATCAGAGGCACCGTAAGGCTTATATTTTAGAAGACAAAACTCCTCTAGATATATAGCTGAGGCCCAACAGGATCTATTAACCCTTTGTATATTTCACTATTGTTTATTGTGCCAAAAGAAGGTGGAATAAAACATTAATGACATTTTCTCACCCAAGACTTTTTCACTTGAAAAACTGAGGAGCTCTACTGATGAAATAGGCCATTGAAAGACTGGGAGAACAGATGGCTGACATGCAGTGAAGAATTTCTGCTTCAAGTAAAACTTCACTGTTCAATAAGACCTAGGAGGAAGAACATGCTTCCTTTCAAGCATCTCACTAGGCAGGTAAGAGTGAAAGATTGGCGTTAATTAAACAAGCATGCTTTCTATTGGCATCCAAAAAATTATATCAACTGCACCACTAGCCATAAAGGCTGAGCTAAGTGTATATTGCCAAATACAAGAGGCAGATTTCCATCTCGGAACTGGGCTAAAATACCATGGGCAAAGCAGCAAATGGAGGAAACAGACCACAATATGTTTGAAAAATCCACTTGTTTCCATGTCTCTGTATCCTTACAGGTGGAAAGGTTAAAGGAGGCCACACATCCTGCTCAAAACCAAGGCAAGTCTCTATTGTCACATTAAGAAATAATGGTTTTGCTCCAGTTCTTTACAGAATTAAGGGTCTGTAAAATGCTATGGGATTCACATTAACTGCAGAAGGGTTACATTTACATGAGCTGTGAGAAATCACTTAAGTACTGAAGCTTAAGACTAAAAATACTGTACAAGATGGCTATTAACATTCCTCTTCCAAAAGTTATCACTATGGCTTTCTCCAAAACTTCAGGAAGATTTCACAGTGGCATCAGTCCTGCCCCTTTGCATGGAAGAATAAACATTCAGAACAAACCAAGATTTGTCAGCTGCAAAAAAAAATGTCATTGGCTTTCATAGCCATAGCTATTAAAAACAAACAAACAAAAAATCCCCAACAAATCAATAAAACAAACACACAAAACCCCACCTATAAAGTCTTGTCTCTATATTTTTCTCTGTTCACTGTTTTTGGGTGTGTTTTGAAAGAGCCAGCCATTCATAAATGGCTTATTCTGCTGAATTAGAAGAGCATTTTAATAAAATTAAAACCCTTGGGGCTCCCTAACTTGCCTTCCAAACTCTTTAAATGCCATGGGGCCTTTCTAAGACACTGGTGTGACACAGCCTGCAGGAAAACTGTTCAGCAGTTTGAATCCAGATTTGTCTCCATCATAAGATGTGAAGGTGGTTCTGAAATTTAGAAGCAACCAAGTAAGCCATTTCTGAACACTTTTCAATTTTTCAGTCACACTGCAGAACATACATAGGAAGCACTGCACTATCAGTCCATAATAAAGGTGACTCAAGATTTAAAAGCAACTACTGACAGAACACCCTCTCTCTGCCACACATTAAAGGCAACCTGCTGATATTTGTCCCAAGAATTTAAACTACGCAAACCAAATTCTTGAAGTGAGATGAAATGGATGTGTTGACAACAGCCCTGGATGACTGAAAAGCAGTTTTCTGCTTTAAGTAGCAGCAGAAGAGGAAAATACAGCAAGTGACCAGTCTGTTTTACTTCCCAAACATACAAATTTACTATGGCAAAGCCAAGGAAACAGGTTTGAATGATTCTCAGAGATTCTTTTTCTGCAAGACAAATGTCTCCATGCTATTGTTGTTGCTCCAGTAAAACATTGGAGGGAAACAATGACAAAAAATGTATAATAACCATTCAGAAAAAAAATATGCCAGTGAGAAATAACTGATTAAATTTAAATTGGACAGCTTGGGTTGTTGGCAGAAACTTGAAGGCATTTTTGTTTTAAAACAGTGAACCAGTGGCACTACTGTTTGAATAGAAGTTATAACTAACATGGAAGGCTTTTAGGCTGTGTCAGTTGGTGTTTGGGTTTGTTACACTAACCACTTCCCCTGACATCCAGTGTACTTACCTGATCTGTAAAAGAGAATTAAACAGAGCATTGCCAAATGGGAACTTATGATTGCCTGAGCTCTTAACCTATTGTAAAAGCCTCTCCTTCATACCCAAGCTATACAGCACTTCTGTGGCATTGATAAAAGATCTTGGTGCATCAGGATGATAAAAAATGATTGTCATTCAAGAGGGAAATTGCCAGAGGTGTCTGAAGACATGTTGCAGTGACACAGGCATTAGTTTCAATAATCTGACAGTGAAATAATGCATACCTGAGCTGCCTAATTCTTCACAGTCTTACTTCTTTCACAAGATTTTGTTATTTTGGCTTCTCAAAAGCTGTATCTTGATCTTTCCCTAAGCTCCCTCCCTGCCCCCCCCCCCCCCCCCCCCCCCCCTCAAAGGAAGCACCTAGACATTTCATTTCAGCAGGAAGCTTTTCATTAATTATACTAAATAGAGCAATGATCTGGAAAGGTCATACCAGGCTTTCAGCATGCCCTCTCCCAGTAAGTACTTCTCAGCTACAATTGATTACCTTGTCTTTTAGGTTTGCATCATTCTGTGAAGCAGCAGTGCATGTGACATCTATAATATTATCAGTCTTGTGATGAGCCACATCCTAACCTGCTACAGCCTCCATCATACGTTCAAGGTCCTAAACACAATAGAGGTTGAAACCTTAAGAGTAACATTCTGGAAAGGAAGAGATGGTACTGGGGAGAACTAGCAAGCTAGTTTGTATTCCCATGACCTGATGATGTGGCATAATATAAAGAGTACCCGCAGACCTTTAACTGCTCTCTCACCAAGTGCCTTTTATCATGTGCTTTAAAGCCTTGTTGATAAATGCCATGTTACAAACATTAAAAAAAAATCAAGCAATCATAACAAAAACTAAGTTCCTAATATGAATAGGTAAGAGAGTATCTTGGAAGTGACCTTTGCTCATCTGTTTCAAAAGGAAAGATTCCCACTTGAAAGATATCCACATGATGATTTGTGAAGAAAGCCACATGTATGCTGTAGCATACATGCTCAGCTCTTATTCAAGAATAGCAAGCTCTTTCAAACTGCTATAGCTACCCCAACCTATATTCTATGTGTTTTGTCAGATCCCCATCTAGTAGAGACTGGTTCTCAGTAGCTACTCACCTGTGACAACAGCTCCGTACCTGGTACCACACCAAAACCCTCCCTGTTTTGTATCCGCCCACAACAGTTGCCCATTTGCCCATGACTATGCCCCATATCAAAGCAGCAGCAAACTACTGACTTTGTCTATATCTAGAGACAGTTAAAGGTTTTTCTTTTCCTCACTGTTAGGTCAGCAGGCAACACAGACAGATGGTCACCTTGTGCTGAGGCAGCTCAGAAAATGCTTTTTCAAGTAAAATTATAAATGGGTCTTGTCACTTTTTAAGTCTGAAGTATTCCACTGGCACCAGTTCAACTGCCTCTTAATTAAGACGTTTAAGTACAATAAATAAATTTGTAAAAGTGCTAGGTCAAAAAAACCCAACAAAACAAAAATAACACTAACGAAAACCCAGTCAGCTCCTTCTGCCCCCATTTCTCTCATCATTACAATGCACTCCTGGAACTTTCAACTTCATGGAAATGCAAATTCTTCAACAATGAATTATGCAAGAGGAAGGCAATACATGTGGGTATAGATATGACAGAAAAATCTTTTGCAGCACATACTGGATGACAATGTACAGAGACAGTGCTCTTCACTCTTCCACAACTAAAGGGGGAATAGTTGAATTATACCTGTAGTGATGTTCTATATACAGCCTCAGGCAACTCTGCTTACAGGATCAACACTGGAGAAAGGGACACGTGACTTTTGAGCCCTTGGTTACAAAGTCAAGGGAAAGCAACCTGGATACATGGATGCAAATCCCACTTCAGGTTACATTTGTCCTTTGCTGCACACTCTGCCGATCTGCTACATCCTACTTCACACTTGGTGAAACATATACACTTGTACCCTGCCTGTTCAATACCCAACAAAATCAAGTCACTAATCACTGGAACTATTTCAACCAGGCTTCGTGCCACTGGCATACGCCATATTCCACAACCGTTCTTTGCTCTGTATAAAGTAACAAGCAGGGAAATACTGAAATAGCAGAATGTATTTCAGATCAAAACAATGATCAAACACCTACTGAACCGCAAGAGATTCCATAAATTCATCAGCATAAAGTGAGAAATAAGGAAGAGAAAAAGTACTTCAGCTGAAACTTGGAAAACAACAAAGGAGATGCAGCACCTGACAACATCCCACAGTACTGTTGGCATGAGTGATTCACATCCTCATCTCTACCATAAATATTACAGCACACCCACAAAAATATTTCATATGCATTTTTTCCAAAAGCTTGGTAGTAACAAGTCAGAAGTTTTACCATGGTCATAACACTAATATGACAAAAATTAGCATAAAAAAAAGAGTGCTCGCAGATTCTGCCAGGGTATAGAGCAAAGCTTTCCATTTTGCACTAGTAAGAAAGTGACCTCAAGGAAAAAGGAAAACAGTTACAGCAATTCCTTCAGGACAAAAGCACTGCAATACAATTATACAAGAAAATTGGTGGGACAGAGAAGTCTTACCGAAAACAAGACACAAAACAGCCACTCGACTATAGAGGTAAAGACAGCATATCAAAAACAAACCAAACAAACAAACAAAAACAAAACACAAAAAAAAAAAAAAAAGAAGGTCAGGTCAGCAAAAGCATCAAGCAAAGCTTCAGTGCTGTACCAGTCGCCGAATAGCATTGACTGCTGTGCAGATGTGATACCCATCTCATTTTTTGCCGGGAATAAAGAGGGGAAAACGAGCTGTTTGTTTCCCTACGTTACCGCTAGGGACTCCAGAGCTCCTCTCAAGCTACCAGCAGCATCCTGGAAGCTGGCAGACTGGGAGAGGGCCAGCTGCCGAGGAGAGAGTGCAGCAGCGCGCCGGGAGCGTGGCCGCGGGGCACCCGCCTCGGCGGGAGCAGCGAGTGGCATCCGAAGGGCAGACAGCAGCGTTCTGCTTCTGCAAGCTGAGCAGCAAAGCAGGAATGGGTTTTGCCGCAGTTCATTAGCACAATAAGGTGCCACCACGGAACCTGCCCTTCGATCGTCCATAGCTTCAAAGTGCACTTTCTCAGGGACCTGATTGCTAGATCATGTCAGGTGATTCAGTTTTAATGTATCTCTTGGAAAGATGTGCAGAGGACTATAAATAACCTGACTCCTAAAACAGAATTTTTTTCCTACGTCATGTTTAATATACTAACAACCCTTCTAAACAATCTCTGGTCCCCTTCTCACACCTGAAAGCACAAGCACAGAATCTTGCAGGGGGAAAAAAAAATCACCTTTCTCCAACATTTGCATAGCATATAGCAAAATAGAATTTCTTTCTGGAGAGCCTAAGAATTAAAGTACAAAATAACTAGAAAAGCAGTAACACCTGATATATGAAATAGTCAACTCAACAGCCACAAAACAAAAATAAGGATTCAGAAGAACAAAAGGAAATATTTCCAATCGTTTTTTAAAATTCAAACAAAAAATGTCTGTGGGAAACATTCCTATTATCTAGGATTCACATCAGGAAAAAATAATTCCACACCTGGATGATAATCACAAATAAAAGATTTCAAGAGTGACAAGCAAAGTATACACTATGACAAAATATTCTGTACTATAGTTGCATACCAAGGTCTCCTATCATTTTACAACCAGCAAACATTTCTACAGACAGCCAAAGACTGGAGAATGCTTTATTGCTAGCCTTACAGAAAGTTTTTCTGCGTTTGGATATTTTTTCTATACTTGGAGGAAGAAGTTGTGACAAAATCCTACTCACAAATCTGGGAGTAACAAAAATTTCAGTTTCTAGCCCCAAGCCAAGACCACTGGACTGCATTTTTCCTCACAGCCAAAGGTTCAACAATGACGTAGTTCATCTTATAGGCAGTTACACCAATCTGATGCTCTAAGAAGGGAAGATAATCCACATGCAATTACACTATGAAGACTTCATCAATCTTTGCAAGCAAGCAACTGAACACATTTGGCATATCAAACTGGACAGAGCACTTGGAGAAATAAACAAGGAGATTACTTAGCTTCAGGTACTTGTGCAAGGCTTGTTTTCAGCAACTGGGATGATTCCCACCTTGCCCCTTCTCTGTTCCTCCTCTTGGTCACTCAGTACTCTGAGACTAACTCTAGCCATGGGAGACCAGTTCCGTCTTACATCCTCACACCCAGTTACTTCCTAGGTCAACAGCTCTGCCATGGCTTTTAATCTACAGAGCATAGGGAGGACTTGCCTCTAGCTGAAAGTGGAGCAAAGTAGCAAAAGTAGCATTAGCTGAATCTAAAATGGTAAGTATGCAAAGACAGCTGAGAGCGTGCTCATGCACAGTATTCTTTGATTCATTTCCCTTTCACAAGAACTTTTTTAGCTGTTTTCCTCTGATAATGACAGTGCCATCTGCTCTTATAATTTATCTGGTATCCCTACCTTTTGGGTACGGAAACATTCCTACTCACATAAAACATTATCAAATCACTTATGTTCTGTTTATGAAAACATATTTGCTGGAGGGAAAATCACATGGTTACAAGAAAAGTGATTTCAGATAGCAAACCACAAGATACTAGGAAAAAACTAAACCGTACATACAACTTCTTCATGCAACTGTCCTTAGCAGATGCCTCTTTAACCAATCAAGTTCAGGAGAAATACCCACATTCTCCCCAGAACCAGTCCCAACTAAAATGAAACCCCCAGGTTTCCCAACAATAGTCTAGCAGAAAAGACAAAATGGCACTGAGCTTCAGAATGTCAATCTCTGGTAGAATTTGCCATGCTCTAGTTAAAGGACCATAATCTGTGAATTCATCAGGCATATGCTGATGGGAATAAGAAAGAGGATATTGGTGCATGGATAAGGGCATTGACAGCATTACTATTATCAGTTTTATTTATAATAGTTCTACAGCCAACTTCTCAATGACAGTTCCCTAGCTTCATGTAAAGAATGAATTCACCTAGGAAAGATTCTATAGTCTTCATCATTAGATATTTAAAAAATAAATTAGACATCTGCCAGAAGTTATACAAGTACAGTTGATCATTCTATGGACAGACAATTCTGGCATTCTTCCAAACCCACACTCCTACAGAAGGCTTTCCTTTGATCTACCTGATTTTTAGCCTCAGAGTAGGTTGGTCTCTCCCTCCATAAGATCCACTGCATCAGAAATCATTCCCAAAATGAATATAACACCTAATAATATGAGACTTCACTAAACAAATAGACAGAAATCCTAAAATATGCACCCAGAAGCTTTGGGTATTTGAGGTTTGTGAATCACCCTACTCCCCCAAACTGCATATTTTTAATTGAGAGACAAAGCCAACACTGCTATTCAGGGTCAGTTCAGAAAATTTCTCCAAAAGAGAAGCTGTAAAGTGGGAACTAAGGCTCACAGGAAGATAACAAGCCAAGAAAAAGGTGACTGATCTTCTCTATAATTATTGATTAGTGCCTCAGGACTTGAAAAACAACACCTGACCATCTAAAAAAATCAGCCCAGAGAGACAGGGGCTACAAATTCCTACTAATGTCAGTGAGCAACCAGTGTCTCATGATCACGAGCAATACTTTGTCAAAAACTGTAGATATATAAAGGGGGGAATGAGAGGGCATAAGGCTAAAATATGATAACAATCTAAACAACAGCAGAGGGAACAAAGACCTGAATTTTTAAAAGCTCAATTCTGATTCATGTGTCCAAATAAAAGTCATATTAGGAAGAGTCAACTACTATGCATGCAAGCCTTCTGAAACCAATATAGTTATTAATGCCACACTAAGAATTAGTAACCATGGAGAATTTTTGAAGAGAATTCTGCTTGCTTATGCAAAAAGGGCACACAAGGTCTGAGAAAACCCAACTTTGAGATCTCTTGATAGCTGCTCTCCAGTCTATAAGGTTCAAATGTGCCACACAGTTTCAAACTCAGTACAGTGGTTTTGAGCACGCTTTATTTAACTAGGAATATTAATCACCTAAATGTCATCTTTTAATTCTTTACAGTGATGTATATTAATGCCCAAAAAGCAAATTACACAGTTTATGACTACTTCATATATTGAAAAATCCCTTGGAATCACCTTCCTCCAAACAATTAGAGAAATTTAAGGAAAGTAGATATCTTCCTCTACTACAAAGTAACAGGAGGACCAATGCAAAGATACTTTCACAAATGCAATACTCTCTGAAAAACATACAGAAAAGAGCTTTGCATTTGCAGTAGCTATTTACCTACATTAAAATTTCTAGTTTCAAGTGTGATATACATGAAATACCTAAGTAAGATATTATCTCATTCTGCCAGGTAGCTTCAATACTGAGAGTCACCTGGCCAAACATGGGTTGGTTTTTTTTTCCTAACATATGGCCCAATTATCATTTAGGCTACTACACAGCAATCTTTTTAACAATTAGCATAAATAGTCACCAGAGCCTGGGCTCAGTGCTTATGTGATTACATATCTGCCCAGAGCTGTCTGTATAATAAAGTAAAATGTACTCAATTTAGTACTGGAATCTCTTGTTTATTACACATCTCATGCTTGGCTAGCTAAGAAGACATACAACAATTTCATTATGCCCAGTAAGCTGCCTTTGTTTCATTTTTCTTTGCAGAACAGCCATCTCTAACAGATTGCATGATGAAAAAGATCCCAGGTGAAAATGAAAGTACTATAGGATTCAGTAATGTAACATGTGGATCATGGCACTTGTATTGCAAATACAGCACCTCTAACTCCAAAACTCAGCTGATTTGGTTTCCCCAACGTTCCTGGAAATTCTTACCCTGCATAGCTTCCAACACCTTAAGTAAGGTGATCCTGCTGCCTCATCTTGATAGCATAGCCACACCACTACTGCCTTGCCTTACCAGAGATAAAAAGGTTTATATGATTGGACTCAATGATATTAAAGATCTTTTTCAACCTTAATGATTCTAGAACTCTTAATGATTCTATGATAGAACTCCCATAGGGTATATGGTAATGTGAAACCATGTCTGAAAGCCTCAAGCAAAACTTCAACAAAAAAGTGTCATAACTCAAGGGTCATGTCTCTATCTGGTGCTTGCCATTATGAACCCAAACACTCACAAAGTGTGCAATATAAAAAAGTAAGCAGTTATTTACTTCCCCTCAAGCAAGGGACATGCAGATAGCCTCTAATGCATTTAATTAGTCAATATCTGTAAGCACTTTGAAGATAAAAAGCGATGTAACGTGCCAAGTATTACTATTGAGTAACCATCAGCTCAAAAGCATGTTGCTGATGTACAACAAAAAGCTTGTCCTTTTAAACCTGTTCATAATAATTATGGCTGTTAACAACAGATATTGTTCAGCTGAACGAACATGGTGAGACTTCAGCAAACAGCCCTCATCAGTCTGACATTCTTACAAACATCCCTTGCTAAATGTCAAGTGAGATTTCCAGAGGGAAAGAAAAATGCCTTTCTTCCCAGAAAAGGACAAAGTTTACACAGATAAGAAAAGAAAGTGAGACAGAAGTGGAAGCAAATAACTGTTTTCAAAAGAGCTCTAAAATTACTGCCACCTATACAAACTATTAATAAGGGACCAATTCTAAGGAGGAGAAAGAATCAGTTACAACACAGTAAATTGCATCTTTTGGACACTAGCATTACTCTTTATAGCTAAAGAAGGAATCAAGAAAACAGTGATTATTTTTTATTCTACTCCACACTTCTCTTTTAGTCCCGTGAAGAGCTATATGGAAGTAGCTTGAAGTAGTGTTAAACTGTTTATATATTCTTTAACATCCTAAAACAAAAAGATAAATACCTATACTTGTGGAACACAGTACAGCATGGCACATTTCATTACAAGTTTATTTGCACAATTTAAACATGCAGATAGGTGCATTTATAATATCATGTTGATTGAAATACCCAGTGTTGTACTTATTTTTAAGTCCACAAAATACCCTGTATGTCCAAGATGTTTACCCCTATGAAAACAATTAATGAATGAGCATTTGCTTACCAGCAAAGTGGTTTTAAAGTGTTACCCCAACATAAACACACCAAAATTACCAGTATTTCAGTATTATTTTCTGTCTGGAAAGTGGCTATTTACTGGTTTTTATCACAAAGATGCTGACATTTTTAAACAGTTCCAAAGTGTTTTAAAGAGACAAATCTCTAGTATTCCTACTATGAGCACCCATCTACACTATGAGCATATTAGAAGTCAGATCATTTCCATCATGTAAATGTATCTTAGTAATAGATATATTACTGTCCTCTATGCATATGGATTTGATTTGTACCATGGTCTTTCATATATATGTAAAGTCCTAGCATCAGGTGTCATTTAACCAGCTTCCACAAGGAGTAATGTTTTTAGAAAAACAAAGGCCGGTGGTTCCCAAAAAAATTTTGATAGTTGAAAGAAATTCAAAAGAAAAATAGCCCCATTTCCATAATACTTTTCAAGATAGTCCTGAAAGACTTCAAGGACTACTCCTTCTCTAAATTTAAACTTCATGGACTCTTCCATTTAACAAATGCAGATTTATATATATACATATATATATTAAGTGGGGGAAAAGAAGAGACCATTTTCTATTTCCATGTTGAATCTAAAATTATTCCTGCTTACACACAAAGTAGAATGGTGAGCTTTTTTTCCCCACTGAGGGACTGATAAGTATTAGTGACTTATGAAATCACTTAGCCTATCTGTAAATCAAGCCACTGAATTTCCTACTATGAGACTAGTTCTACATGGCAAGCAAGAATAAGACTTGTACTTCAAGTGGATTAACACAAAATTTAAAATAACAGTAATTCAAATTCACATACTCTTATTCTGCTAGTGAGGTGAACTATAGACATGTGACTACTTTCTCTAAACCATTAGTATATGGACATGACTGGTTTCCTGATATTGACATAGGTTTAATTTTTGTAGTCATAATTTCTATTTGGACTAGTTTCAAATTGAGATAATTAAAGTTCAATATTTTGCAACTGTGGAATTTGCACAAGTTTTAGCTCTTGGCTACAGCACTTTGCTGAAGAGCTTTCACTTAGGATAAAAATGAAGATTTCATGTCTTCCAACATTAAGACCTTATCACTTAAAAACATGACCCAGGTAAAACTAATGTTATTATGCCGGGTCCTGCATTTTGCCCGCAATAATAGGACAAGAGGGCACGGGCTTAAGCTCTGCCAGGGGAGGTTTAGGTTGGATATTAGGAAGAAGTTCTTTACAGAGAGAGTAGTCAGGCATTGGAATGGCCTGACCAGGGAGGTAGTGGATTCTCCAACCCTGGAGGTTTTTCAGATGAGACTGGACATGGCACTTAGTGCCATGATCTAGCAATCAAAGTGAGGTTGGATTAAGGGTTGAACTTGATGATCTCAGAGGTCTCTTCCAACCCAACTGATTCTATGATACACACCTACATAAAACATGAAACAGGAGTTCTGAATATTTGATTTTGCAATGGGATTTTACTCTGATTCCTACAAATAACACTAAGCCTACCAGCTATTCTACCATATAAGTAGCCAGATCAGCTCTGTCTTTCTAGAGGAAATATTCATTGTTCATTTAAAAACTCAAAAAGCACTTTGTAGACCTGAAGTACTGTCATTTACTTTCTGACACTCCAGACTAACCAAATCCAACCTGGCAAAAGAGCCCTGTGGTGGAGAAAACAGTGCAGGGAAAAAAAATATAAAGGAGACAGGTATGGAGCATCTGCACTCTTCCACCTAGGAACAAACACTGCAATTAGATCCTTTGCTGGGATCAGCTGACAGGACTGCTGTAGGGTCTCTAAGCTCCAATGTTGCTGCAAGGTCTGACTTTTCTGAATTTTGCCAGTCAATATTCTCAGAAAGCAGTGTCTGTCCTCAGGCTTTCCTATGCAGCTACAAAGCTATTAAAGCAGCTCAAAACATGGGTGGCCCTTTGTAATATTCATCTTCATTATCCAAACTGATCCCACCGTTCTACTTTTGTTGTTTCTACCCTTGAGGGAAATACAGTCAACTTTGCAATTCCAGAGCAAGATCTGTAACATGACATATTAGCATAGGCTGCTGTACACACTATGGCTGGATCTTCACACCCACTGTGAACCAGGGGCTATGCAAAACAATGGGAAGGAAGCCACAGCCTCAAATACAGCAAGTCAGAACTTCATGGTTGATTCAGTGACTCAACTCTTGATGCTTCTCAAATTATTCTTGAACTATCTGGTGTGGAAAAGAATGAGTCAGAAGCTGCTTGTGTATGTCATCTCTATCCTTATTAGCACAGGGCATGAATGCAAGCAAAGAAAAAGAATGGCAATGGCAATATTTAGACTTAACAATGGCAATGTTTAGAAAGAAAACCAAAACTAACCTTGCTAATAGTCTAGTTCTTCCTTACATCCTACAGTGACACAAAAGCTGCCCATTATCCTAACATGGTGATCCATTTTTATTGTCCTCCCATCCACTATTAATACCAATTGCATCAGTTCTACACAGGGCTCATTGCGCATAGTTCAGATGTAGGCGTCTCCAACGTGATCCATTTCCCCATCTCTGCTGCACTACTGCAGTGTAGTTTTAAGCCTATTTATCCAATTAACATAATGCAAAAGGCAGCAGCAAGGCAACACTAGTGTTCTGATCCTCAGGAGCAGCTTAGAATAATTTTGACTTTAAAAGTCGCAGGGAGCAAAACACTAAATATCTGAACCACAGCTTTGACCCTTACAGCATTGCACTGATTGCGCATCCTAATTTGTTCCAGTTCTGCAAATTTAAATAGTATGATCTGTAATGGGAGGTATTGCTCTGTCTCACAGAAGGACTGCATTTTAATGGCTACTCAACAACAAATTGAAAGCCCAGGCAAGTAAAACTATTTCTTCATCTTATGACACTCAGAACATCATGTGTATGATGAAGTGTCATTAAAGATATTTGTTACTGTAATACAGATAAAGCAAGTTAATCTGAAATAGCATATGTGTCAGAAATACACAAGGTGGTGGCAGGGAAGCTTCTCATTTTTTTCCTGAGGGGTAGTAGCTATCCACTGGGGGAACAATTTGCCGGCTTAATGCAACAGCTCAATAACAGTTTTAGTAGTCTATACAGTATATAAATCTATATACTCTTTACCCTACAGGAAAACTGGTTGTAGAGAAAGCAAGTAAGACAGATCACAAAGTAGCTGCATATGGTTATAGTAGATCAAATATAAGACTGTTCTTCTGACCACACCTACCTGAACTTTGTTAATGTCAACTGGCACAGAAAAGCCTGCTCCCTCCAAGAGGGCCAGAGCACTACCCTAGATTGAAACACTGTGCATATTCCCAGTGCTGTTCAGGATTATTAAGTCTAGTGAATAAGGGAAAAAGAGCATTGATTAGCTATATTATTTACTTTTGTCTACATAAACAATGAAATTCAAAAAAGACTTCTCATCTAGAACAAAAACAAGGACAAAAACATTAGTTTCATCTCACGTCACCCACACATCAGCATCTCCTCAATAATAACCTAAAGTCATAAAATTGAGAGTAGAGAACTGGGAAGGGGGGGTGGAAAACAACAAAAACCTGACACCCAACAGATCAACAACCCAACAGGTCAAACAGCAGACCTTAAGATGCGATGTTAAAACCAAACTACCATAGTATTACACTAGTAGTGTTGCTCAAAACATTTTTAGTGTAGGAGCATATTCATAATTTGTTTTGGAAAAGAAAACAAAGCATTTGTTTTCCTTTGTCATATTAAAAATTCAAACTGAGTATTACACTAACAAAGGGCATTTTCCAGTCCTATTGCTAACAATGGTAAAAAGCCCATGTAATTTTAAATTCTTCATGTTTTCTAGTGTCTGTGTTACCCTACTGAAATCAAATGGAACATCAGGGCCTTTTGTAGAAGACATGCTCTTCTTGCTCCAGTGACCTTTTCTCCACTGCTTCTTGTAGTGCTTACACCACTGGGCTTAAATAATTAAACAAGTCTAAGCCTGAAGTCATTGCAGAAATGCACCTACATTTGAAAGTACTATTTAGACAATAATTTGTAGACCAACTGGAAGCCAAATGCTTATTCTCAAACTGACATCCTTATTGGAACAACCTACTCATTTCCCTTGCCTGAGGGCCTGGACAAGATCATGAAAGCAGCCTTCTAGTACACCAATTACAGTTAAACAACATGGAAAGACAGACAAGCAATTATCAACAAAACTCAGAAGTGGAAGAATTTAAGTGTTAAAAGCTCAGGCATGTTTTCTGATAAAAAAGGAGAACACTCCCTGTACAACAGATATTAAAACTTGGACAAAACCTTAAGAAATAATTACTTTTGTTACATTTGGAAATGTCTGGTATTTTTCCAAATAGTTATAGATTTAGAAAAATCATGACTTGTCAAAATGCACTTTCTCCCCTGTCAATAATAACATAAAACTCACTTCCACCAGCTAAATAAACATTTATGAATATCAGAGCAATAGTTTTATCCATTTCTACTTCCTCTGCATTCTCCAGGCCATCACTTTATAGCATTCTGCTTCTGAAGTTTCCCATTCCATATCCAAAGAGAGAAAAGAAGGATGGTGTTGGGGAAGAATATTTACTGCTGACACCACCGTAAACTTGTCAAACTGGCTCATTCCTGGCCAGAGACAAAGATGCAGGTTTATGTCACAGGCAGATAAGAGGTGATTAAATAAGTTAGGCTACTCCACTGCTAGACCTCACAGTCTTCCATCACATTCCACAGAGAAAAATCATTGAAATGTTCATGATTCACAGCAAAACTCTGATTTCAAACAGAAAACAACATTACATAAATACAAGGTTTTTGGACAGACATTTGACTAAGTATCTCCGGTCTTGCTACATTCTGTAAACATGTCCAATAGAACATACATATCTGTGTTACGTGAGACAGATGTCGAACTTCTTTATTCATCTAAATGAAAAGAAAGATCTTGCACCTCCGCTTACTTCAGAGAAAGAATAAGAAATAAGGCAGATTAAGAGACTCTTTTCGGCAGCTTAAGACCCTTAAGCACCCATTCCAAAGCCAAGTATTTATAATACAAGAAGTCTCCTAGTTACCTCTCTCAACTATCACTGTTTTCAGTATTGCATAAAGCTGCTTAAGCTATAAAGCTGATTGTCAAGGGAATCCCAGTCTGAAGGGATCTTTTGTGGTCTGGAAGGGTTGTGACTTCTGTAAACAGAGGGCATCAGGTTACTGCAGAAGCCCTGACTATCAATGACAAAGCAGGCAAAGGAAAGCTAACAAGTCAGGCTATATTGTCTCTTCCTTGCCACTCATCTAAATCGCGCTGCAGTTGAAAGGCAGGACAGAGCCAAGGAGGACTAGGGCAATCTCTGCTCCCCAAGGCCTCTTTGCTCTCTTGCAGGTAACAGGAAAACAAGAGGTGCCTCTGAGCAGCGCTGCCATACACAGCCCACTCCACTACAAGTATCCACTGAAGTTTCAGAGGCAAATACCCCATGTGGATCAGGTGTGACATGAAACTTGAAGAGGAGAAAACTATTTACTGCCCAACAGCCAGGTTATATTAATCCAACCATACATTAACTCAGCAAAATTCCTCTGCATATCCTAGATCTGATAATATAAGGTTATTCGTGATTTTTTTAGTCACTAAGATTGTCAAAGCTTACATATTTTTGGCTTACGTTTTTCACCGGAAGACATGAGTGATTACATAAAAATTGCCAGAGTCAGATATTCTAAGGTCTAACTCATGAACTCCAGAAATTATTCCTTTCCAGAAATGAAAATACTTACCCATTCCATTAATTCCTTCATCAGTTGTGACAAAACTTTTCAATGTTTTGGTCATATTATTTGAATCTTATCTCTGGATACTGAGACTCTTGCATAATGACATATTAAATTACCTCTTCTGCATGTCTCCGTTTGCTTCAGGCTTTATGAATTCCATTGATCCTAACTATTGTTAGCCTACCACTACCAGAGCTCGCTCTCATTTTTCTGGGCCTGCACCCTTATCTACTTCACACACTGCTTTCACCCAAATGTGTTCCCAACTATGCCTCTCCTCTCATTTGTTTTCAGAACTAGATTGCATTTCCACTCAAGAGAAATGACTGCATAGTTCAAATGATAAAAACATGACTTTAATATTTACAACTCCATTGCAATATAATTATTGAAGACTCAGTGGTGAGGCAGTGCTTCCCAGAAG
This sequence comes from Pithys albifrons albifrons, assembly GCF_047495875.1. Classification (NCBI taxonomy): domain Eukaryota; kingdom Metazoa; phylum Chordata; class Aves; order Passeriformes; family Thamnophilidae; genus Pithys; species Pithys albifrons. The sequence continues at coordinate 43,540,844 of NC_092463.1, read as the reverse complement.
TTATGTTCTGACTTGATTTTTATTCTTACTTAATCTAAATTCCTTTACTTAAGGGTTTGTAGCTCAATTTCCCAGCCCAGTCCAAGGTTTAAGTCTCCTAAGTTTTTTTCCAGAGATCTCCAAATCCTTTATGGAGTGTTGATAATACCACTTCTGTTATTAGCCTTGATCTATCTACACTTGTTCAAAATAAAAATGCAGACTTGAGCCCTGACTAAGTGTTATTTCTGAAGCATATGTTTGAGATGCTTAAAAAGAACATTCTACAGCCCATTTCCCCCCACTCAAACTGCTAAAATATACTTTGGCTGCATGCAAAATTAAATTTTCTTCCACATGCAGGCTGTACAATGCAATCACTGCTTATACTCTTGCAAGAATATGAAACTACTTTTGTATGAAGAGTAAGCACTGCACTGTTTTTCCTTCTTACTTTGAGTTCACCCATTCCGCTCTTGTCCCTCCAGTTTCTACTACTGAATTTTCTACTTTCTAGAAGGCAGCTACTCTTGCAGGTTAACTAGACAGATCATTTAGCTTCAAAGCTCAATTTTTTTCCCTGAAGTAACTGAGGGTGCAGTGAAGACTTATAAGTTCACAGGAAATGTTCAGTTATTATTGTGAGTGGCTAAAGAGAAAATGAAATATAGGCTGAAACAAACACAGCCTTAGTGTGAGAGACTCTGTAGAAAGGCCTAATCTCAGAATTTACTTTTTTTGTCCCATCAACTAGAAGACACTTGTGAAGCTTTCAGCAGTGCTTAACTGATGATCAGTAAGGGGGGGAGTGGAAATCACACAGAGAAGTACCATCCCTAGGTTTACCTAATAATACCAAAAGGTCTTACTAGCTTAATAGGCTGGTGATCCACCACATATCTAGTGTAGAAGCGTTAATTTTCTTTCTCATTTCCCAATTTGTTTCTGGGACAGTAGAAAAGAGAGTAAAGATTATATACTAGAAGGCAAATTCAATAATGCAAGACAAGATTCTATGAAAAAGAAGCCCACTGCTTGATAGTCCCATGTTGTGCTGACAGCATTTTCTCTTACACCTAAACAAGAGAAAAGGGGGGGGGCTTTTTAGCTCTCACAGAGAGTTAAATGAAATTAAGCAAACATTTCCAAAATATTACTGTCCTTCCACCTCTGTCTGTACTTTTCACAGCTAGGCTTTGAGAACAAAGATTTTGGGATGGGCTCTACCCTTTGAGCCTGCGCAGTGGATTTTTTTAGGTGAGGCACAGCATGCACAGGACTGGCCCTACCCTTTGCTCCTAAGGTTCATCTGCCATGGCTGAGCGAACTTGGACAGTGAAGTCCTCAGGACTAGAACCTAAAGCCTCCAGTATTCCCAGGAGGTCTCCCATCCAAGTACTAACTGGGGCTGACCCTGCTAAGCATCCAAGATCAGATGAGATCAGGCATCAGGGTGGCATGGCCATAATCGTCTGTACCTTTACTTCACACCAAATCAGCAATTTCTGAGACACTAAATAAAGAATGATATAACCCTGTTCTTACTCTTGTAAACAGGGCAAACAACAAGACTGGAACTGACTCTTTAATTACTAGTACGTGCTGGACTTCATGAGCCCTTGACAAATTTAACCTACAAAAACAGCACCTTAAATTACCAAAGAGGTTAGAATGGACTTCATGGAAAATTTCCTGGCCATGCATTGCAAGCTCAAAGAAATGACAAAAAAGAAGTAACGGAAGCCTTTCATATCTGCAATTATGAGCTTAAACATACTTTTGTTTTAAATGTTTGTTAGCCTTTACAATGTACACAATACAAAAAGCATACTTACCATTGATAGCCAGTTGAGTAAAAAAACTGGCAAATAACAAAATAATTGTTCCTGTACAAAAATATTATTCAATACACACTGGGAAGAGACCTAGATTTCTTGCTACAATTCTGCCTTTGCCATATATGTTCTGCAAAAGGAAGCCTCAACATTCTGAAAAAAAGTCTCTGCCCACCATCCTCCTCCAGGATCAACAGTATTCTACCTTACATAACTATCCAAGTTTGGCAGCAAAAGCTCTTACACGGCAGCATCTTGCATATTCTGGGAATACATACAGCAACAGTAAGTTTCCTCCTTAGCAATATGAAATGGCTGTACAAAACTCAGCATACCACTGGGTCATTTGAATCTTAACTTTGAGAACTTCACCACCACTGTCTTAGCAACCTGAAAAGTAGCAGGCTCTAGCAGCAAATACCTGTGCCTGTATACCATTCTCTCAACAGTACTCTTTTTGGGCCACTCCTGGCAGCTACAATATCTAAAATTTGTAAGTACATGAGCTTCTGCCTTAATTTGATAAAGGTATAAGACATTCTTACTACCAAAGGATGCTTTCTTGGCTACCTTAGTCTGTACAAGGCAAATTAAGTTAGCACAACAATGGATGTCCTCATTAAACAATCTGAGTAAGTGTCTTTTCGTTAAACAATCTCCCAAACTTAACTTCTACACTTCCAACTAGGAATACTGAAAGCAGAAAATTCATTGGTTTTAAACTCAAAACTCTTAAGCAGCATATTATCTACTGTGTTTGCTAGCCCAGGAACTGGAATTTTGCACTCCATTCCTAAACTCTATTGTTTGACATGGAATCAAAAGAAGTGGGAAGGAGAGTAATAAAAGAAAAATGTAATTTTCTGCAGTTAAATAATTTGTCAGTTGAAAGAATGTATTTGTAACTCAATTTTTTCCTCAAATGGCAAAAAGCAGTAAATTTCACTTAGTATTAATTCTCTTAAATTTAAGAACCTTAACTTCACCTACACGAACTTCCCATGATCCAGTCAAAGAAGTATACAATCACGAGCAATGTTTGTTTACTGATAAACTATTTTTTCTTCCTCTCTATTTCAAAACCAGGCCCAGTGCCACCACATTAGTGTAGGATAATGCTGTGGACCAACACCATGAGTCAGCAATAAAAACGATGTGTTCTGCCATCCTACAGAGTTTGACTTACCAGTTGTCAGCCCAGCATGTTTCAGAAGGAAGAAGGAACTCATGTGTAAAGTAACCTGGGTCTTAGAAACACAGAAACATGTGCTAGAGAAGGTTAGTGTCTGGTTGGCTGACTTCAGCAACAGGGAAAGGAAGCTGCTCAATTAACTGGAACTAAGCAAAAAAGAAATTTCAGTTTTCTTTATCTTCCACTTATTCTTAAAACACTATAGACAATTCATCTCATAAGAATCTCATTGTACCCATACTCCTACTGAGAGACTTTACCTACAATACATTCCTAGACCTGTGCAGGCTTTCCCTTCTTATTTACACAAGATGCATGATGCGTAGTGGATTGAGCACATACAAGCAGCCAAACAGCATTGAGGAGAAAGCATCTTCCACATTAGGTGAGACTGAAGGCATATGGAGTGTTACACTATGAAATGCAATTGAAATTGCAGTACACTAAAATGAAACACTTGACATCCTTTGAACTATTGGGTTTTTTCTTTGAAAAGAAAACCACACTAAAATAAAACAAAAAAAAACAAAAAACAAAAAACCCCCCAAATAAACCAAAAAACTAAACACACACAGTCTAACTGGTGCTAAAGCCTGTTCTGACAAAGCCTGCTGGCACTGAATACTCTTCCATTCTTACTATAAGAATAACAATGTTATTATAAAACAAAATTGATCCTGTGCTAACATATTATATATAATGCTATGCATAATATGTACAAACTAAAACAAAAAATTGCCAATGTGACAGTTTAATTAGGGAATCAGAATTGAAATCCAGGGAAAGTTCTAAGCAAAATCTACTAAACCATCAAAATTGGGGGAGCAGGGGGGGAGAACACAAGGTTTCCTCTTAACTGAATCTGTTATAATGTCAAATAACCATCATTTGTTTTGTTTGCAGTATATAAGGAGATAGGACTACACGCAAAACTAGAGGCAGATAATTAATAACATCTAGACACCATAAAGAGAGTGGTGAATTTTCCATCACACAGATGACTGCCCACCCACATGGTGCAGGGCAATACTACTAAGTTATATACTACACATCAGAATACAAAGAAATATTCGTGGAGCAAATGTGTTCTTTTTCCCCAGAACACCAAAGTTTCATCTCAAGGCAGAACATTTCTCCCCTGCTTTCATCCAGTCAACATGTCTGCTTTGATGGTCTCATTCCATATTTCTAAAACCAGAAGCTGTCCTTTCATCTCACAGACCCACCTTTTTTTTAGCCCACATTATAGAGATTGTTCCCCTATGGTTAAAAGGACGCATAGCTCATTGTGTATAGTACAGGAATCTGTTTCACCAGGCAATGGGGGCTCGAGGAAAGTACAATGAGGGAAAACTGTGAAACTGCATCCTGCCCAGAAAGGGATTTGCTTGCCATAATCACAATACAGTAAATGCACATGCAACACAGAAACATCACTTCCAGAAAATGAGGGGAAGCACACCTATAACCAGTTCTCCTTTCTTCCTTAATCTATCTTTAAAGCTATTATGCAAAACCAGTGGGAAATAGAGGGACTGACTGACAGGATACAATAACAAAGTGATTTGATTACTCTGAAGCAGAGCCTTTTCATTAAGTTTTTAGCTTTTCAGCACAGGATCTATTACAAGAAAGGTCATTATACTTCTTTGTACCAAATGGATCATCCTGTTTGATGTGGCCTTGTATTCATACGTCTGACGTAATTCCCTTTTCTTTACATACATTACATATGTATACATATATATAGAAGCCCCTCAGCATCTGGTTATTCAGTAGAACTGTATTTTGATCCACATCTTTTTACACTAAATATCCAGCTCTGCAATATTTCAAAGAGATACCATATTCTTCAATATTAGTCATTCATATAATTGAGAAGGCATGAGTACCTAGCAATTCCATTTGGAGAATGAAGCATCATTGAAATGTATTTACAGATGGTTTTCTTACTTCCTTGGGAATTCTAAGTACTAGCTATGCAGCAATGAAAAAAGCAAGCCACAAGAGCTCTGCTTCTATTGCAATGCAATGATATTTTATTTCTATTATTTAATGGAAAGATGGGAAAGACTAACAGTCATACTGTTCCTCCAGAAACTGCATTGGTGGAGGAGGGTGTGGGGGGAGGATAACTGCCAGGTTTAAAACACTGAGTAGCACCAGAGCAATATGACTAAATTCTGGAGTGCCACGAACCATGCTGGATGAGGCATTTACTTTGGTCACCTGAGTGCTTAGTAGCACCAGCATCCCAAAAATTAATGGCCTGCAAGAACTCATTTGTGATTGGTACTTTTTTCCATTTGAGCTACTGTTTAATCCTACGTATTTCATAAATTGTGTAGGGGGAAAAAAAAAAGAAAAAAAAAAGAAAGAAGCATTCAAGAGGATGACAAGAAGCAAACAGATGAAGTTCACATAAGTGATGCACAAATCCTCAAATCTCTGTTCTGCTAGCTTCTACTTTGGCTAACAGCAGTAGAAGCAGCTTTTTACTTACATATTCATCATTCCAGAGTTGACTGAAATGCAGAGAAAAAACTAGACAAGATTTATGAAAATATGGAGGCTTCTATTGAAGATATTCTATGAGCTATATTTCTTGTCCATTCTAGATACTTTCCAAATATTTTAGCTTGTTTAATAAAAAAGATTTCTCTTTGTAGAAATTCCAATACCTTTGAAATTAAAGAAGCTTTACAGTGCTATTTAACTACATTTTCCAGCAGCCCTATAAATCATTATTTTGCAAGCATTGTTACTGTGGAAATAGCAGGGGAAGAAGGCAGGGGGAAGAAGGAAGAAAACAGAAAAGGAAGTAAGAAGGAACACAAATTACAAGCAGACTTTACAAACACCACATTCCGTATGTACTTAGTCCTAATGTTTTTGCCTTTTTCCACCCGTTCAAGCAAACAAGCAGGAAACAAAAAAAGGAAACAGAAGGGGGTAGGCAACCCCCTGGACTTACCTTTTGTACAGTCCCTCTGTAAACTTCTCACAAAGAAATTTAAATTCCTATAGCTGGATTTGATTCTTTTAGCCTTTTTCTTTCTCGAGTCACACAGAAGCAAAACAATTAGTTTTCAGAGGTTCCATTTACTGCTCTTCCATCCCTAGCAAAATGCGTCCAGGAGACGATGCCAAAAGTAAGCCCAGAACTCAAAGGCAATTGAAAAAGAGAGCGTAGGGGGTTTCAAGGACCAGATTGTGAAATTTGTTAGCTTCAGCACAGAAATATCCTACTGTACAATATACCTGGCTTCTTGCTCACCAAAAAACTGTAGTGCAAACTGTCAGTAGTAGCCTCCAATAGCTGCTGTGTGTGCTGCAGATGGTATGTCTCACTGTTACCTTCCCAGATGGGTAGAGGATTCAAAGATCAGCAAAACCAGGGGGTCGCCTCCAAACCAGGTGGATTGCCAGCCACTCATTCACTCAGTCCAATAAATCAAGACAAGAACAGCTCAGTCACCGGAGGTATCTCCTTCCAGGGTGCACAGGATTATGGCAAGGTTATTAATCTTGCTTTGCTGCATCCCCCCCCACCCCCCTACATTCAGCAGCCTGCACCGAGATGATTGCCAGCTCTGTCTCTGTCCCTGTTCTACTGCATTTTGCTCAGCCCTCTGTTGCTGCAAGTGAAACACAGAGGAGGGAGGAATACTAATAAGGTGGTTAGCTACAGTTTCTTTAAAGCACTGTGTGTGCGGGTGTGTGTACGTGCATGTGTGTGTGCATTTTCCGTGGGGCAATCTGGATCTCTTGGCAGCTGAAATAGGACTTGTTTCTACATCAAAGTCTGAATTAATCTGGATTATCACTTAATGAATATCAGAGCCAGGAACTGTATTTTACTTAGGATAAGATGAGGGTACTAAAGGCTCTAGAAGATTATGACAGCAGTAGTTACAGGAAGGGGGTTGGGGGGAAGGAGTAGGGGTTGGTGATATAAAAACCACACTATACCTAGAAAAGCATATTCAGTTAGAAGATTTATTTCAAAGCAACTTGTTTTAGCCATGTTTTAAAAGTCATTTTTTTGTCCTCTACCCATCAAGATTTTAAAATCAGCACTATATTATGCATCTCTGGATTAGACAGCAATATGCAGAGTCAAGTAAATATTTTTAGAAAAGAAAGGATTTCTGGCAGGAAAAGAAAAAATTAGAATGTCAGTGGAGGCAGACATCCAGCATTGCATTTATGGAGGTGCTCAAAATTTCCTCCTTTACTGAGAATTGTTCAGCTGAAACCTTTCACTTGTGAAATGAGTTTAGAGTTCTTAGTCCATCATCCAAAACAGATTTTCCATGTATTGTCTAAGTAGCAGACCTGCACTGGTGCATGAACCTGGGCATTCTGCTGTGGCAAGTACAAGTCCTAACTGTAATTTACTCATGAAATATGAAAAGTCATGTTGCCTTTGCTTTTTCATAGGTAATTCAGACCCTCTGCATCAGGTTCAGGATGAAAACACTGCTGTCTTACTTGTCATCCATAATTTCAACTTTTTGCAGCAGATGACACTTCAGACTCCTTCAGGAAACTGATACTCTTTCAGGAACCAGAAAGCAAAAAGAAACCATTCCTCAAAAGCCGTTCCGGAATAACTACAGGAAGTTAAAACTATATAGGACTGTTAAGGAACCAATTCATAGGTCCGAGCAACCAAATACACTTGAGAGAGCTCCTAATAGAAAGAGCTACATGAAATGAGCTTGGTGCTTTAAAACAACCTATCACTAACAAGGTGGAAATGCTTGTGTAGTTTTAGATACTCCAGTCACAGGATAGCTATCAAGGAAGCCTGGATGCATTGACCATGGCATTGTTACTATAGCACAGATGACTGCAATGTACCAAAGCATTGTCCCTAAGCTGTGTGGTCACAATATTTAATACTGAGTAGAAGTCTTCTACTGCCGAGAAAACCCTTCAGTGAACCTGCAAAACCATACAGCATGAGTAGGCTGTGGGATCTGGAAACAGAAGTGTAGGGCACTGCAGAAAACTCTCTCAGAAAATAGAAGACCTGCACGGTTTCATAAATCAAATATAGTCACTTGGGCTTTTGTTCACTTTTTCAGCTTAAATTGCATTATAATTTAAATCTAAAATTATTTATTTATACCAGAGCCTGCTGAACTAACAGGAGAGATGCTAAGTGATAACTAGTTTTTCTTTGCTGCTATTATATTGCTTCTCCACAACCCATCCTATTCCCAACAGTGCATGACACCTTGCATTTCTGTCTTTTTTGTTTATGGAGCTTAAGCAGAATTCTTGTTCATCCACAAACAACCATGCCTAGGACACAGTAGCTTGGACTGAAGAGCCATCTAGCCAAAACTTTGCCTCTGTCAGTCACTGTCACAGGCAACCATCAGATTAAAGGAAATAAATGGTGGTATTTCCCAAGTACACTTTGCCAACCTTTAATTATCTACCACAAGGAGTTGCAAAGTCAGACATGATCACTCTCCACTTTAGTATGCCACTCACAGAATCATAGTCTTCTAGCACAAGAAGCCTGGACTCATTTCTTCATGCTGAGAAGCCCTGATGTATTTAACTGTCCTTCATATTGACTTTGCTCTATTCACTTGAACTCTTGTCATTAACCTTTTCCACCTCACACAGCAAGCAAGATGCCACAGGCATGACACAAGCTTATAGCACTTCACTGATACTTTCTGTTTTGAAAACATATGATCCCAGAACATGTACTAATGAAGCTAATGGCATGTTCTGCTTTCTAAGACTGTGGCATGAGTAATTTGGCAACTCTCAGAATATTAATGTCATTAATGACATAATATTTATAGTTCTAACTAGTCAGTTAAGGTTTCATAAGAAGACCTCATGTTTAGACCAAAGTCCACTGTGGCTTTTTCTAGGTGCAGTCAGAATCTCTTGAGTACATAAAAAAAGTTACTCCAAAGCTAATTAAATCTATTCATACATCTAATGTTTACAAACCACGGATCTGGAACAACAGCAAAATAATTAAACTGGCTCACATTTTAATTTTAATTTCCATGACACAAATACGTGTTAAAGACGAGGAAAAAATTTAAATGCTGTACAAGAATAAGTAATTGTTAATAGTATCTTCCAAATATTGCTCATCACAATCCCATAGGTGCAGACAAGGACCTTTGTCCTATCTCATCTGTCCTTATATCATTTTTAAAGCCATACTACCTGCTAATTGCTTTTACATTGTATGGCTAGGCTTCCTGAACAAAGTTTTGGGAAGGACTCTACTCACGTGGGTGTGTGCTTTGAACCTGCACAGCGTGTACAGAACTGGCCCCACCCTTTAACTCCTCAGGTTCATCTGCCACAGCCAAGCGAGCTTGGACGGTGACAGTGAAGTAAGTCCTCATGACTAGAACCTACAGTCTCCAGTATTCCCAGGAGGCCTCCCATCCAAGCATCTTGATTTTCATGTGACCACATCACCCTTAAAACAAAGACAGTTTACAATGCAATATAAACCAGGCAGATATACCACTCGTCATAAATTCCCCCTCCCCCACCCCCTGAAAAACAAACCCCACAAAAACAAACACAACAAACAAAAAAAAGTAAAAATGACATTTTACTTCAACTCTCTCTCACTCTGGCCCTCACTTAATTCAGCTGAACTTGATGACCTGTCAGTTATTATCAATATCACCCCTCTAAATCTTCTTAAATTCAGCACAAGTGAAGCACACAAGCTTATCAGTAAAATGCTCAGCAGAGAAAGTACTAACCCAGCACACGTAACCCACACAAAAAACTTCTAAAATCCATCAAATATTTTTTCAATATTTCACTTATTATGTCAACATTATTTAATTTAGTCAACCCCAAATCCATATGCTATTTGCAGCCAGTTCCCTTGCTTCATCTCAATTTTCAGTTCCTTTATGAAGTAATAGTCATATCTAAAACTACAGTTTCCACACTGAGCAAGCTATTAGCATGACCATAGCAGGGATGAAATATGACCTGAGAGGCTCATATAGACAGGTTAAGGCTGTCACCCAGTACAACCTGGCACCTCTGGTTGATGAAGTTCAAGGAGTTACTACTGTCAGAGTGTACACTACCTTGATAAACACCCTAGTAATCATTAGAAGCAAATACATACCTGTTTCTCAGGCATCACTTTCCTTGGTCCAGTCTTAACTTAAAGGCAGGATCAACAGGTGATATAAATTTATACTCTGGTCTCAAAACTACAGGGACTGTGAAGCAGCACATGCAGCTTCTGAAGCCTGTTAGATGGCAGTGGCAGCTGTTCCTCAGGAAGCCCAACACCCACTGCTACTGTTTGACTTGAGACACCTTCAGAGCTGAGCTGTACAATACTAAGGTTCTTTGAAAAGTGATCAGTGTTCTTTCTCCCAGGAGCTGTGAAGCCTATTGTTAACCACAAACATTTTCAGGAGATAAACAACGAAAGAAAGTGGAAAGGCAAACAAGAACATATTACCTGGAAGTAAAATGAATTGCTGGCGAACTAGTGATACATTTGCAAAGTTTATATTCCAAGATGAGGCGTAAATAGATGTCTACTATTCTAAGCATTTTGCAAAAAGTCCAGGGTCAGGGTCCATCCAGTAGTGTTGCAGTACACATATGAATAAAAGTGATCCTTTCATTCTAAACTTCTCCTCCAGGGAAAAAGTATAACAGCATAACTGTAGCAAACAATCTTCATGTGCTTTGTATCTTTAAAATCACTGAGCAACAGTTCCTCAGAGTTTGAGAAACACACTAGGTATTATATTGTTGTATTTATTGCCCTCAAATAATGATAGGCATTTCATATTGAGGTTGTCTTGTTTTTTTCAATCAACTACTTTGAAAAACTGAGCAGTTTACATTATAACTATTTTTATTTTCAACAGAGACCTACCATCAGATTCCAACCTTCTGCCTACAAAATGTATTTAAGTCAAGGCCTCAAGGCTGTGATTTCAAGTTAATCCTGCAATGCTGAAATATAAAATCAATCACCTTGATTTCTGCTATTTGGATGCTATTATTTGAAGGCAGATTTTCCAACCCTTATGCCTGATCAGGGCAGAAAATCCAATTTGGTCAAAAGTCAGAAGTAAAAAATAAGTACACGTTTCCTTACCTTTTTTGCTTTGGAGAAGAGAAAAAGGTTTAATGCCTTGTTTAAAAGCATTAGAACGAAAGGCTATTTTAGAAGCTCAACTCAGTACCACAAAAAAAAAAAAAAAAAAAGAAGAAAAAATTAAAAAAACATTCCCACAGTCTCCAAACCATAAATTCCTACATAGGTGTTTTGCTCCTATATCTACATCTGTTCTAGCATCACATCTCCACCCCCTCTCCAAAGGAAATGACATTTTTCCTCTCTGGTCAAGAGAGGAGAGAAAGTGCTTTCATTTTTTCCTTTCAGCTTTCAGTAGCCACTGCTGCAAACAGAATACTCCAATATACAGAACCTCGAGGTCACATGAGTATTCTTTTTACATTTGCTTGCATTTGTCTGTGACAGTTTTTCTCTCTCTTCCTCTCTCTAAAGAGCTACAAGAATTAACGGGCACAGTATGCCATTTACCAAAAATATTTAAACTAATTGTCTAGATTTTGTTCCTGCGTCACTGAACACTTACTAAAAACATCTGGATTGTTGGAGTATACAACAATCTGGATTGTTGGAGTAGTGTTAAATACTGTATCACTGTTTAAGAAACAAGTTGAAAGTTACTAAACTAAAACTAAACACCTTGGATTTATTTATATGATACCCAAGAAACACTGATACTAAAATTGTCAGGTATTACAATATTAAATTTCAGTTTGATAGAAGATTATTCTTTTCTAAGCAGCAAGAAGATTTTATTTGATTTTTTTTTTTAGTTGGGCATAAATCTTTTCATGACCTTTAACTTAACATACATTCAGGTCAAAAAAAATAGAACAGAAAGAAAAATTGGAAGCTGTAATTACAATTCAACACATTTCAATTCTCAAATGCTTTAATTCTCCAGGAGCTTTGACTAACCTCTCCATGGCCCTTGTGCCCATCAGCAGTTTATTATTTACACTGACTCAAGTTTTACTGACTGCAATTAAGAATGCTTGTGGTATGGTTTCATCAATATTCTTGGTCTCAAGAGACTGCCATTTTCCCTCTAGCCCCACCTCCAGGTTTCCTTTCAAGTCACACTTGTCTGCACAGGAATTCAGCAAACCAGCTTAAGCAATAGTAGGACATGAATTACTAAATAAAGCAAAATATCAGCATGAATGTAAAATTATTTTTCTTTCATCAAAAAAGTGTTCTTTATATGTTTATCTGAACATTGTAGATGACTCTGGATGACTACCAAGATGATTGGGAGAGCTCTTAAAATTTTTTTTAATTTTTATGACTGTGCAGTATTTTGGAAAATTGTTTTAGAATGCTTACAAAGTTGCAAGTTGACACATTAGTCGTTAAAATTTATTTACCTGCAGAAACAAATCAAAAAGAGAAAATTAAAAAAACCAAACAATTTCAGGATTCACAGGAAGGACAAAAAGATCTATGACTTTGTTTTACCTGTATTCAGAAGCATTCTGTGACAACAAGCCTGTTCCTTCATAAATCAAAGTAATTTTGAAATATGGTAGAGTACTTTCTAGCTTAACCTAAGCTAGGCCTGAAATAAGACATTTCACTTCACAATGGAGACAAAGACTTGTGAGCGCTTAAGAAATTAGACCTGCAGCAAAATTTGCTAAATAAAAACTACTTTAGCTTCAAAACAGAACAGCTAAAACTAATGGTATAGAAATTAACAAAACCTTGTAGACAACCGTATTTGTAAGACTTTAAGGGCTAGACTAGTGTGCTCCGTGACATACAAAGCTAGCACATTAATGTGGAAAACCTAAAGAAGAAAAAGTTACATGTTTAGGCTGATCAAGGAATTAGATCTAATAGTCCATCCCTCTCAATCAAGTTAACCTGTGAGTTACTGCTCTCTAAAGTACATTCACCAGCTTGCAGTCTCATTTTCAAGTTTGAGCAACAGAGTCTCCATCACTTTCTATGGGAGACTGTTCCAGAGCCTAACAGAGCTCAGTTAATGCTGTAAAGAGCCACTGCATGAGCACAAACTTCTATTACCTAAAAAATGAATGTGCTGATGGTGGCTGTTACAGGCTTAGATGACTCATTTTCCTATTAAACAATTTTCATCTGCCATTACAGCCATGTCCTCACGTGCAGCACAACATTTTTTGCACAAGATTTTCCTTTATTCTTCTTACTAACACCTACATATCACTATGGGCAACAGACAGCAAAAGATAGCTTTTCATGTCCTAAATTTTAAGCTTACAGATGACAGATAAGAGCAGATAATTTTAAATTAAAGTTAAGGTTGTTATGTTGGATTTTTTTTTTAAATCCTCACTGTGCAGCACTTCCAAGTATATGCTTTAGCAATAATAATTTTAATAATATTACAATACCTACAGATGCATTTTTCTTATTGGTCTGAGCAAAAATAGTATTTAACTACCCTTAAAGACATCAGTCCTTTCACTTGTGGTTTTACATCTACCTGCAAGCTTGTTCTGTCAGACTCCCTTTATAGTAACAGCTAGCAGCAGTTCATACCTCAAGGCACTATAATTTATTTCATTTGAAGCATCTTCATTTGGGAATAGGAGATCAAACCCTCCAAGGCCCAGAAGTGCTTGAGTGAGCTCCTCAGACAGACAACTTTCATGCAGGTACTTTTGTTTGGTGTTAGCCAATTGTTAACAAGGATTATTTTGCAATCATGTTACAGAAAGTATCCTACCATATACATTGATATGTAAATAGATAAGCTCCATCTAAAGACGAAAGATCCAATGACCTGTTGGTGCCACTCATAAGAAACAAATATTTCTCTGAAATTCAACCCTAGAGAAAACTGTTTTGAAAAGTGTTACCTCTGTGGTCTTTGTCAGCTCTAGAGCAGGAACATGTCTTCTGCTTGACAATTTTTGTTCTATACCTACTTGGCCTGGATGATCCAGAAATAAAGGTTTCCCTGTACTACAATCCATACACAGACTCAAATCCCATTTCTGCCTCGATCACCTGCATACCCTAGAGTCTGCTGCAACTATTGAAAGGACAGTTAAGAGAGTCTGAAAAGGTCCATCAAATATGTTTTGGAGTTGTAATGAAAACTACTTCTAGTAGCTTCCATTTGTGGTGAGCCTGTTCTTTCTGCCATTAGTTAGAGAAAGAACAAAAAGAGGGCAAGGGATGGGAAGAAGGAAGCTGGTAAGAAAAACTTCTCCACAGATTCTTTGAAATAAGAATGAACACGAAATACACCAGAGAGTATTGACTGAAGTGATAGTACAGGACAGAAAAACAAAAGGCAGGGGGGTGGGGCTGTCAAGGAGAGATAGGGCAAGTTTGAAAATTTGTGACTAAGAATAAAACCCCCAGAAAACAAAAATTACTCCAAGTTTCACATGAACAGCAGGTTTAAGGATTAAGCAAGAGACAAAGCACAAGTAAGCACTTCTGAAGTTACAGTACAAGAGAGGAAGTAAACATCTTCCAGTATACTTGTAGAAACACATCCTTGTTTAGAATAACTCTAAACCATCCAGCCAAAACTCATCTCTTTCATATAATAACATTATCAAAAGCAAGTCACGTGCATTCTAAGAGTCACTGGAGTCCACTGGTTGCCAGTTGCTACCACTGAGAGTTTGTTACAGGACTTTGGTTCAAGAACAAGTAAATACAAGCTACTCACAACATAATTCCAACTGCAAATAATTTGCATAGAAAAAAAAGAACACTTGCTAAGTTTCCTGGACTAATTTAGGAGTAAGAAGAGAAAACTCATAGCAGGAAAGAACCCAGGTTCCCCATTGCCTGAATGTTTAACCCAGCCTGTGTCCTTACACAGAAAGATCACACATTTTCTCACCTGGTATTTTGACAGCTATTTTTGTACAACGAGCACATATAACAAAGTTTTACACAGTCTTTGAACACTGGATGCTTACTTTCAGAAGACAGCTCCAAACTGCGTAAAGGTTCCCTGAGTTCAGAAGCTTAGGACTCCTGAAGAAAAGAAAAAAGAATTTTATACACCCATCTTTTCTCATTTCCACACATCATCCCACAATCAGTATTTCCTATTAGCTAGCTAAAGGTAAGTTAAACAACATTGCATATTCATTCCTGACTAGTCCTGTATTTAGACTCCTCAGGCACTTCTCAGCAGTTTTGCCTTACCCAGAATAAGGAGTCTTTCCCCTAAGCACAAAACCCTCCGAGCAGATCTGAAAAAGTCAGAACTCCACAGACAGGGAAAATAAACGTTCTCTACTACCTCAAACCCCTTTTATCACCGCAAGCTACGAATGCTCCTCCCAGGCTGCATCTGAAAAGCTCCACCTACCCCACCCAGCTGGGCAGTGATGGCTATAAGTACTCACAAATAGCTGTCCTTCACCAGCGTGGTCCTGACTCCTCACAGCTGCTGGCAGTCAGCTTCTGCCAAAGAGCACGAAATCCAAAATCCTGGTCTCCTTGCACCGCAGATCTGATTTGTTAATCTGAAATGTTCTGAACTTCTGTTCTATCTCTAATAGGGATATCTATTAATGAAGAACAGAGGAAAATAAGAGTGGAATATTAATATTCATTAAGCTCTCAGATGGTCTGAGGATAAACCCCATGGAAAAGCCTATTGCTTAATAATTCTCTTCCCATGAAAGCACTTGAAACACTAGCAGCAAATAAGGTGCAAGGTCAGGCACAGCAAAAACAGAAGTTTAACAGCATATAGAATAAGAATGAGTCATGCAGTCACCAGCATGAAAACATGCAAAGGTTATTTCTACAGCTCCAAATAAGCCACAAGGAAATCTGTAAAGGCCTGGGGCAGAGCTGCTCATCATTTGTGGCTTAATGGGCAAGCTTTCTGTCCCTGCTGCTTCCCCCCATTATGTGGCCTTACCAAATCATGAAAACTTTTATGTGCTTCAGATATGCATATGTTACCTGATTCTAATAAGGCATTACTAGGAATACTTATATTTCTGTTCTTTTAGAAAATCAGTGTTTGAATCATCTCCTCACTGCTGACCCTAAGGGATTTCCCAGTGAAATTTGAGTGTCTGTGCTGTCTGTGTACATACAAACCTGCACTGGTTCTCTGTACTTATACTGCTATAAGAAAACCAAACTAATAAGCTGCTATAAGTTTTCATTTTGCCCTCTAATACTCACTGATATAAAATTATATTTTTCAGCTCTTTCTGTGAACCTACACATAAGCACCTTCATTCCCCCATAGCTGGAGCCAGATAAGATTAAGCCTGTGGCTACATTAGCTTAATTGTTACTCTGAAAATACAAACACCAGGACTGACATGGTCAGTCACAGAGGATTTAGGGTTATGGAGATTTTACCACATGAGTGCAGCTGAGCAGAAATATTTTAACCCCTTGCAAAAGAAAAGTAAAATACCTACACCCAAATATCTTCTACTGAGAGTTATACTAAAAGAATTGTCATATGCTAAGCCACAATACAGCTGTGTATACCTGAGTCCGGTATCCCAGCTGCCTGGACACTGGTGAGGGCAAATTGTCTTTGAAGAGATGTAGTCTTAGTTCAAAAGTTCTCTTCAGAATAGGTTTCATAATCAAAATGCGACTGTACAAATCAGTATAATTTATAAAAACTGAGGACTGTTGTAGGGTTTTATAGAGATAGTAAGGGAAAGAACATATTCAGTTTTACAAATCAAATAATTTAATTAAAGAATATTCCTGAATGCACAGATATTTGTCTAACTTTGGTGGTCTGTAAGCCAAGTAAGGGTATTTTTTCATTGCCACATGTTGCAAAATGAAGAGAAAATCTTTGCATAACTGTCTAATAGTAGGATAACAACTAGGGGGTGGGGAGGGAAAACCTATACCCAGTTGATAAAATTCAAGTTCAGAAAGATTGTGTTTATCATTAACAAGGCTTGTCATTCACAGAAGAAAAATACTGGTTATATATGTTTCACCTCAGGCATTTAAAACAGCCATAACTGCAAGCGGTTGTCTCACACATACTGACCCTGATCCTGATCCCAGCATCTCCAAGCTCTTTATGAGTAATCAACAGGCTGAACTCTAAATGAGAGTTAAGGTGGCAGATTATTTTCCTTAGTATATAAAAAAGCAGCCCTTAAAAGAGAGAAAAGCTGCTATTGTTCAACCAGGTGCAATAATGACTATACCTTAATTGGAAAAAAAATAAAAAGCATATATTGACAGATGCAGTGAACTTGTTGGAATTGTACATGGTGCAGACTTTACTCCAGAGTTGACTAATAAAAATCAGATTCATCCCCACATAGCCTCTTATCTACCTAAACTTTTGTCTCATTAGGATTTCAGATTTTATGTTCAGATTTACTTTTGTGATGGGCAATGCAGCCTAAGTAGCAGTTTTGAAAAAGAAATGAGTAAGAAGTAAACAGAACCAAATATTCAGAGTAAACACTGCCACTTGAGCTGCAGCTATGACTTCCACCATTCTTGCTCTCCAAAAAAAAAAAAAGAAAAAACCAACCAACCAACCAACAAAACTCCAAAACAACAAAAAGTCCTGAGATTTCTAACAACATATTACCTTAACTGTCATGACCTATACCCACCCAAGAAGCTGGACCTCCCACTGCATACTTAAATGCTTTTCCATGCTAATAGCATCTTGCTATTAGCAAGTGACTGAAACTTTTTGCTTCTGTACTCACATATTGTGTGAAGAGCTCTCATGCCAGCTCAAAGCCACTGACTCTCCTATCTAAAGTACAACAGAGTCATCTTTTAAGATACTGCATTATCCCTTCTTAATGTTTTTATATGCTGTTGTTTAGATACCATATGCAGCAAGGATTTAATTTCCTAATTTTCAGAAATTCTACCAAATTGCTGTGAAAAAAAAACCAAAAAACCAAAACCACCACCAACAACAACAACAACAACCAAAACAAACAACAAAACCCCAAACAACCTGCAAAGAAGGTGTCAGTTCCTGTTAAAGTTTAGTAGGAGTTGCAGCAGTGCCTAGAGGAGGACATGAACTCCCCCAGGCCATACACAACCAATTCCAGAAGGCTACAGTGCTGGTGTAAGCAACTTACTGACCACTAAAACCTCAACGGTGGGTGATCTGCACTGGGGCAGTGGGACTGCAGCAGTGGAGACCTGAGGAGAAGCAGATAAAAACAGTTCTACACTAACTCTGGCCTCCTGTGCTACCCATCACCTCTCCAAAGGAACTGGTGAGGACTGGGCACTACAGGCAATGAAAAGTGAAGGAAGCTGAGCCTAGGAAGTGGAGTGGAGAGTTGTTTGAACCTGGGGAGGGCAACGGACAAGTCTTTTCCTCAGGACTGGGTTTGTTCTGCACATTTTCCTTCTCTCTGAATGTTCAAATCAGCAACTAGAAGTTTAGTTTAGGTGGGAAAAGATGTAGTAAAATTTCTTTATGTTGATTCTGTTCTGCTCATGACAGAATCCAAAACACTGTCTGTACCTCAATTCCTACTAACCCATCTGCACCTTGCTGTTAGTCAGCCACTGGTATCATAGCTCACACTGTGTAGTACCAAGTATATAAATTGTACAGATAATAAGTTCTTTGAAATAGAAACACTGAGGCAGTTATTTCTGAGAAAGCTCAGGATTTGCATTTTTTACATCTGCATTTACTGGATTTTTATTGAAGTTTACTAAAATTAAACAATTACTAGCATTTCTAAAATTAGCAAACACCTACAATTCAATGGCTTCATTGACTTAGTCCAGGCCTAGTAGACAGAGCTGATTTCTCATCTGTCACTCATCATCACCATTAAATTCTGTCTGAGCACTTCATTGATTCCACATCTGGAATTTTGCATACTAAGTAAATTTTATTATACAATCAGGTTCTGCTCTGCAGTGAAACCATGGGAAAAGAAAGTGTAAGAGGGAAAGAAACCATTTTAGCTGTAGACTCATTTCAGTAATAAAATTCAAAGTCTCACAGCCTTCCTGGGGGATTACTGTTTAGATCAAGGATATTTTGGCACACTTATACATTTAAACACCCCCAGAGAACCAAAATCTCCCTTAAAATACACTTCTCACTATCTGGAGCCAGAAATAGAGACAAAAAGAAAATTACAAAAGATTAATTTTCACTCTGGACTTGTGGAATACAGTAATACAGTGTAGAGGGGATTTGTATTACTGAGACAAAAACAGATCTTTACTGTACATTATCCCAAGAAAGCGTTTTGTTTCCCTACCTAGTCAAGAAGAATTTATAGGTACACTGTATAGAAACTAATTTGAAATACACAAAATACAGTGCTATGTGCATCTACTTTTTACCTTTCTAATAATTTTTAATTATCTGGTCCTATATTTCCATAAACATCTTGAAAATATTGCCCTCATTGTGTCTTGAAAAGAGAAAGATGTTGGACTGAAAGCGGACAAAGAAGTGGGATCTGCTGAGCTTGAATAACTTCCTCTAAATTGCAGACTACTTTGTAGAGCATTCAAAAAATAAGTCTTGGATTTTCTAAGGTCCAATTCTATGCTTATGTACAAACCCATCCATATTGCAGCTTCACACTTTTGAAATACTATCAGCAGCATAGCATCTCTTTGCAGAGACAAAGGCCTACCTTATCAAAGGTTTTCAGGCATGTACCTTCTAATTAGTTGCCTAACTCTCAATGAAATTAGTAAGACATAAACACCTGAAGACTATAAGGTACTTTACCTACAGCCCATTCTCTAAAGAATCCAAGTACAAAGAACAGTCATAATTATCAGTCAAATCATGAATGCCCAGGTAAGAAACATGGGGTAAAGGAAATCCCTTGAGTACACTTTATATCAGTGAAGAAAATGCACATATATTGCAGTAAAGCCTGGCCACATTTATAAAAACTTTCCTCTTTAATCTGTGATACAAAGCAACCTTATTTAATACTGTAATAGTAACCAGTTATTGCTGGACTCTCCTACGCCTGCCAGCAACCCTGTCCCTATCTCCACTCATCAGAGGCACAATACCAAATTAGAAGGATCCTTTAGTCTGACCAAGCACAGCTATTCTTGGGTTCTGTGTTTTTTTTCAATATTTGACACTCCAATCTACATGAGCATTCCTATCCACTTGAGAGTCTACATATTAGAGTGAAAGGACATAGGGTCCAAATGACAGGCATCTGAGATTTCCAGAAGTTGACTAAAGACTTTAAGGTACACTGCCTTCTTTATTATTATTACAGCTAACACTGAACTGTCATGGTTGACTTTGATTAAGTTCCAAGTTATGTTAAAAAAAGATCACAGCATTCAGCCTTACATTGCATTTTTTACCACCGTTTTCCAGGAATCTCTGTAACATCCACCTTTGCAGACACCAAATAGTACTTTTGTCTCTGCATTTCTCTCATGTCAAAAGCTTCTCATTTACAAATAGCAAGCTCTCTACAAACCAGCAGGCTCAAGCTTGGCAACTGTCATCCTTCAGGTTATCCTTCACTTTCTAACACTAAGTTCCTACCTCCATCAGAGAGCTTTCAATTCCCACCTTACTTACTGGAGATAAAAGGCCTTATATTCCTCCCAGCAACAGGTTTTCATCTTATTTATGTTCACAATAGATTTCAGCTTTCTTCCCTCCAGCCCTGCCAATTTCCTTAATTATCTGTCAGTGGTGGCAAGAGCTCTGACATCAATCACTCCATAGTATAACTCCATAGTCACTGTCATAGTTTAGCATCTCTGCATCAGCAATCTATGCTCCAGTTTACAGCACTGACATGGGGAATCGTCTTTCACAGTCGAGTGCGTTACTGAATAACCCTTTTTCTTCTCTTTCAAAACAACTCCAGCATGGCACTTCCAGCTCTTCTCCTCGCTCTTCATAGTTCTGGTACTATACAATTCATTTTTACACCCCTCACACTGTTGGTATGCATTACCATGAACACAGTTTGACAAACCTTGATAACTTCTAGACATGTTTGTCCATGCTTTCTCTTCAATGTGGATTTCTACTTGCTGCACAAATTCAGTTTCATGCTGTGACCAGTATCATGGGTGTGATTTTAAAAAGTCACAGTACCTTGATAAAATCTACAGGTGAATTTGAAACACCCTGCTACTCCTAGCCTTTAATTTGATGCAGTATTCAGAGGTGCCTTTGATGTGCATACTTTGTGAATGATTAATGGAGAAGGTGTAAACAGTCACTGCAAATCCCTGGAATATCATATACCTAAAGTTACTCATGGATGTAATGATTTGTTGAAAGAAGTTCATATTTTATAAATTAGGACTGTTTCATAGAATGCCTAGAACTGTTCTGAACCATAGGATGATAAACTGTATCAATATGCTATTGTTTTGCATTGTTTTTAAAGATCCGAAAAGAGAAGAAAATTACTGTAAATCAAATAAAATGTTTCTGAAGGCCATTATTTTAAACTCATTGGACCACTGAATCAGATAATTCTGACAGGATGCTGAGTAGAAAGTTTGCTTTTTCAGGCTGTCCTTACTGTTTCACAGATGTTTCCATTTAAATTGTTTTAAATTACCAAATGTACTTTCCTCAAGAGAAACAATAATTTTTCTTCTTCAAGATGATAAATAAAAAATTATGAGTTTCATTTAGGGGAAGAGGTGGAGTCTTTGCTGTTTTGCTTATACTCTTGGGCATAGAGAATTCCAACAGGTTCATTTTCTCTGTCCTCCTGCATTTAGTACTCTTATTACTCTTACAATAGTAGAAGTAGCTACAGATTTCTGCAGAGCACCTGTAAGTCTTAAAACGATTGCAATTGATGACTGGCAACATGTGTCTGAGGTATATGACATAAGACTAAAAATATTTTTCAGTTCCATTCACAATATTAGCAATTTAGCATGTATATCTTAAGTTATCTTGTCTACTTTTGAGTATTTCCAAACATATTTTACTCCTCTGGGATGCTAACAGAGTTAATTCTTTAAGCCTTGATTCAAAGCACATGGAAGTCTGTGGAAAGACTCCCATCAACCTCAGTATATATTCAGTAGACACTGCTTTTTTAAAACTGCTTTGTGATCTTCTAGTTGACAGGTGATACTTAAACAAAAAGTGGTTTAATTTATTTGTTTTCCCTTACTTTGTTATTGATGTTTCATGCTATATATCAAAGAACAAATTCACATAACAAAGGAAAATAAATTATATAAAAAACCCCAAGCACAAGACTAGAATCTATTGCTTTCTCCATATATGTCAGCATTAAATCACAGAGGAAATATAGCAATTAGGCTAGCAAAGGACAGATCCTGGTTTTTTACACACCAACATCTTGAAAGTTTGACAGCTTTTACTTGGATATTAAGGAAATATTTTTCTAGGCCAGAATAATTTTTTTTATATCATAATTAGAAAACACTGGGAAAATATTTGGGGTAAAACATTCTCTCGTATGTAAGAAGTAGTCTGAGATGAATAATTCCCAAAACAATCATCCTCCTTGGGACTTCCATAATGCAGCATTTGCAATGGTGAAACTGACACATGGATAAATATAAATAGGAATAATTTATACATATGAGCTCTTTAGAACCAGTATTTTCATAATATCATCAAATACAGCCTAGGGTCAGGGACCTCCTTCAGGCAAGAGGTCAGGTCACAGGATGGCCATTTGAAGTACATTCAGTTCAGTTCCCTCCTGCAGCTTTACACACACAGCATGGGGAGTACACAGGAAGAATCAGAGATCTGCATGTAGTTGCAGGTCCACGATCTCATTGCAATTACAGAGACATGGTGGGATAGCTCACATGACTGGAATGATGTTATGGATGGCTATGTACATTTTAGGAAAGATCAGCCAGGAATTTAAAGTGGTGGAGCTGCTCTTTATGTGAGAGAGGAACTGGGGTATATTGAACTCTCTCAAGAGGTGGATGAAGAGTTGAGAGCTTATGGGTAAGAATGCGGGGACAGGTTAACATGGGTGACACTGCCATGGGTGTTTGCTGCAGGCCACCACATCAGGAAGAGGAAGTGGAAGTTCTAGAGGCAGTTGGAAGGAGCCTCACAGTCACAGGCCCGGGTGCTCATGGGGAACTTCAGCCATCCTGATCTCTCCTAGAAAGAAAAGACAACCAGGCACACACTGTCCAGAAGGCTCCTGCAGAACACTGATGATAACTTTTTGACATAGGTGGTGGAGGAGTCAATGAGTAGAGGTGTGCTAATGAACCTTGTAATAACAATCAAGGTTGGGGATGTGAAGGATGAAGGCATCCTTGGCTGTAGTTACATAAGATGGTGGAGTTCAGGATCCTGCATGGAGGAAGCAGGGCAATTAGTCGGATTACAAGCCTGAGCTCCAGGAGAGCTAACTTTGGCCTCTTTAAGGACATACATGGAGGAATCTCATGGGTTAGGGCTCTAGATGGTAGAAGTGTCCAATAGAACTGGTTAATATTCAAGCATCACTTCCTTCAAGCCTAAGATCAGTGCATCTCTCTGAGTAAGAAACCAAGTAGGAGATTTGCATGGATGAACAAGGAGCTTCTAACAAAACTCAAACAGAAGTAGTAATCTTACAGAATGTGGAAAAATTCATGTAAACTGGTTTCTGCCTAGAAACTTGCCTCTTAGCTTGGTCTAAGCACCCAAACATTAACTTAGCTTGGATACTTAAAGTAAACAAAAAATAAATGGCGGAGGAACTGGACTTCACACAAATCTATGAGATTCAAAATGAAGACATTTTATTACACATAGCACACAATTTATATGGGGTTAGGACTACAGCTTATTGGCTAAAAGAGTTACACACCCCCACGCTAGAAACTTCAATTGGTTAAAACCTATCTCTCACAAGTCCCATGTTTATATTATTTATCGTGCACCTGCAGAGTCCTATGAATTCCTATTATGTGAATTCTTGGGGAGTAAACCTCCTCCCTACCAGCCAGCAGCAGCTGAGCTCTTTGCTGCTTCTGGCTGATAGCTAAGTCTCACAGGGTTTTCTATAGATCTGAACTGCTCACTTTTGACTTTACTGTAACAACAGATACTTTTACAGCTAACACTGATTTCTCAGCTTTCACAACTAAAGTGCCATTGGTACCACAGAAAGTGTCCTCAGTTCTAACAGAATATTGTTGGAGCTGGATGATATTTACAGAAGCACACAACAGTTCATGAGTCTTTTTTAATGCATGAATAGGAGGTAGTTCTTACTGTTTATTTTGTTGGCTCATACTATTCCTCACTTCCTAATGTTTTGGGGCTTCTTGGTCATTTCCCTTTGACTAGCCTAAAAAATTTGGTTCATGACCTGTCATCGATGAGGGCTGAATAAGCTCTTAGGACTTACAGTTTTAAGGTGCCATGGCTATTCAGGATATTCCTGAAGAGCCTATAGCTCCTCTTATTCCTGGTTTCTGCCTCTGCAATTGTACTGCACACACATTTGGGTATTGAAGTAGAAATAGCTGCACAGCTTCATAGCCATGCCCCCATCTGCATTTCGATTAGGATAGCACTCCTTCCTTCTGGATGCCATCCAGAGAGGGCCTTGACAGACTTGAGAGGTGGGCCTGTGCAAACCACATGAAGTTCAACAAGGCCAAGTGCAAAGTTCTGCACCTATGTCAGGGCAATCCCAAACAGGGATACTTCACAGAATCACAGAATATGCTGAGTTGGAAAGGACCCATAAGTATCATCAAGTCCAGCTCCCAGCCCTGCACAGGACTATCCCCAAGAGTCACACCATGTGCCCGAGACCATCATCCAAATGCTTCTTAAATTCTGTCAGGCTTGGTGCTGGGACCATTTCTCTGGGGAGCCTGTTCCAGTGCCCAGCCACCTTCTGCATGATGAACCTGCTTCAAATATTTAACCTAAACCTTCTCTGACATAACTTCAGGCCATTCCTGTCACTGGGCACCACAGAAAAGAGATCAGTGCCTACCCCTCCTCTTCCCCTTACTAAGAGGTTGTAAACTGTGATGTCACCCCTCATCCTGAGCCTATGTGTACATCTGGGATTGTCCCATCCCAGGTGCAGAATCCAGCACTTCCGCTGATTGAACTTCATATGGTTGGTGATTGCCCAGTCCTCTAATTTGTCAAGGTCTCTCTACAGAGCCTCCCTGCCTTCCAGGGAGTCAACAGCTCATTCCAGTTTTCTATCATCTGCAAACTTGCTTAGTATTCCTTCCAGTCCTGTATCCAACTCATTTATGAAAAAATTGAAGAACACTGGGCTAAAGATGGAGCCCTGTGGAACCCCACTAATGATAGGTCACCAGTCTGATGTCACCCCATTCCCTATATACCCTCTATGCTTGACCTGTGAGCCAATTGCTCACCCACCACATATTGGGTTTATCCAGCTGTGTGCTGTATCATTTGTCCAGAAGGATCCTGTGCCAGACAGTATTGAAATCTTTGCTGAAATTCAAAAGATTATATCAACTGGCTCCCCTTAATCATCTAGGTCATAAAAGGAAATCAGGTTGGATAAGCAGGACTTTCTTCTCTTGAAGCCATGCTGGCTGTGACCAATGACGGCATTGCCTTTCAGGTATTTTTTCAATACTTCCCAGAATAATCTTCCCCATAACTTTATGTCTTGGTTTAAAGACAATGTATGCTAAGGAAGGCGGGAACCTTCCTGGAAAAAAAAGAAGACCCCTTCCTCCAATTTTTTATAAATTTGAAATTAGGAGGAGTTCAGGAAAAAAAAATGTAGAAATAAGAAATAACAGTTCTTTACCAAAAGTACATAGAACAAAGCAGAACAAACAACAGCTCAGCAACAGAAACTTTCACCCAGCCAAACACTACTTTCCCTTTCGGTGCACTTATACCATGTCCTTGGGGCTGTCCCGGGTGGGGCGGACTGCCGCCGGCACCGGAGGAGAAAGGGTGCTGCTCTCCCTCAGGAGGTTCCTGCGAAACTCCTGCGGTCGGTGGCCATTCGTAACGCAGGCAGATGTCAAGGTCTGAGTCAGCAGGGAGGCGCGGCTGGGACCAACCTGGGGCCGCCGCAAGCCCGAGCAAGGCAGCAGCTGAACAGCAGAGTCATGGGACGGGAGGCGCATTGAGCTGGCAAAGACAAACACGGGGAACCTCTCCACACTGTTCTCCGAGTGAGGGAAGTGAAGCAAATCTCATTCATAAGAGCTTTTTGTATTGTTTTAGGCTGTCACACGATTTTTCACTTTAAAGGAGGAGGAGCTCCCCTCTGGAATTGCAGCCAAGACAGGGAAAAAAGGTTACCTTGATTTAGGTCCAGACTCACCGCACTGCTTCCCCCACTGCTTTAGGGCATAGGCAGAAGAAACAAAACAATCCCACCTCTGCAGAGAAAGCTATTAGCCTTTCAATGGGAAAGCCATTAAGATCCAAACTAGAAAACAATCGACCCTTGATGTTTATCTCTTCCTAGCAGAAGGGCTTGCTCCCCCATCCTCCAGTTGTGTGTTGATGTGGAAAATTCATTAAAAAGTTTAAACCTGTAACGCTTTACCAGGCACTGAAGTGAGACTAATAGGTCTGTAGTTTCCAGAGTCCCCCTTCTTGCCCTTGAAAATTGAGACAACATTCAGCAGCCTCCATTCAGCTGGGACCAATCCTTACTCCCAAGACTACTCAAAAATCATCAAGAGAGGTTGTGTGATGACATCAGCTGGCTCTTTGAGTATTGTGGGATAAATCCCATCAGATCCCATAGATTTGTAGGGATCCAGCTTGAGCTGCAGATCCCGCACAATTTCAGGGTGGATCCGGAGTTGAACATTCTCTCAGTCAAAAAGCCCTAAGAAGAAAGACTGAAATGGGAGATGTTGGTTGATGTGAAGCTCAGCATGAGTTGGCAATGTTCATTTGCAGCCCAGAAAACCAACCACATCCTGGGCTTCATCAAAAAAAAAAGCATGTCCAGCATATCAAAGGTAGTGATTCTGCCCCTCTGCTCTGTTCTTGTGAGGCCATACATGGAGTGCTGCATCCAGTTCTGGAGCCCCCACCATAAGAAGGATGGGACCTTGCCAAAGTGAGCCCAGAGGAGGCCATGAAGATTATCAGAGGACTGAAGGAAGCACCTCTCTATGAAGACAGTCAGAGAAAACTGGGGTTGTTCAATCTGGGTAAGAGAAGGGAGACTGTAGAGCAGCCTTCCAGTACCTACAGGGGGCTAAAAGAGAGCTAAAAGAGGTTCCCCAGAGAAATGGTGGATGCCCCATTCCTGGAATTGTTGAAGGTCAGCTGGACAGAACTTTGAATAGCCTGGTCGAGTGAAATGTTCCCTGCCTATGACGGGGGATTGGAACTAGATCATCTTGAAGGTCCTTTCCAACCCGAATCAATCTTTAACTATGATTCTGGAATTCCTTCCTGACATACAGCTTTCCAACTGCCTTCAGAGTTTTCTCTCTGTCTGTGAGATTTTCACAGTTGGGAAATATTCTTTCTTTTTATTCAGGAGAAACTGCTTGTATAGGTTTTATAAATACCAAAGTCACGTGTATTCTCTGTAGTGAATATTTCTTCTAAAAGCAGAAGCTTTTGACATGACAGCTGAAAAAAAAAAAAAGAAACTACATGAATTCTATTGCACACTGAGAAAAATATCATTACCGCTTGATAGACAAAACTGTAAAAATTCAGATTTTGTGATCTTTTACCTTTGGAGAAAACACCCATTAAGCATTGTATGTTTCATTGGTGCAGTCCTGTTTATTTGCAGAGGACATGAACCTGACTATAGAAAGAAACAAACAAACCCAGGCAATTTACTTCCTCCCTCGTTCAAAGCAAGAGCATTTAGAAGTTGTTTTACTTTATGACTTGACCTTTTCTGGGCCAGATTACCGTCTTTCTCTTACTCTCTCCCCTGGGTCTTTGCTGCATTTTCTGTTCTTGATAGGGTTACAAATATGGGCCTATTCCAAAAATCTAGATACTAAGTGAGAAATTAAGTTTCCACTGTTACTTAATTCTATCTACTGAAATTTCTACTCGCTAGATACAGTTTATGATTTACTTGCCCTAAGTAGATATTTCTGTTATTCTGTGTCTTCTAACATTCGATCATTGATCATCTCTGTCACTGAGTTTCACAAGTCTTCAATATGAGTGGGGCATTGATGGAGCATTATTGACTGTGAAGGCTCTGGATTAGAGCTCCAGTACAATTTTCAGGGGAAAAAAAAAAAATAAGACATTTTAGCGTTAATTTCACATGATGTTAAAATGTTTGTTTCTATATATAGGGAGACTAAAGCACTTCGAAAATTCAAGAATCAGGTAGACATTAATTTCAGCACAGCCTCTATATAATACAGTAATTTCAATTCCACTTTGCATGTAAATGTTTCTCTTATATAAAGCATCATTTTTGACTACTAAGGAATATGGGTCCTG
Source organism: Pithys albifrons albifrons (assembly GCF_047495875.1). Taxonomy (NCBI): domain Eukaryota; kingdom Metazoa; phylum Chordata; class Aves; order Passeriformes; family Thamnophilidae; genus Pithys; species Pithys albifrons. The sequence continues at coordinate 43,512,324 of NC_092463.1, read as the reverse complement.
TAATAAGTGATATACAAAACCAAGTACTATTATTGTAGTATTATTTCATATAATATCCAGCTGAACAAGTGTTTCTGATGTCTACATCCTAATTCTTTAAAATGTTGATTGTTACAAAGCAAGAAGAGAACTTTATCTGCTCTTTTCTGGAACCTTTAATTATTTGAAACCTTTAATAGAGTCTTATTAACACATTTCTCTAATTGTACCTCTTTGTGAAAACTTATAAAAGTAAAAAGAATTTGCTGTATTTTTAAAATGGACCCATATGCACACTTACTACAGCTAAATACATAAATTTCTACCAGTCTTTTTAAAATAAAGTTCAGGGATATCATCTTATACATTGAGCTGGTAAAAAGGATTCCTATGAAAACAAGCTAGGAGTGTTCATTCTTGCATGTAGGACTGATGAAACCATAAGATGTCTAATTCATATCTGTAGGAAGTACTTACAACCTTTTGAAGCAGCTACCATAACTTGTGTACCTTATTACTGCAAAGATACTGTTTTGTTTGACCTCTTGTCTTTTTTTGGTCAAGATTGACAACATGGCTGAGTGTTACAGAACAGCCACAAGATTGAGAGGTAGGTGTCCCTGTGGTTCAGTGCAAGAATTCTGGGCTCAACACAAGTATCCGGGGCATGTGAGAGTTGTAAGAGCCTCATCTGAGGTTCTTTTTCCTCATTTAGGACAGTTGTTGGAAGCCAGTGTTACAAGCCACTCCAGAAGGTGAAGATAACCCAGGTTCTTGGTAATAGATCCCCTGTGGTGAATTAGAGTGAAACAACACTGAATAATCTGTGTTTTTAAACATATATATGTAGGGTTCATTTTAGAACAATTTGGTTGCAATTGAATGCAGACATAGCCATTTTGGTTATTAGCTCTAATACTATATCAATAAGAAGGCATAAAAGTATCACTTAAGAAAATGTATAAGGGAAAAGAAAAGAAGAAAGAGAAAGAAAGGATAAGAGTAGAAAGATACATAATCACCACACGTGGTGATGAGACTTCATTGTTGCCATTGGTCAAAGTGGTGATTAAAGTCTTGATCCACCAGGGGTGGGGGGGAAAAGCCCACTAAACACAAAGTCCAATGGGTTAATATGTGATCAGGCCAGGTGGGAGGAAGCTTTTGGTCCTCTGGTGAAAGGCCTCAGAAAGGAATCTGGGGGTGCTTTGGGGATCTTTGATGGTTTATGACACCTTCTAAGAAATGACAGCTACCTCTCCTGTCAGTATAGCTCAGCCAGTTATGCCCATCAGACCTTCCCTGGGAGGAGGGAGGAAGGCAATTAGCATGACAAAAAACACCATTCTGCTTTGCAGGATCTGCCTCTTACTGGCCTCAAAGCCCAGCTTGTACCCTCCCCTTCCTTGGGGGTTGCAAACTTGGCCTCAACAAAGCACCCTGGCACCTCCACAATTGTTTTGAGTCATTAATAACAGTCCAGTCTCTCACAGTCAGTTAATTTGGTAGATGTTCGTTGCTTAACCTCGGGACAGGGATACCTTCACTTTATCTTAGGAAGGGGTGAATATACTGTGCATTGTTCTCAGAAGGAAACTGATGATGAAAAAAGCCGAGAGGAAGGCAGCTTCCCCTTACCACCTGCCTGATGCCATGTTCTGGACTCGATTTTATGCTAACTTGTTACAGTTGGAAACATCACCAACACTTTCCATTGAATATAACAATCAGAAGAGAAAAAGTTCTATACTACTTTCTATAGGTCGTTGGAAGAACAACATAGAAATAGAACTGTTCTATCCTTGTTACACACCACAGGCCTTTTTTTATTTTCTGTCACTAGTTTTCAAAGCAAATTTGTAACACTGGGAATAAAGAAAAAGCACAGCTAACACAAAACAAAATGAATGAGACAAAGGCTCAGAAAAGGAACAGAAAGGAATGTTTCCAGGGCAGTTGAACTGATCAGTATCTGCTACAAAACTTTTGTAGCATCTGCAATTCTGCCCATTCCCACCAGAGGGGGGACAGAAGCTGCATCGTTTTGATATATTTGCATATAAAATCTACTATGATGTGCTATGAAGGGGGAGGAAAGAGTTGGCTAGACTAAAAATTCAGGCTGAGGGATAAAATTCCTACATTTGCATTTTTAAATATATAAGTGATCTTAGCTGGAAGGAGAATATTATAACTTTGGTGAAATATGCACAGAACTGAGGAATAGGCATATATATGTCTCTGAACATGAAGTAAGCATTTTAAAACTACTAGCAGAAATGAATTGCTTATGAATACTGAACAGTCATCTAGTTCTACTGAGCTATGCACAAGTACTTTATCCATATATGTATTTTTGCCTGATGGTATACTTCCAATTTTTCCTTTGTCCCTTTTCAAATTAAAATTCTCTTGCATAATAATGTCCTTAGTCTTAGACTACAGTCTTCCTAAACCCTAATCGAATCATAATATCCATTGCTTTCATATTTTCTTCCTTTCAAATCCATTAGTCCTTCAATAGCCCTCCCTTACTTCCCAGCCCCAGTATACCTTAAGGAATTAATCACAGAATGACAGGATGGGTCAGGTTGGAAGGGAGCACAGTGGGTCATATGGTACAACCTCCCTGCTCCAGCAGAGTCATCCTAGAGCACATGGCACAAGATGGCATCTGGGTGGTTCTTGAACATCTCCAGTGAGGGAGACTCCACACTTTCTCTGGGCAATCTATTCCAGTGCTCCATCACCTGCTCAGTAAAGAAGTTCTTCCTCATATTCAGGTGGAACTTCCTGTGCATGAGGTTCTGCCCATTGCCTCTTGTCCTGTTGGTTGGCACCACCAAGAAGAGCATGGATCCATCTTCTTAGCACCCTCGCTTTTAGATACTTCCTATAGACATTGATGGGGTCCCCTCCAGCCACCTCTTCTCAAGGCCGAATAGGCCTAACTCTCTCAGCCTGCCCTTGTAAGTGAGACACTCTATTTCCCTAATCATCTTTGTTGGCCTCTGTTGGACTCACTCCAGGAACTCCATGTCTTTCTTGTACAGAGGATCCCAAAACTGGACACAGTACTCAAAGTGAGGCCTCACCAGGGTTGAGTAGAGGAACGAGATCACTTCCCTCGACCTGCTGGCAATGCTCTTCCTAATGCAGCCCAGGATACCACTGGCCTTCTTGACCACAAGGACACACTGATGGCTCATGGACTGCTTGTTCCTCACCAATTCCCCCGGGTGCTTCTCTGCAAAGCTGCTTTCCAGCAGGTTGTTCCCCAGCCTGTACTTGTGCCTGGGGTTATTCTTCCCCAAATGCAGGACCCTGTGTTTGCCTTTGTTGAATTTCAGACAGTCCCTCTCTGCCCATCCCTCCAGCCTGGTGAGGTCCTTCTAAAGAAATGCACAGGACTCTGGGTTATTAGCAACTCCCCCCAGCTTGGTGTCATCAGCAACATTCGTTCCAAGTGGGCTGACCCTACTTTCTCTCCTGTGTATTTCCTGCTTGGGCGGTCCCGTGATGTAATGAATAGCACTCTGGACTCTGAATCCCAAGGTCCTGAGTTCAAGTCTCAGTGATGACCATCCCCTGGCAGTTAAATGCCTCCCTCCCATCTGATCCCATCTGATCGGATTTCAGATGCTCAGCAGGGACAGCCCTGGCTAGTACCAGGTGCTGTAGACAGTCCCAAGAACTTCCCTGTCACTGTCCAAGCTCACTCGGCCATTTCAAATGGACCTTTGGGACTTAAACGGTGGGGCCAGTTCTGCGCACACTGTGCCTCACCTAAAAAATCCACTGCGCAGACTGGAAGGACACACCTACATGGGGAGAACCCTTCCCAAATCTTCATTCACGAAGTCTGGCCATACATGCCTATACATACATTTCCTGTTTATGCGTGAGTAATGACAAGAGTTCCTTGTTCATTCACACAGGTATCCTACCCCCTTTTCCCAATGTTTTGCTCATCAGGATGCATCATTCTTCAGCTTGGAGGAAGTGATCCTTGAATGTCAGTCAGCTGACAGACAACACTCCAGTCATGCGAGCTATCCCATCACATTTGTGTAATCACAAGGAGATCCAAGTCACCTACTGCTACTGTTCATTCCTTCTGAGTGATCCTATGTGGCTCAGAATCTGGTGGCTCAGTTGCTTCACTTGAAGCTTTACCCACCTGTCCTTGGCTTGAATAGCATTAAACCTGTTCGTTAATTTCAAGTCTTCAGGAGGAACAGGAGAGTGACATCAGTGCGTCCAGTGTGGATAGCCATCAGTGTGTCCTTGTATGGAGAGCGACCAGTTTCCAGTCTGCCTTTTACTGACTTCTGACTTCTTGTGAGATGAGCCCACCTGCATCTTTGATGTAGAGGAAGGTTGAGATTTCTGTGTCTGTGTAATCTCCAAGAATATACTATTTCTTTCTCATCATCATGAATGCTGCTCAATCTGCTTACTTTCTTGCATAACATCTTGATCTGGTAACATAATTCCTCAACAAGAACACACCTTCTGTGGAGAAGAGGACTCTCAACTTTGGCTTCCTGGACAAGCAGCAGGCGTTCTACAACCAGCAGTCTGCAGAGCCACATGTACTGTCGTGAGGTCTGTTTGGGCGGAAGCCTCTGGCATCACTGGAGCTCTCTGTCACATCATAGCCATTAACACTGGGAATTCAGACTACTAAGGCTGGGGAGAAGGGTCTCAGTGTTAACTGCTGCTCCTGTCAGCTCCTCTCTTGTTCTGCTACTTTGTTGACTCACCTACAGAGAGGAGCCCTTTCTGCACCCTCCCTATACAGCGTTCCCTGGAAATTACTGTGCAAACTGCCTTGCCACCTATTTGCACACGCTGCGTGCTGCTCTCCCTGAAACTGTTTAAATCTGCTACAGTTGCCCCGGCAATGCCTATCACCCTCACCATCAGCCTCTCTCCAAGGGCTGCCAGTTACTGGCAGGTTCGTGGTGAGTCTCACAACTGTTGTGTGGACTTCCCTGCCTCTAGAAACCTGCAGCCCAGCTCGTTCTACTGCTCAGCCCCTAGAACTTGCATAGCTGCTGTTGCTGTTGCTGCTGTCACCCCTGTCAACACTCACCAACTGACTCTAATTCTTCTAATCCTTTTACCAAGCATTATTATTTATGTTTTAAATTCCCAAAATTTATTCTCAGCACATAGTGGGACCTGAGCAAAAGCTTCTGGAAGAATTATTCAGGGAGGTTCCCTGAACTATTTACCAGTTTTGAATAGAAGAGGGAAAGTATATCCCTGTTCCCAGGTCCGCAATAACTGCATTACTTTAATGTTCTAGATAAATACAGTACTCTTGGATTTTTAATTAATATTTTCTCTTTTGTTTCTTTTTACTCAGTCACAATTATATTCTGTGTTTTTTCTGTGCCATGATTTAATTCTGAATATGAAATAATGTGGCAAAATTTCCACTGTTCCATTTCTACTCCCTGAACAAGCAGAAAAGGTTAATCCAAACACAATACATGATGGAAAATTTGTGTTTCAACAACCAGAGCCTGCTAAGACTGTCTTTACAGAGCCATGAACCATGTGCTTTCACATAAGCTCTCCTAAATATACCTGGGTTAATGCATTGAAATCCTGACCTGTGACAAGGTCAATGCATTGAAATCCTAACCTGCAACAAGATTAAAAATATCAGATTCACATTCAGTTTGAAGACTTAAAGTCAGATGACTGAAAATGTGCCATGATTTTTAATGTTACTTACGTATTGAGACATTCTGTATCCTCAAAACTAAAGAAAATGTTTCATTTCTGATACACATAAAGAGATTCTAGTTTCTGTATCTGATCTCCTGGTAAACCTTAGATGCATCCATGCACACACCTCACAAACTGGAAAGTCAGCCACTCTTATATTTTCAGCAGAGTTCACTCCAGGGACCCTGAAAGGTGAATTGGCTCCCCAGTATTCTTGTTATGCTTCAAGCAACTTCAAGGCCTCATACTGACAAAAGGCAATTGTCACATATGGTAACACCTGATGCCGAAAGGGTTTTTGTTCTGATTTTTACATTTTGTAGATTTTAGGAACACAGTAGTTGTGGATTTTTAGAGGGTTAATATTTCTAACAGTTTAAGTTTAATGCCTTTCTATCACTACCCCTGTCCCAGAACAGGGAGCTCAAATTCCTTTAGTTAATTAATCTTGTTTAGACTCCTTTCCAAGGTAAAGAGCTGAAGGATATCAGAAGGCCTACAGAATGAAACATAAACATAGGTCAGAGTGACCCAAAAGCCAGAATTGGATAAGCTCCAAGAGACCTTTGTGTGCCTGAGGAAGAAGAGCTGATGAAGACAGAGGGTCCTGATGACCCCAGACCCAATTCCAGGGGGTTGGACCAGGGGTGGGACTGGGGCTGGACTGAGAAATGTGTAAAGCAATGATTGGAGGGATCTTATTATAAAAGCCATAGAAACAAGAACTGAGACACATGCATGTCATCCTGTATTCCTGTGGGCTGTAGGCCCTGTGTTATTAAAGGACCTTTACTTTTTATCTTACCCTACACTAACGTGGCTCGAAGTCCTGTTTTTGGGGGGAAGGGTCATTCACGGCATCAGTTTGGCGCCCGAAAGGTGGAATCAGAGAATCCAGCACCCTGGAACCACGAGGGACTCCAGAGCAAGAAGTTTCATCCTGCGGGAATTCTCTACTGCCGGCACATTTGGAGGATTCCTTCAGTGACCTTTGAAAGTCCTAACAACTGGGTGAGATAAAAGGAGCAGTTCCTTTGGGTATTTTTGCTAGCAAACTAAGGGAAGGTTTTTCCCTGGAACTGGGAATACGTTGGGCTGGGAGGTATAGCTGATCTGGCCAGTCAGTTTCTCAGCCTGGTGGGCAAAAGGGTGTTTTGCCTGGGTGAGGGACGGTTTGGTCCCTTGTTGCTTCGGGAAGGGCAAAGCAGAGTGCTCAGGGGTTTCATGTTAGCTGAATGCAGCTGGAAAGGAGAGGAATATCTCTCTGGGATTACATCACTCTGTCTTAGCCTGAAGCGGTAACATAGCACTTGGAGGAGTGAGCTTGCTTGGTATTCCTGAGGCCAGCAGTTCAAATCTGAGTGCTGAAAAGTTTTTTTCCCTTGCCTGTAACTTGTCAGCATGGGTTGTATGCAATCCATGGAAGAGGAGACTCCAGTGGAGTCCCCTCTAGCTTTGGTTTTGCAGAAATGGAAGCATCTAACAAGCCCTGAAACATCTTTGAGAAGGCAAGTGTTACGAAAAGAGAAACGGTGGGAAGAGATCAAACATACAGAGCAGGGAGGCACCGGTAGCTTTCCCGAGGTTGCTCTGGCAAGCACAGTCACTGATAAGGCAGCCCTGCAAAGGGGGGCCAAAAGGAATGTTGCAAGGACTGCAGAGAGCAGCGTGGGGCAGGAAGCAGCAGGCTCATTTCCCTCTTCCCATCAGTCGGCCCGAGCTGTACAGAGGGAGGCAGCACCCTCCCTTCCCCCTTTCCCCACCTCTGGCGTTTCCAGCTATGCAGAGGCAGAGACAAGCGAGGGAAGAGCAGCAGACACTGCCGTTGCTCGGCAGCCAGCTTGTCCGGTACAGAATAACAGGGAGACCAAAGCAGTGGATAACACCAGGATTGTAGAGAACAGTCTTCTTCCTGCCTTCCCTTCCCCTGTTCATAGCTGTGTGAGAGAGCAGTCAGTTTCGTGTTTTAATGAAGCAGTGGTTTGCATCTTGTCTGTTGTTGAAAAAGAGAATTTGTATCAGCACCTCTGTAGTGAAGAAAGAAAAGCAAAGATAAGCTGGAGCCAGCCTGGTGGAAAGGCTAAGGCAAAGCTGAGTTTCTGGGATGGAGCGGCTGTCTCTGAGCTCAGGGAGCTGGGCTGGGAGAAGCCAAGACAAGCGTGGCTGTGGCACAGCTGCATGGATTTAAGGCTAGTCCTAGCCTGGGAGATTAACAAAAGCAATAATCTCAACTTTCTAACTTACTTTTCTTTTAAAGACCATGAAAGATCTGTGTTCCCAAAGGGAGAGAGAAGGAGTGTTTCCGTTCCCTTGAGAAAGAAAGTACCTTTGCCACCTCCTGAGGAGGCAAAGAGGAAGGTGTTTTCTCTGCGTTCCCCTATCGGAGAGGGAGCAGGGAGAGTTGCCATAGAGACCTCCTGTAAACAAATGAGTAACCAGAAGCCCAGCAGTTCCTGGGAAAGAGAAAACTCCGGAAACGGGCCGGGACCCCCAGAGCCCCCCAGGAGGCTGTCCCGGCGGATGCGGGGATACACTGAGGCTGCTCCCGGTGACACCGAGACAAGCGCATATGCAGCACAAGCAGAACCCCCTGGAGAAACAAAGCTTGGCATAATAGTTGTCTCAGGACAGCCAGGAGCAGGTTCCACCAGAGCCGTGAAATTGACCTCTGCCAGCATCGCTCCACCTGGAGGGGCGAGCAGAGCCAGCAGCTGTGAGAGTGCCTGCAGAAGGGCGGTAGCCAAGCAAGCAGACAGAGCGAGTGCGGGGGAGGCAGCACACACATTCCCGGGACCGGGAGATGAACAAGCAGGGCTTGCTGGCCAGGCAAACGCAGCTTTTCCTTGGGCAGCTAGAGCAGCAAAAGGTCCTGAGGGTACCAGCGGAAAAAAGGTGCTTGTAACTGAGAGTCAGCTGCAGCAAGTGCAGGATCAGTCTCTCTTGGCCGTGGGCTGGTCCTCCGTGCTGGGTTCTCCCGCTGCTGAGAACAGAGCAGGCACTGGCTTTGCTGCCCCTTCAGCAGCTGCGGTGGCAGAAAGGAGGGCGAAGGAGGTTTTAGCAGAGACCGCAGGGAAAAGCGGGAAGGGGGAGCCAGCACCATCCCTTCCTCCATCTCTCGCCGATGCCGTTCGTGACCATGCAAAGGCAGGGACAGGCGACTTGCCCAGCTCTGCCCCTCTCCGGCAGCCAGTGTGTGCTGTGCAGAGAGGCAGGGTGGAGAGAGCCACTTCTGACACCAAGATTGCAAAAGGCACAGGAGCAGAGAGACATGGTCTCCTTCCTGCTTTCCCTTCCCTTGTTCGTGGTGGAGAGAGAGAAAAATCAGTGCTAGTTTGCCTTTTGTCTGCGGTTGGAGAGGAGGCTTTGTGTCATCTGTATAATGAAGAGTTAAGAGCAAAGCTGGGCCAAAGTGGACCCGGAGGGAGGAAGGCATCTTCATCTTTGCCTCCTCCTGGGAAAGCAAGGAAAGGAAAGTTTTCCTTGTGCTCCCTCACTAGAGATAGAGCAGAGAATGTTGCTATTGAAACTCCTTGTAAACAAAGCATGAGTAGCTTTTGGGGAAGAAAAGGACTAGAACACTGTCCAGGACCCCCGATCCCGGGCAGTTCCACCCCCGGGACCGTAGAACTAACTCCTGTCAGCGTTGCTTCCCTTGGAGCAGCGAGCGAAGCCGGCAAAGAGCCGGGTGGGCGGCACTGCACGGCAGGCCCAGAGCCGGGGGCAACACCGGCAGCAGCTCCAGACGCCTCGGTTTCTAAAGCAACAGAGGCCAGCCCAAGGGCCATCAGGGACGGGACCGTTCCCTTAAGAGCCAGCATGGCCCCGACAAAAAGGACCAAAGAAGCTGTGCTCAAAGCCAGTGCTACAGCAATAGCAGATGCCAGCATAGACCCAGGGTCAATACCTACAGCTGAGACCTTGCCCAGACCGACAGCGGGAGGGCCATGGGCGACCCTTTCCTTTCTATCCCTGTCGCTAACAATCCCTACCTGCCTCAGCGAGCAAGCAGAGAATTTAAACACCTTGTCCTGGAATACAGGACTCCCCAGCAAGCAGGCAGGCAGCCTGATCATCTCAACTGCCTTGCCCAAGTGTGCAAAATTTCTAATTGCAGGAAAAGGGGGGGCGAGTTCCTCTACCCCCGACAGCATTTCCAGCATTTTCCCTCTACCCCTGCCACCAAGACTGAAAAGGGGGGAGCAAAAGAGTGATAGTGTCACTGTGTTACAAGCTGCCTGAACAAACTCAGTTCTTTCCAACTGAGATGAATGTTAAAGCACCAATTTAAGTTTAAGGAATCTCTATCTTAAGCTTAAAGATTCTGTCTGTGTTTGCAATTTTCTCATTTCCAATTTTAGAGAAGTCGCAACACCTGATACACCGAGACAGATTGGCAAAGCAAAACCACAGCTTTCTGTGGTAGTCTCTGTGTTCTGAGTTTGCTCTGAGCTGCTCCAGCTTGTAGCATGTCTGTCTCAGCATAGCTCTGAGGCTGCTAAAAACTAGGACCAGTATCATACTGGTGCAAAATCAATCAATAGTTGCCACCTATGTATTTTCGTCTTTATTGTGAACTAACCATCTGCTATTAGAATATGATTATTTGCAGACAACCAAGAAGTCTGTCACCACCAGACCTGAAGGACATGCCTCTCAAGAATCCAATCTGAGAGCAAAGTTGATGAAAACATCATTTTGCAAGCATTGTGTAGAACAACTGTGTCTTCTCTTTAATTGCTGTTACATGTAAGAAAAATTTCTCTAAACCTGGTTTGAAAGTTCTACACGGAGGTTGTATGGTTGTAACTTCAAATTTGTTTATTTTGAGTTTGTCTCTAACGTCTTATCATCTAGTGTCTGTTACAGTGTGTGAAGCACTGAGCCTCGCAAAAGAGAAGCGAAACAAGTTCTGTGTGTCCTGTGTTACAAGAAAGCAAGCAGCTAGTCACAACGGTGCAGCTGAAGAATTAAAAGAACTGATTTAGTAGACTGTCTCATGAACATTGAGTTACATCTAAGCCTGCAATTTTTGAAATGAACTGGTAACATCCTAGCTAAATAGCTTGTTTAAGCCATCTAAGTGATGCTTGTACCCTATTTTAGCCTAATTAGGTGAATTTCAGTCTTGTTCTGAAAACTTTTTCATGCTCTTATGTCTCTTGGATTTCTTTCAGCAAAATGATCTTTTAGAGACCCGTATTATGGCTCACAATATGTGAAGATGCCATTGTTATTTAACATGCTAACATAAACATATACAATTTGGCAGTAAAAATGCTTTTATACACGGAGGCAAGAAGCTCCTGCACAGCTACTCCGTGAGGTGGAGAGGACTGACTGTGGTCAAGGCAGGCTGTGGCAGGATGGTCTGACCTCGATAGGGCCTGAAATACACTCAGAGGATGCAAGCACGCTGTGAGGAGCAATTAGTAGTGCCAAGATGATGTTTGGTGTTGCAGAAACTCCAGACACAGCTTGGTAGTGGAAAGCTCCTGATGGGCCCATGCATTTGTGGCTAGCAGTCAACCCCTTCATGTTATAAAAGCTGAATCTGCTTTTTGTATTGTCAAAATGCGAGAATTCTGAAATTCGAGATTCCTTTAAAATTGCCTGAGATTTGCAAAATTGCACACTTCTAAAACTCTAATTAGCAAAATTTGTGAAGAGATACGAGAGACATAAGACATCTTACATACCCAAGCCTTGCCTATAGCTAAGGCAGAGAAACAACTGTTTCATTGATTCTTCATATTCACATAAGAAAAGTTGGTTTGCAAAATTATTAAATGGTCTAGATTTCCTTTTACTTTGCAGAAACTCCAGAAGCCCATGAAATTGGACATTCCTGTTCCAGACTGAGAACTGTTGAAAGATGGGACACTGACATCTGCATGCTGACTAGAGTCATCTCAAGTACTGTCAACTAACTGCACCACAGTGAAAGACAGAACTGTACCCCTGTGATACAGACTCCAGGACCACTTCAAAGATTAACAACCTGATGTCATCCTAAAAGACAAAATAGACTGCTTTCTTTGCATAGCAGGTTTCCTGGACTTACTGCAGGACAGAAGTCCTCTGCCCCTAGAACAAGGGCAACAGAGACTATTACTTTCTTAAATTACTTTTTGTATGTATTGTTTGCATTGCTACTAACCATGAATTAGGTTAAGAACTAAAATTTGTAATTGCATTTGGCTTTAGCCAAAACACCAAAAAATTGCTAAATTTGCATTATGAATTTAGCTGAAATTTAAAATCAAAACTTGCATGTGACCCTAGTCACATATCTAAAATTCTTCAAAAACTGACTGCTGTATTTGTATTCAAATACCAGCAATTGATGGAAAGCAATTAGCCCTAATTGGCATTTTGATGAATGAAACAAACTTTGGAAAGTCCTATAAAATTCCAGAGACCTGGAGATTCCCTCTCTAAAAGTAAGTCAATAGAAAAACACTGTCATTGAAATTATCCAAAATCAGATCTCAGATGCTATTGCAACTTCAGAAAAGTCCAGAGTTTGTCTCATGTAGTACTACAAATCAAGTAACTCTTGCAAAGTTTCCACAAACCAACTTCATGGTTACTGAACCTAACCAACTCTTTAGTTATGTTTCTCATTAGTGTTTTGCATTATAGCTAGCTGTAAGATTTAATACTATAGTTTTTGTTTATCTTTTTAGTGTAATGCTAAGTTTAAGTAGTAGAATCCAGACAAAATTTTTGAGTTTTGTCTGTTTCTAAAGGGGGGACTTGATGCCGAAAGGGTTTTTGTTCTGATTTTTACATTTTGTAGATTTTAGGAACACAGTAGTTGTGGATTTTTAGAGGGTTAATATTTCTAACAGTTTAAGTTTAATGCCTTTCTATCACTACCCCTGTCCCAGAACAGGGAGCTCAAATTCCTTTAGTTAATTAATCTTGTTTAGACTCCTTTCCAAGGTAAAGAGCTGAAGGATATCAGAAGGCCTACAGAATGAAACATAAACATAGGTCAGAGTGACCCAAAAGCCAGAATTGGATAAGCTCCAAGAGACCTTTGTGTGCCTGAGGAAGAAGAGCTGATGAAGACAGAGGGTCCTGATGACCCCAGACCCAATTCCAGGGGGTTGGACCAGGGGTGGGACTGGGGCTGGACTGAGAAATGTGTAAAGCAATGATTGGAGGGATCTTATTATAAAAGCCATAGAAACAAGAACTGAGACACATGCATGTCATCCTGTATTCCTGTGGGCTGTAGGCCCTGTGTTATTAAAGGACCTTTACTTTTTATCTTACCCTACACTAACGTGGCTCGAAGTCCTGTTTTTGGGGGGAAGGGTCATTCACGGCATCACACCTATTATCTTCCCAACATCCATATAAGTATATTCACTTTTTACATGGTGAAGTAAGTGGCTCAAACAGAATGAGAGGAGAGAAAAACATACACCCTTTTCTCAGTTAAAGGAAGTGAAAATATATGGGACAGAAACAGTTTATTCTTACAAACACTGATCAGCTAAATGGGCGACAGCTTTGTTTTCCTCCTTGTCTAACTAAACCTCATCTAAATTTTTGATGGAGTCTGTTTCTTCAATTTCTAATTAGCACTTGCATCTAAGGGTTTAATCACAATTTTCTTCCTTTCTTAGCTGAGTTGTTGGGTTAGAGTCCTGTGATACCAGTTTGGATCAAGCTCAGCAGGTCCGATTCTGCTTGTGCTCTGCAAATCTCATTCACTTCAGGACCATGCAATAGCAATGGCTAAATTGTTCCTGCCCTAAGTAAAATATTTTTTCCTTAGAACAAAAGCAGTTCTGAGGGTAAAAGGTAAAACTCACTACAATAGACTGTCTAGACTGTGAGAAGTATCGTCTTTGGATACAAGTAGTCTGAAATTCTTTAGACTTTCTTTGCAAAACTCGTCTTGGTCAGCATGTTATTCAGACAATAGTTAGTATCTCACCTCATTTCATAAGGTTTGTGGCTCTTTAGCATTCAACAGAGAGCTGTTCTCAGGCTTAGAAATCAGAGCAATGGCATTTTCACTGGAGTTTGGAGGCTACAATTGTGGCCATTCTGAATTCTCATAGCCTCTCAAAATGAGAGGTAAATAAACAGTCATTGAACATACACTATACAGTAACTTCCTTCTCTGATGCAGTCACACAAAGCCAACAATGCTCATAAAAATTGATGCCTCTCAGTATTCTTACTGTTACTTCATACATCTCTGTTTCTGTCATTCAAGGACTACCCCTAAGAGGAATGGAGGTAATTACAGGACACGGAATTCTGTTAATGAGATATGAGATCTTATCCAGAGTGTTTGATAAAAACAAAAATACACTAAACCACAAATTATGTGTATATTCCATTGCCTCTAGGTGGAGCCTTTGATGTACATCAGATGGCTCCTTTAGCTTCAGATAATTTGGATCACTCAGTAGGGCAGAGATCATAAGGCACAACTATGTGTCTTCTAGTAACACCTAAAACAAGCAAACAAACAAATAAACAAACAAACAGAAAAGTTTCTGGTTTGTCCAATCTACTGGCACACAAATGGTAAGTTATTCTTTCACTGTCCTTTCTAAGTTCCTCACTTTACCATGGTATGGATATGGAGGGATAAGCCTAGCGTCCCACAGTATCATGCTGGAAATCTTTCTAGGTTTCCATCCCTCTACACTTTCTCATATCCTTAGGTGCTAAGATATCTTATGCCAATCTGCTCACTGAACATTTGGCATATGAAGTCATCTCAACTTTTTCATGGATAACTTCTCTCTCATCAGACTGGGTTCCTTGAAAAAACAATAATCTAAGTCCTTACTTGCAATCATAGAATCGATCGGGTTGGAAAAGACCTCCAAGATCATCGAGTCCAACCCTTGGTCCAACTCTGGTCCGTTTACTAGATCATGGCACTCAGCGCTATGTCCAATCTGCATTTAAAAATCTCTAGGGATGGTGAATCCACCACCTCTCTGGGTAGCCCATTCCAATGCCTGATTACTCTCTCTGTAAAGAATTTTTTTCTGATATCCAACTTAAATTTCCCCTGGCAGAGCTTAAGCCCGTGCCCCCTTGTCCTGTTGCTGAGTGCCTGGCAGAAGAAACCAGCCCCCACCTGGCTAGAACTTCCCTTCAGGTAGTTCTAGACAGTGATGAGGTCACCTCTGAGCCTCCTCTTCTCCAGGCTAAACAACCCCAGCTCCCTCAGCCTCTCCCCATAGGGCTTGTGCTCCAGTCCCTTCACCAGCCTTGTTGCTCTTCTCTGGACTCGCTCCAGCACCTCAATATCCTTTCTGAACTGAGGGGCCCAGAACTGAACACAGCACTCAAGGTGTGGCCTCACCAATGCAGAGTCCAGGGGAAGGATCCCTTCCCTGGTCCTGCTGGCCACGCTATTTTTGATACAGAACAGGATCCCATTGGCCTTCTTGGCCACCTGGGCACAATGTTGGCTCATACTGAGCTTCCTGTCAATTAGTACTCTAAGGTCCCTTTCTGCCTGGCTGCTCTCCAGCCACTCTGTGTCCAGCCTGTAGCGCTGCAGCTTTTCCAGGAGTATATTATGGGAGACAGCGTCAAAGGCCTTGCTGAAGTCCAGATAGACCACATCCACAGCCTTCCCCTCATCCACCAGGTGGGTCACCTGATTGTAAAAAGAGATCAGGTTGGTCAAACAGGACCTGCCCCTCCTAAACCCATGCTGGCTGGATCTAATCCCTTGTCCACCCTGAAGGTGCTGTGTGATTGCACTCAGGATGAACTGCTCCACAACCCTGCCAGGCACGGAGGTCAGGCTGACAGGCCTGTAGTTGCCAGGGTCCTGCTTGCAGCCTGTTTTGTGGATTGGGGTGACATTGGCCAACCTCCAATCATCTGGGACCTCCCCAGAGAGCCAGGACTGTTGGAAGATGATGGAGAGTGGTTTGGCAAGCTCTTCTGCCAGCTCCTTGATCACCCTGGGATGGATCCCATCTGGTCCCATAGACTTGTTAGGATCCAGCTGGCTCAGTAAGTCAGTAACTATATCCTCCTGGAATACAGGAGAGCTAGTCAGCTCCCTCTCCCTGTCTACCAGCTCCAGAGGCCAGTTGTCTTGAGGGCCACCTGTCTTACTGGTGAAAACTGAGGCAAAGTAGGTGTTAAGTACCTCAGCCTTCTCCTCATCTTCCTTAACTATATTTCCCTCCAAGTCCAACAGAGAATGCAGGTTTTCCTTGCCCCTCCTTTTGTTATTAATGTATTTATAAAAGGACTTTTTGTTATCCCTAACTGATAAATTCCACTTTTTTTTCCCTAAATTTTTTCCTGCATGACCTTGCTCTATCTGTAAATTCTTCGTAAGTAGCCAGCCCTTTTTTCCATAGTCTATAAACTTTCTTTTTATCCCTGATTTCTTTCAGAATCTCCCTATTTAACCAAGCTGGCCGTCTTCCCCTCTGGCTGGCCTTTTGGCACACTGGGACAGCCTGTTGCTGTGCACTCAAAATTTCCTTCTTAAAACATGTCCATCCCTCCTGGACCCCCTTGCCTTTAAGGGTTGTTTCCCAGGGTATGCTCTGAATCAGTTTTTTGAATAGGCCAAAATCTGCTCTCCGGAAGTCCAAAGTAGAGGTTTTAATGGTGGCTCTCCTTACATCCCTGAGGACTGAAAATTCTATTATTTCATGGTCACAAATGGTATAGAGCAGGTCTGAATGCACAGTCTATCCCAGAAAAACGAAGAAAGGTAAGCCCCAGCAATATAGTGGAAGCTATATTTTACCTTCCTAAAGTCTCTTTCCACCTTGAGGTACACCAGGTATACAGAGTTAGTCTGATCCCTTCAGCAGCTTTTATCTCTGTTCTAGAAAATCTACACACTAGCAGTTCTGTTCACCTTTGAGTGGGTCTTAAAATAAATATCATAGTCTGGAGATACAACACATCCCCTCGTTAAGGCTGCACCTTTCCACCTTCTAGTATCTGTGACTTCACCACAGAAAGCCATGAAGGGTCTCCCTGGTTGTGTTGTAGATATTGTACAGCCTGATTACAGGAACATCACCAAGCAGCATCATAAAAACACTAACATGGTTGCTAAGATAGCTATTTCTTTATGTAATGCTAAAGGGTCTTGTGAGACTGGTGAGGTAGGCCACTGCATTTCTGCTAAAAAACTCCTTGTAATGACATCCAAAAGGCAAGTTTGTAAAAATTTGTTTCTCCTCAGTTGCAGTGAGGACTTGCTAAAGGCAAACTAAAAGCTATGGTGTGGATACACCTCACAAATGGCACTCTGTAAATTAAATTTAGAAGAATTAACTTCAACCCTCCATGTCTGAGCATACTCAGCATTATTAGACTTTTGTAATACTTCAATGCAACTAGAACTGAGGAAAGACAGGCAGAATCTGACCAGTGAATCTACTGAACAGCTCTGATGAAGATAACTAGATTTGAACTAGGAGGGTTTAAAAATTGAAACAGCTTTCATTTTCATTTGCATATGGCCTGTCTGGTTCCTGTTGGGAAGAGGTGATACTAATACAGGTAAGATGCAGTTTCCTCTTTCTCAGTACTTTTAACTTAAGCCATGCATGTAGAATTGCACTAAAGCTCATTATTTGTGACATAATTTTTAAACAAATAGGGTATTTCATAGTTTTAATGTATGAAAGTTAAGATTTTAAAATACATATATTTTTATTACAGCTATATTATTTAAACCCTTTAGGAAAAAAAAAACACCCAATACTGCACTAAACTGCAGAAATAAAGGTACTTTTGCCAGAAGGTCACTCTCTGGCTTTCAAGGTCAAGGACGTCTCTCACCTTTTAAAATGGCAACACTGTGCTGCGTCAAGATCAAAGGTAATGTTATTCACCCAACATGGCTCTCTAGGGGATACAAAGTCCACCAGTATGGAGGACAACTGATATTCAACAAAAGCAAGCAATTTCTAATGTCTTAAGGTTTTCAACACAATCCTTAGAAGACATGATAAACAGTTTAACTGAAACATAATGAGATGGACTGGCACAGTCTGGAATGTAAGCAATGTTTGCAATGGATCAGTGTTCCCTGTCTTTCAGCACATATTCTCTACTGTAAATGGGACAGCTACCAATCAAGAGTAATTAGCGGAATAAAGTATGCAAATACTGATAATACCTATTTCTTGATATAAAGCATTTAGGAAGTATAACATTTTTCTCTAGCTAAACCCTACAAGCGAAACAAATGTTATTATGCCAGTGTTCATACAACAGTTCCAAATAGCATTATCTTAGAATTGTAATAAAACATATTATCCTTCACAATAATCTTTAAAGAAATAGGATATCTTAAATTTAAAAGTCTAATAAAAGAACATTAAATTTTGAAATGTGTTTTCTTTGGTGGAATTAAATAGAATATTTTCATCCTTTTAAAATAAGTGCACAAAAATAATCTTAATTTTAGGACCACCAACTGTGGTCATGCTAACAGCAATGGAAATGGTGAAATGAGAGACATGATTTTAATTCATGAGTCTACCTTTTGTTCTTCATTTTCTCTGTGCACTGTTAAGTGGATAAAACCTTTTACAGGTACTGCTATGACATTTGTTTCATGGATAACCAGCCCTAAAGTGGCCCTTTGACACCTGTAGGTACAACAACGCTGGAGAACAAAAAAAACCAAACCAACCAACCAACCAAAAAAAAAAAAACCAAAAAACAACTGCAAGGAGATTTAATAAAATATGCAATATAACTAGCTACTGGGGAGAATTTCAGATTGTGTTTTTGTGCATTTTTGGAATTGTTTATCAGGTTTGCATACATATAGAAAGACCAATTAACTTAGACACCACAGTCCATGAGAACACTCTATGTAAATATAGTGAATGAATTCTGTAAGCAAATGCCTCTGTGAAATAAATTATTCAACTGTTTTGGTAGATATCTTGTCCTTTGTCCAATGCTTCAGTGAAAAGCAGAAGAAAATGCAACTGGAGTACCCTTGTAACACAACATATGTAAATCTTTTCTGAGCTATTTGGTGGCAATTTGAATGCCCTTAAGCATACAGGCTGATGGTCTTGATAATTGTTTTCCCAGTCATTTGTGAATCTTCTAATCATTCTTCTAATCATTCACTTTACATCAGTAAACCTGTACTCTTCCATCAGCTCACACTTCTGTGCTGCTTTGGGGATGGTGGGCGGAAGTAGATGCTGAAGTAACTCCAAATTTCACTGCAAAGAACATGTGCGCAGGCAGCACTTGATTCAGTGGAGATGTTATCTACGTGTGAACAATGAATATTAACAAGTCTCTGCCTGCCGTGCAGATTTAGGTCGAGTTGCTTTGTCCTGTTAAAGAAATGCCAGTATTTCTATATGTTGTTTATACATCCATTGAGTAAATTTGAATGGCATTTAGGGAATACACATTTGGATGAAAGGAGCTATAGAAATTGAACTACTGCAGTGAATCTAAGTACAAATTAATTCATTTATCATGATACAGATGTCTGAAGAGGTATCTTCCTATATCCTACTCAGCCTCCTTTCACATATTGCTGTTGTTATAAGAGACAAGATAAATCACAGAAACTTTATCAGCTAGTGAACTTTCTTTTCATGTGACTGACAAAGAAAATAAAAATATTTTAGAAACAATTGTTCTTTATAAATCTCTCATGAACAGTCCACAGCCTCTCAGCTGTTTTGTTCAGGTGTATGAGCATCAACCAACTATGGCCCTTTTGTTATTAACTAAATTTAATTAATTTTCAATCTATAGAATTGAACACCTCTATACACTCTCCCTTTTCCTCACAGATTAGCCAGATTCATACAAGTATCTTCACCACTGTCAGACTCAGAATCACTTTAGATGGAATGTCCTCAGTAGCTCATTGACTTAAGCAAAGCTGTCACCGGATAAGAAAAACAGAGATCTAACCTTCCATTAGGGAAAATTTTATTGCCTTTCGTCTGTAGCACCTCTTTTCAAAATGTTGCAGTCCTCACACTATGGCTGTAGCAGATGAGCATAACAGTTCATCTAACCTGGCATCCTGCTATGAGAGGTGGCTGTATGTGAGTGCCTACCTAGAGGTCACACAGTGGTGACTCTCCGATATGCTTTCCCAAATCCAGGGGTTTGTGGCTTAGAGATTTCCTGAACCAATTATGTTAGCCCTGCAGTTAACAACACCCTCATGGATCTATTTTCCAGTCTAATTTATCTAATTGCTTTTTGACACTATGTAAATGTTTAAGCATCCACAACGCCCTGTTGCAAGCAATGCTTCAGCTTAATTATGCATTGTGGGAACACAGAAAGTCAGATCTGCAAAGGGCAGACTTAACTCCTAACAGACTTCAGAGTTAGCCTGGCCTTTGGAAAGGATTTAGGATGAATGATGAATTTACAATAATGGGCTCTTAATGATTATAAATCATCTCGTATGTTATCTAGGGCTGGATATCTTCAAAGTTCCTGAAATGAGAACTGTGGAACATAAATATGCTCCTGCATTGGATTTAGGTGCTTCCTTAATAGGCAGTCTGGGTGAAGGGAAGAACCATCTTTTCAGGGGATGCCTGAAGTTGAACAGAGGGAAGAGCATGGGAAACAACCTAAGATGGCAGTGTTATGTGTGAAAACTATAAGTGAACCTGTCCTCAGATTGTGGACTAGCATTAATCATCTGTGAGCTAGCGTAAAAGCTATTAGCATGAAAATTGTAATGGGAACAAACTTTGTATTTGCTGATATTCATGGAAGATTGTCACCTTTTTCTCTCCTTTTTTTTCTCTTTTCACTGAAAAAGACTGAGCTAGGCAATCAGTCTCTGTCTCACAGAAGAGCCTGAAATAATGATCTCATATAAATGGATTAATATAATGTATTTAAAAATGAAAAGGATTAAGCTCTTGCTAAATTATTTAGATATGCTTATGAATATACAAGTAAGTATAGACAGAGCTTCTCCTTTTATTTTTTACTTGAAATTTCGTTGTCTTTTAAGAAAAAAAAAAAAGGAAAAAAAAAGAAAAAAAAAGCCCATATCAAATAAGGATGAAATTGAAATCCTTCTCCTTTATTTAACTGAGCCTTCATTCTGTAAACAAATATTTTGCATCGGTGGCATTAAAGATGCTGATTTCTGCATTCAGCCCCAGCCATTGTTTCAGCTGTTGCAGGAACTGAGATGGGAATCTGTCCTCAGATAAAAATCTGAGGAGATTCAAACCGCGATTCAAACTCACTGTAAAAATGAGTGGATTTTCACACAGACAAAGCTGTGAGCCACCATTATTTCCCTAATACATCTATAAAGGCTAGTCACGCTGAGACAGTGACAGGTGCATCTATTAAGACATCCCAAGCTCATAGTTAAGATCTGAATCTGAAGATTTTCATGCTGACTGATGCATAAATATATTACAAGAAAGATAGGAGGGCATTGACAACCAAAATTATATTTGGAAATGGCTTCTCTCTGACTACATGCTTCAACCACTCAAACTCCTCAAATACTAACTCTAGAGACTGAAATATTCCTAACTTTAGATCTTCAAATGACAATAGAAATACATGAGCTAAAGAATGCCAGCCATTTCATTTGAATGGGAGAGTCAAAAGAAAATGAAAAAAAAAAAAGAAAAGATTATTTCAATGATCTTCTGAGCAGTTCAAATGATGAAGCAGCAGTTTCTGTAAAGGTGAAATACGGAGAAATAACCTTCACTGACTATGCATTCATGTATGTTCTAATTCAAACTCATACAACAGAAAACACACCAAAAATTGTCTTACACCACATACACGCAAAAATCAATATGACCCAACCTGATATTTTCTAACAAGAATGCTCCATTTTAACCAGCATCTTGTATGTTGATTTATGGCACTTTCTGTATCATGAATTGCAACACATCTGGGCAATATTATTTTGGTACCAGATAAAGATGTCAAAGAATCTCCTACACTGTCATTCTTATGTGTTATTTCAGAAATATAACTTACACCACATACTAGATCTGCCACAGAGCAAGAGAAATTTTGAGATAATATTTACCTTCTACTCCAAGAGGTGAGAAGTATTGGGTTGTCTTGCTATAACCAATCCACCCTCTGTGCAGTCTATCTGAAGACAGCTGAGCTAGACAGATAACAGCTTCAGCTTCATTCATTGACGATGCATGGAAAGCAAGTGGTCTAGAAGCAAGTGGTCCAAATACTCAGTGCTCATTTTGACATATAAATTGTGTCAATTATTTGATCAGACAGGACATGAGAACTACAAATATTTTAATGTAGTGACTAAAAATAAAATGCAACTATCCTTGTTTAACACATACTATCTAAACTTCAGCAGGTAGAGTTTTAGAAACCTTAAGGAGTCTTGCAAGAAATTATATAAAGTCTCAAAGCCTAGGGACTTTTCCAGTTTGTTAATCTCATTTCCCCTATCAATTAGTGGAACTGTAAGACTCAATACTCTCAATGAAACTGTCAAAGTCGGACCAGTTATTCTAGTCCAGCTTCAATATGTGGTATTTTTGTTCTAAATCCTGCTCCTCACAAAACTTTATGCTTGGATATTTTGGTTTAGCATAGCATCATACTGTGAGTATTAGAGAAGGAAAAGCTTTAGTACATCAGCCAGTCAAGTAGAATAGATGCACCCCGCTATAACTGCTTCAAAAAAAATCACTGTGAGGATATAATGCATCCTCCTTCCTGCAGGTCTCCAAAATAAAAAAAAACACCCCAAACCTTCAGCAATATTAAACATAAACCTCAATTAGTTCTGCTTGGAGCAGTAAGCTTGATGTGAGACCTCAGGAGGTCCCTTCCAAACCAAAGGAGTGCCTGATTCTGTAAACTTGTTTGATGCTTATAATTTTGACTATAGGAAATAAATAAATAAAATGATTCATTTAGCTTTCAGTTTGTAAATGCTGCAAATAATATATGTAACAGTAGCTGATTTGAACTCAGAATTGAAATTTTTCTTGCCAGTGGATGAAGTGTCAAGACTGGATTTCTTGAAATCAATTCCATAAATTCCTATGAGTACTGTCAGATTCATTGTATCTGTGACTTTGATAAGCTGTCACCATGGAAGTCAAGCTGTTCATATCCAAATACTAAGTATCTTTATGCATCAAAACAGTGCCAGAACTAAGCCAACAAGCTTTAAAGGAAATATGTTCTCCTCCATAGTACTGACTTCGGAGCTATGGGGAACACAAGGAACTCTGTTTAGTCACCAAAACTTTAGCTTGCTCAATTTGGAAATATTTGTCTTATCCTGAGATTCAATTTATGAATCTACAAAGGAACTGTATTATGAAGATTATAGAAGGAATTATCAGACAGAGATGTTGCACAACATCATAAAACTATCATCTTTATAGGATTGCTAGTCTTCACATTGTATATAGAAGTGTAAAGTGCTATTTCTTGATAAAGATGATGTTAGAAAGAGAGAGAAGTATTGACCTTTTCCTAGCCTCTCCTGTTAGAGTCCACCATGGGCATAAGTTTGGGGAGTTTTTTCTGGAAAACTAAATACTGGATTTCAGTCTGAAACTACAAAAAATGATCTGATTTTTGATGGCCACCTCCTTTAAAATAAAAAGATTTAGATATTATCTAGACTGTATGTTAACAAGTTGTGAACTGACCTGAAAACTTTTCAAGCTGAAAACTAGGAATTTTTCTTCAATTATCATAGAATCATAGAATCGATCGGGTTGGAAAAGACCTCCAAGATCATCGAGTCCAACCCTTGGTCCAACTCTGGTCCATTTACTAGATCATGGTACTCAGCGCCATGTCCAATCTGCGTTTAAAAATCTCTAGGGATGGTGAATCCGCCACCTCTCTGGGCAGCCCATTCCAATGCCTGATTACTCTCTCTGTAAAGAATTTTTTTCTGATATCCAACTTAAATTTCCCCTGGCAGAGCTTAAGCCCATGCCCCCTTGTCCTATTGCTGAGTGCCTGGCAGAAGAAACCAGCCCCCACCTGGCTAGAACTTCCCTTCAGGTAGTTCTAGACAGTGATGAGGTCACCTCTGAGCCTCCTCTTCTCCAGCCTAAACAACCCCAGCTCTCTCAGCCTCTCCCCATTATATTTGTTATTTTCTTAGCATAAATTTCAGTTTGATTGCATTTGAAATTGCTTCAGCTGTATATTCTGTGTTCTTCAGGTCCTTATGCTTTGCTATGACAAATGTTATTAAAAACATATTTGAGGCCTGAATAAGTATATGTTGTTTAAAAGAAAATATAAATGATACTTTTCTAAGCTCATTTTAAAAGTAACAGTTGATGTACATTATGCTGGATGTCAGTGTAACTCCTTCAAGAAAGAGCAATTTGTATGAATTTCTGAACTGGGTACGCTGAACAAGAGATAGACCATCATTCATTACCAATTCAGTTCATAATTTTCATTGACATTTTTTCTTATTGTTTACCTATATTTCAAAATTATCTGACAAATATTAGCTGCCATTATGAGAACATCAATGAGCAAATTATTTTCCAGCATGAAAAGCTTATTAAAACTTATTCAGATAAACATGATTAGTCATTTCACTATCTCTTAAAACAAGCCATGAAAAGACAGCAAATGTTCTTTATTTAGCTAACATATTACTTTTATTGTACAGCTGTTGTGTGGAAAATTATAAAAGAGGCTACAAAAACTAGTATTCTGTTTGGACAATACTGTTTCATGTAAAAAACTATTTCACAAGGGTGTACACATTCTGGAAACATAAAACATTTTCTTTAAAAATTCAAAGTTATAATGCAGAATTGAATTCAGTGTTGTTTCATTCTATGTTGACTTCTTATTCTTTTGTACTATTTGCTATGTTGTGTCTACACAACTGAAACAAAAAAGGGACTCTGAAGAACTTGTTTCTCAAGTTCTGGCAGCCTTGCACAAAGTAGAGTAAGTTTGGGTCTAACAGCTGAAGGCAGTTTCTCAGAATCTGTAGGTTTTTCTGTAAGTCCTGCACTTTTCCTGCCACTTTCACCTCCAGGTTACACTAAAAAGAGACAAGAAAACGATGAGTGCAGGCTCCATTCCTGTTCAAAGCTCATATTTAGTGAGAAAATACATTATTTGGTGGTGTTTAGGCCTCTTGCAATACTTGGAAGGCGCGTTTGGTTCAGAACAGAAATTAGCAATATGGCTTGCAATGTTGAGTGGCAGAATTTATTCCTTGTTTGCAGAAATAACACAGTTATAGACATAATTAGCAGCATAGTTTGGGGGGTGGGGGGGTGGGGGGCTGTTTCACTTTCTTCTCTTTCCTAAATTTCTTCTCTTTTCCATAACTTTTAGTTACCATGATAGTCCAAGCTTATTCTAAATTTAAAGCAAATGTCATGTCCTTTTTCTCCAGCCCATGGATTCAGTTGTATGTCCTCTCCTGTTCCAGCAGTACTGCCTGCCTAATCATGGACAAGTTGTTTAACAGAGATAGACGGCAGAACATGAGTTCTGCTAAGAGAAAGCAGGAATGCTTCACCACATGAGACACACAGGAGGATGACACTGCCAGGCCAGCTTTTCTTGGAGCATGCTCCTCTGAAACCACTAGGCAAGTGAGGGTTGGAGGTATTTTTGGTAATACACAAAAACATGTTAAGGGAGTTGTAATCTGTAGCGAAAAGCCTTGACTTTCCCCACTCCCCCCCCCCAAAAAAAAAAAAAAAAAAGCTTTATCCATACTTTATCCCAGATAAAAGGGGAGGTTAAAAAGTTGTGCTTCATTTCAAACTTACATATTTCACTGGAACCTTTTTGGTTTTACTCACTTTTAATACAATAATCCATGCAGAAGTTGTGATAGGAAGTTCTGAGTAGCATTTTGAAGAACTAACTTCAATGTATTGAATTAGCTAGAGCTTAAATTGCTTACAAAATTGAGTAGAGTATACTGAAACTTTCTTTAGAGAAGTTTACTCTTTTTTTTTTCCAGGTTCCCTCAGTAGCTACCCAATCTTGCTTGTTTGATATTACAGCAAAAGGAATTTAAAAACAACTTGATATGTCGCTTAATCACAGAGCATTCCTTTTACACAACAACCACTTAGAAGCAAGGATAAATGATTTTACCTCACTTCTTATGGACTGATAACTGATATGGAGGAAATGTTGAATGACAACAAGGGAAAGAAAGATTTTATAGCTAGGATACATTGAAGAGATATTGTCTATTCAGGAGCATTTTTCATATCATTCTTTGTATTTGGTTAAGAAAATTACCATAAAAGCACAACTAAAGTAAGAGAAGGACCATGCTTTTGTGGAATTCGTGTCACATTATCATGACCTACATTGAAATAGTTTGTCATAACTAATTGATTAAAAATACAGCTATAATTTATCAACAAATTTACCTAAAAGATCTTGAAAAACATTTCTCAATATGATAGTTATATTCAAGGAGGGTGTTTCTCCTTGGCTCAATCAGGGATTGACACTATGCATCTACTATACCTCTGCTATTAGTATTTCTGTCATGGAAGGAAAGCCTGAAATCGCTAATGAAAATTGCAAGCTGTAAAAAAAAAGCAAAACATCAAAAACAAACAAACAAAAAAACCCAAAAGCAGGAAATGCTAAATAATAGAACTGAGTAATTTGCTTGAATTCCTGAGTTACACCTTCTAAGGAGATTGTTCTAATGCAGTCAAAACTGAAGTTAAGTATTATCTCAGAAAAAAAACAACCAAGACAACAAAGTCAGCCAAAATACATAGAATGAGGACCTCATCTTAAGAATCAGCTAAACATAAAAAGAGTCATAGCAGCCTAGCAACTCAAGATGAGTTTCTACTATGCAGTTTTGTTGGTTTGGATGTTAAGATCCCTGGACAAAAGAGCAGGTTGTAGTGGGTACAAGAAAAGTATGATAACATGATTGATGGAATTAAAACCAGAAAATTATATGTATTCAGTCTCACATATTTAGAGAATCTTAAAAAGGTTATAAGGGTGGAGAGAAGAACCTCAGAAATTACATAAGGAAAAAATGTTTCACACTGGCAAAGTTAAAAAATTCAATCTGTTTATCTTATGAAACAGAGCTGAACAGATGACTTGATAATAGTGCAAGAAATATTTTTTGATTAGTGACAGAATAAAAGAACCTTTTTACTCATTTTTTCATTCAGTCACTTGTACATATGTAAATCTTCCACATCTGCAGCCATTTGCACAGCCTAGACAATCATCCCTTCTAATAATCTACAGGGCATATATAAAAATTTTGGAGCAATCAAGAAATGTTTTCCATTTGGATATTCCTTTACCACTAGACTGTTAATGCTGCTGTTCCTTGGCCTCAGAAAAAGAACTCAGACTGCCAGTTTGAAGAAGACATGGACAGTTTCAATGACAGCCTGGAAAGGGTGAAGAATTAACTACATGGGTAAACCTCATTTGTATTTCTATTTTTAAAATCTATTAGAATGTCTTGGAAAATGTGTAACTAATAACAGCACAGTGATCAGGATTTGAGATCACTTATAGCAAATGACTAAAAAGACAAATTTCTCCTTTTAGGAAGCTCTCATTTTAGAACTACTGTAAACTATTCCATCTCAGATAGTTTTAAATTTTAACTGCACAAGCCTAATAGGCAGCATTCATGCTGCTGCTAATAACTGCACAGTTACTCAAGAGTTCTAATGTGGAGGGGTTTTTGAGGCCTTTTTGGAGTTACTTTGAGTTGCTGATACATAAATAAAAAATATAGTAGAATTAATATTCAGTCAAGATTTGTTAGACAAACATACTTCACCATCATTTCTCTGGAACCTGCCTATAAAACTGATGCATTTGCTTAGGAGATTTTGTCTAGATTTTGCAAACACCTTCTGTCTCGTATTCAGTTTAAAACACAGTTTTGTGAAGTACATAGGCTAAATTGCCTGTTGTTTTGCTATCTGTAATCTGACTCTATACAAACTGTATACGATTTGCCCAGAGGCAAAACAGCTGTATTTTATATCTACTTTTCAATTGCTCTTTGCAAATAAGTTTAATTGTTCAATGTGTAAAGCAGTACAGAAACAAATATATGAGGCCTAACTAAGAATACTGGTGGAATTAATTTGTATAACTTACTGTTTCCTCCAGTCCTCCCCCAAGAGCTTCTTCTGTGGTAGAGACTTGAATAGGAGAACTGTTTCAAAGAATGGCAATGTTATGACATCTTAGTGTCTGGCTTGCCTGCACTTTCATTGCAGTAATTATGCATTTATTTCATTGCAGCAACACTTTTATTAACTTCCCTGAAACCTATAAACCATGTGCGTGGATTGAATAAGTTTCCCATGTAGCCAAAAGCTCTGATCCCACAATGAAGTGGTGTCATGTTTCAGAGTAATCTTCAAAAGACCTTGGAAGAAATAGTTACAAAATTTCTAATCCTTTATGTTGACTTAGGTCCCACAGAATTAAAAATCTGTAGAGCTTGTCAGCAACTCTTTATTCCAAACCTCTACTTCTGTAATTTCAAAACTTTTCCTTTTTACACTATAGGAGAAAAATGGACATAACACACAAGATCAAAGCAGTCAACTGTAGCCTTTTAAAAACAAATGCCAAACATGCCTGTTGCATTCTGATTTAATTCAGCAGTCTGCAAGCCAAAAAATGTAAGCTTTCAGTATGATCTGTAGTACAAGACTGGATACAGATGGGCAGTAATAAGAAAGAAGCCCCCAAGGTGGTAGTGAAATCTCCCAGACATAATCTAGGCCATGATGTGATAAGCACCTTTTAGACGTATTTTAAACAGGAGCTGGGTGAGACCCAGCAATGCCAGGCAGAGGTAGTTTATGACTTGAATGAAAGAGCTTGCAACAGAGAAATTAGTTTTCTTCACACCCATAGACCACAGCTTTACTTTCTAAAGAACCAAAATATTTTCAAAAAAAGAGAAAAGTCGTCAAGCTACCTGTGGCTTGTACCATACTCTTTACATGACTTCATCCACCTAACAAGTGCTAAGATCCTTGAAGCAGAAGGTTTGTATGGAGCACTAATTAGGTATTTCACTGTTTAAGGCAGCACCTACTAAAAGAATTATGGCTGCTGGTACTTAGCCAAAGCATTCACTTCAGCAGCATTAGCAAAATTGTAAAGGGGGGCTATCAACTGAAATGGTGTCAGTGGTAATAAGCCAAAAAAAGTGAAGGAATGTTTCCTTGATATCAAGAGATACATTTCAACTGCAACTATTCTTTTATTAGAAAAATACAGGAACAGTAAAATAACAACTATTTGATTCACTCTTATCAAAAGCTGAAGTTGGAATAAGTTCCATTTAAATTTAAAGGTGAATCAGTAATGAATAGGGAGGCATGAGACATCCTACAGCAACTTGTTTTAGATACGTATCCCAAATTTTGCCTGAACATTTCAGCAGCTTCATTAAATTGGCATGGGATTCTCATAACTGCAGGATTTGTCTTAGTCTCATAACTGCAATATTTCTCCTAAAAGGTGTGTATTTTGCTTCTCTAGTGTTCACAGCAGCCCTTCAGAGATAATTTTGGTAGGGCTCTTGTACATGTTTTGAAGAGTAAAAATACAACTCTTACTTTATATAGTGGGAAATGACAAGCAACCTTCTTGAGTCTGCATGAATTCTGCTGATGTCAGAATTGCAGTAGAACAGATTGAACACCTGTAAAGAAGATTTAATACACAATCAAAAGAATAAGTGTCTGGAAACATCAGAATATCCATTGTTGATCTAGAATCAAATCAGATATAGTTCTTAAGTGGATCTGTTAAATATAGTTTTATGTTTGTCGCAGGTTTGGTCTAGCTGTTGCCAACCCTGGACTGGCCCCCCTTCCCCCTCCCAGAACCTTCCCAGCAAAGGAAAGGAAAAAAAACTGAAAAGAAACGCACTCTAAAGAAACTGAACTGAATAAAAAGAATAAATTATATTTACTAACATTTACAAACCACACTGTATACACAATACATAGGATCCCACCCCCCAGGGGAGAGAGGAAGGGAGAAAAGGGGATTGAGTAGCCGGAAAATAGGGAAGACACCAACCCAACCCAGAGAAACCGAATGAATCAAAACAAACACAATTAAAAACCTCAAGGAAGGGGAACAAGAATGAAACAATCTCACCCAGGACAGGAGAAACACCAGAGACCGGAGGGACCAGACTTCAACCACCTCCCTCCAGCTCCTCAGACAAGGACTGGAAGCAAGAACCAAAACACTCCCCCACTGCTACGTGGAAGACACGTGTGGAATACTTGTAACTTCCTTAGATACAATGGTTACTGAGGAAGCCATGGGTCAACCCATTACAATGTTTAACATCTAGTAAGCAGAAGTTCTGTGAACTAATGCCATTTTACAAAGATTTATTTCTAAGTGCATATTTTAATTTGTTCTTTAAAAAAAAAAGGGCCCTCTAGGTGAATTTATTTTGCAGTTAGATTCCATTCAATATCATCCTGCCAGCAACTGCTTGCAAAGGAAGGGAATGTAAATTTATAACTGCAACCCCATGCTATAAAACATAAATGCAAGGGTAGCATCCAACCTATTATATTAGGAAGACTATAAACAAAACTTTATCTCAGTTACTGTGCAACAGTCAAAAGACGATGAACAGATGGGCTTTCTATGGCCCCACAGAGGTTAGCACAGTCTGAGGCTGTTGTGGGAATTTGGAAGGGCTGGCTACTGGCAACACCTTACCACAAAATCTCATGTGGAAAGCATTCAAACAGAGAAGACAAATGTTTTGCCCAACATTACCCAAACACTGGTGTATAATAAGTGAGGTAGACATACTCAGAGTTGGTCTTGTTATGCACTTAAGCATCAAGGCTTGTTGACAAAATAAGTTTCTGTTAAGATAAACTTCTGTTGTAATATCACCTGTTTGTCCATCCAACTGTTACACTTCTGATATCCTTGAAATATAATTACCACTCTCACCATAGTGTCCAGAAACTTTGGAAAATGGAGAACTATCTGTGTCATCTCTTGGATGCAATGTATGAAGATGAGTATAATTGTAATATTGAAAGTCCATTTTCTCTTTGCCACCATTGCCTGGAACTGGATCAAGCATGATATTTTATGGAAAATTTCAGCATTATTGCAAAACTGAGGATTCTGACATTTGACCCTGAGTTATTCTCCCACAGGCCTGAATGCTTTCAGTAGCAAGCTGCTGGAGAACATGTTCATTTGAATGTTTCATTTGAAGGTGTTCATTAAGCATGTTTTCTACTGGGACTGATCCACAGCTGAGTCAGATTACACCAATGATATGTGTCAAGCAATCATTTGTGAAAGGGAAGAATCAAGCTCATAAGACAATTGACTCCACCTGACAATGATTCACCTGCAGGTAGCACAAACCATAAGAATTTCAGACATTAAAATGCAAATTCAGTTCAGATGCCAGAAATTATATATTTATAAAAATATAAATAGATAAAAAATATTATAATATATGTATACATATAAATATAGGATCATCTCTTTCCTATTTAAGCCTTCCCATGATCTTAGAGACACAAAACTCTCTGTCAGCTGATTATTCCCTAGTGAACAATAGCCTCCTGGTAATTTGGTAATTTGTCTGATCAAATTTAGAAAAGGAAACCAAACTATTTATTATATATCTTTTAAAATTAATTTGTGAAAGGTCTTAATTCTTCTGCCTTCAAAAGATGACTGTCTGGCCCTTTCATGCAGTGGTCAAGAATTTCTGATGGATTATGACACCCTAATTAAGAAGCATCTTGCCTTAGCCAGAATTGTGAAGCTCTGCATGCTCTGTTATCTTTTGGCTTCTTACAGATTCCCAGCAATTAAAGCTGGAAGAAGATCCAGTACTGTGGTCCATTTTGTCAATCATCTATTAGAAAGAAGGCTTCCTGCAAACTATTCTTCACAGATCTGTTACACAGCCAATCTAAGCGATAACTTCGATGATGGTAACGCTGTAAAATATTTGTTGGTATAGGCCAGGCAGTATGTGTGAATAAACTGGGCATCTAAATCATTGCCTCCTTTAGGAGAGTAAAATCCTTGCCTCAGAGCCAAAAAAGACCTCCTGATGGCTTAAACCAGCAACAACCTCCATTTCCTCTTGCCTTTGCCTCTTTGTACAGTTGTGTCTATAGGAGTTTCCTTGCCAGGAAATAGTCAAATAAAAGAAACATGCCAAATATCAAGGCCTCAAAGCTTGGATTCTTCCTGATCATTTACCTTTACTGCATAGGAGGGAAGTGCTTAGCAGACTCCAGTGTTTTTGTCATGGAATTTATAATTCCTAAGACTTTGAACTACACGGGGATCAGTACAGTTCTAGGAACAAAAAATGTTCAGTCCCTAAACTAGAAATATCACAGTTAATGGAAGATGCTTTTTACAAGCAAAATAAAGACAGAATGGAAATCCATTTATATCATACTTGTTTCAATACCATAACTTTGAGTAAGATGTATAGAAATGGGGAGTGGCGTGAGGAGTAATGTTGCCATCTCATTTATCTGTATTACATTGAAATATTAAATTATATTTAATCAATTCTAATATTTTTCAGCATTTTTAACAAAGTGTAAGGTTCAAAGATATAATGCTAATTTATTAAAAAATATGTCTAACAAACTTTTAACATTGCAGACTCATAGGCAAAATAAAGATTCCAACCTAGCAAAAATATTCCCTTAGAGACAGTAGGATCAGTAAGAAGTGTAAGCACTGTGCCTGGAACTAGCAGTTTATAGATCTGAATGAAGTCACAATAGATGTCTGATATCTATAGATCTGAATGAAGTCACAATAGATGTCTGATATCAATACCAAATTAGTCACATCATTTATTCTGTGCATTTGAGATGCACATACAAATCAGAACACATTACGTTTTGCTGTACCCACACATCGAAACCAAAGCATTTGAGCAGTTCTCCCTATTAAATGAAGGACATATTCATTGTTTTCTGTTTCTATTTCCAAGAATGTAAAAAATACATTTTTAGGTTTTGGTGGGGTTTTTGTTTTGATTTGGTTTGGTTTGGTTTGTTGTTTTTTTTTTTTGCTAATAATGGAATTATACTCCTCTCAAGATATGTAAAGGCAAAATAAATACCCAAACAATGCAAAGCTCTAAAATCTTCATGCTAATGATCTGATTAGTTATAAACAGAGAGAAATTCATTTTGCTTTGAAACTACATTAAAAAAAATCCAGCTATAACATGTAAAAGATTTCAGATGAGTTTCAGGTCCTGGCTCTGAGTTCCACTGAAAATCTCATTAGCTATATTTTCAATGAATTTGATCCATGAAGTCTGTCATAAGTAGGCCCAGCAAAGTCATTTTCAGATGAAAGTTTTTCTCTTGATGTGATTAATTTATAAGATGGGTCTCTGTAAGTGCAAAGCTTTTAAGGCACCAGAATTTTCTGCAGCACATTGGTAACACTTCAGATTGTTTTAGAACACAGAAATAATTTTGTCATTGAGAAGTCTACACTGTTCCAGTTTTTATGAGAAATTAAAAGAAAAAAGGTCAAAATTTTTTATCTAAACCCAAAGTTTGTCCTGAGAAATTCAAGAGTGTCTTTCTAATGTCTTTTCTAATGATTATTTATGTTAATGATATTGTTATCACTTAATTTTCTTCTGGTTTCTATAATTATAACATGAAGAAATTAATTACAATGTTTGGTAAATGTAATCTAAAAATATTTTATAGATATTTTGCATTTATAAAAGTTAGCATATTTATCTGTATTGAAGATCTCCCCAAACCAGCACTTTCATCCTCTGCTCACCAATGAATCACATTTCTTCCTGAATTTCACCCTGCTCTATCCAGTCCCACACTGCCTCACAGCAACACCAAGCAGCATTTCTCAGCTCAGACATGCTCCCTTTCCAGCCATCTGAATTTAAAGAAAAGCAGGCCTCTGACTCCGTTAAAAAAAAAAAAAATTCAGGTAGAGTTACAGAAAAGTGGTGATATTTACATTCTGTCTCTACCCTTCACTTTTAAAGAGGAAATGCTCTCAGGGTAAAGCCTGTGACAAGCCTTCGTGGACATATACAGAGTAGGAGTTATTTTAACTTGTCTATTGTATGACAGATGAGAAGATGTTACTCCTTCCCATGGCAGGGCACTCACTGTTAATTGTGTAGTTTGTTAGGATGCAGCCAAAGGCTACATTTTTTTCTGAACAAACAATTTCTTCTCCTCAAGCCACCCTTCTCTACCAAGTCTTTCCATAACAAAACAGATACCATCACTCCTCCAGACCTGATGCTCTGCTACAACCCTCTGCACAGAACACAGGGGACCCCTTGCTTTGCTGCTCAAACAACTTTGGTGGTTTTTCAACAATTACTTTAGAATCTTTCTGCCTGTGCACTTTTCATGAAATAAAGCATGGCTTATATTTGCAGAGAAATATCCTTCTTCTCCCAAAAATACATGCACGGAAAATGCACATGTCAGTAACCTCAGCAATATGTATACAAGGAGAAAAGGAGGATCTGCTTTTGAGAGGAGGAAGTCTATGTAGGACATGCATAGGTGTTCCCTGTTCTTCTTCAGTATGGATGAGCCAGAATGGGAGAGAATACCTCTGAATTTTAATAAGCACTGTCTCTTCTGCACTGTTGCACCTTCTCTGAGGGGCATGAAAGGGACAGCTATGATATACCATAGTTCTCTTCTCTGGTGTCTGGTCCAACAACAATGTCTGCATGTGATTAACTGAGAAGCATCGGTGAGCAAAGGTACTTTGGGAAATACAATTTGATGGAGGCAGAGAAAGCCATATGGTGCCCACATCAATGGACCTTACCAAGTCCATACATTACACATTTTTGGGTAGCTGAACTCTTTCAAGATGTTCCCCCTGTCTGAGAAAAAAAATGAACAGAAAAATTTCTTTTAGTAAAGTTGGGAAGGCCTGCATTATTTGAAGGAAAGAAAAAGGGCTCTAAACCTTGAATAATAAGCTTGAAAAGCAAATACTACAGAAAAACCTTCACTTTTTATGCTAATATCTCAAGAGGTTTTTTGTTTTTTTTTAATTTATGAAAAACTAATGAACTGCATTTTTTATTTTTTCCAAAATTTTTGCATAGTGTACTCTATCCAGAGATCTCTAATCTGAAGGTATGAACAATAGATATCACAGTTGTCTGATCCACTCAGGTATGGCTTATCCTCTTTTTAGCCTCAAGTTAATTCAATTCCTTGACCTGGGCTGCAGCCTCCAGTTTGCCCTAGCAATTAGGGAGCTATAAAAATCAAAGACTTTTCATTTTCGAGACTGGTTTCACTCAGTAGTTAGTCATTAGAAGTCAAGTTAGAAACTGTTTCAGAAAGAGAGCCAGCAGACCTTTTGCTGCTAGGCTGACTGTCCACTTGCAGAGAAGAAAGAAGTATCTCATCTCCTTATACTCCTCAGGTGGTAAGTTACCACTGAGAGGATGTGAAGAGATGAAACTCTCCTTTTCTGATCTTTGGCTTTATTCAGGATACAGACTAAGAAGAAGGGGTACAACAAAACTGACATAAATCATACACAAGTCCTTTCAGAAAAGTCAAGTAACACAATGTGAAGGGGATAGAAGGTGAGGGGATGGAGTGGAGTTCTGATGATTCCTCAGAAGTCTGGTGGCAAGCTTATGGCACAGCATGTACTGGTATCCTTTCACATTAAAAATAGAAGGAAGTCATTGTGGACATGTGAGGAAAGCCTAGTATTAGTTATGTGTTTCTCTCCAAAACAATATCAGTTTAATTGTTAAACTTAGCTCTGAGAGTTTCTTTATTCATCATCGCTGCTTATGTTCACATAGCCAATCTTTAAATAAAACTTATTATTAACTTAAAAAACTGAAGGGTTATTTAAGTAATTAAATTCTGTACAAAAGTTTAATCGATTTCTAAATAATAAATCAACTCTGGGTGCTCTTAATAATCTTGGCAGAACATATTTCAATCCAGAAGCACTACACAGTGTTTATCTTTAATGAATAATAAATGAGACATTGGTATTGACTGAACAAATGATTAAATATTCAATCAGTAAGAGAACATGTGAATAATTGTTAATTATTAATACACTACAGATTTTGCTCGTCAAAAGCTATCATCTTTTTACATGAATGACTTCTTTTCTTAGCTGTCCTCATAGGGCAGATGATAACAAGTGCTCATATTGGACACCATCTGGGTCTGAAAAAGAAGAGGCAGGACACTAGTGGTCTTACAATCTCTTTATTCATTGGGGTCTTCAGTTCTGAAATTCTGCTCTAGTACACATTAATTTTTGTTAGAAAAAGACAGACAGTGGGAGCCATGAAAACTGATGGTCGGCTGGCCAGCTCAACAGAAAGTTTGATCTGCTAGGTTTGGTCTGCATCTTTTGCACTGGCTGCTGTTCTTATGGTTCCCTAAAGAGTTTTTCACAGCAAGATTTCATGCAAAGTTTTGAATTTGCCTGAAGCAAGGCTACTGCCAAAAATGTCCCTGAACAAGGTTTTTTCCTGTACTGGCTACCCTGAGGCCTAAAGAGTCACCCATGAGCTACTTGAGTAGAGCAATGTGGTCTTTGTCTATGACTAAACCAATGATGTTTTGCAGTAGCCCAGACTCCTGGTGTCCCAGAGCCATGCTGTGGCAGCACCAAGTCCAAAATCCAGACTGGCACTAGTACAACCCCTTCTTTTCTCCCAGAGAAAAGATTTTTCTATTTAGACAAGAAAAAAAAGTGCCTCTGCATGCTCTAGCCAGAACCAACAGTTCCAGATGTAGATGAGAAAAGGCCCAGCACTATGACCTGGACCATATTAAACAGCTGTCCCTTGACGCACATGGTTCCATAATGGGCCATGCCAATCTCTACTAACAATGAAGGAAATATTTTGGATGTGTCATTTTCACTCAGTTATGACAAGTAATGAATACTTTACATTTGTTCCTTTATATCATGCTGCAGTGTCCCATAGTGCAACCTGAGAATTGCATAAAAATCACCATCTGAAATGAGATTATTCTGACACCCACAATCTGTAACAACATTTTGTGCTCAGCTGTAACTGGTAAGAGTGATGTAACTGGTTTACTGCCAGGCATCATGGAGAGTAGTCTTAAAGTACATTTATGGTCAGAAAACAAGTCTGTACAAAGCAGCTGACTGTTATCTACGTACATATTCACTAAAGTACCTTTGAATTCTTCTCTGTGGACATCCCCTTGTCGCGGGGTAGAAGCTTGCATGCCCTCATGAGGTTGCGAGCCATGCTGCTGGTGGTATATTCCTCTGGTAGGGTCTCCCATGCCAGACAGGTCTCAGCTGAAGGGTCAGACAAAGTGTGTCCACAGGTAGGATGGGCTCGCTAGCCCCCTGGCAACCATCCTAGGAGAAGGACGACTCTAACTCCAAAACCCAGGCAGATGGAGCTCGCTTAGTCCTGTAAGGCTATCCATCTAAGAGAAGGATATTCTAACTAAACCTGCATCCTGAGGTATTCACTGTCACCATCCAAACTCACTAGGCCCTGGCAGATGAACCTTAGGAGTAAAGAGTCGGGCCAGTTCTGCTGTGCCTCACCTAAAAAATCCATTGCGCAGGCTTAAAGGAATCACCCACATTGCAAAGCCTTGTAGCAACAGGTGAGGGTTGAAACGGCAGGTGATAGGAAGCAGCTGGAAGCCACAGACCCAACTCTGCATCCAGGCAGTTCAAGACATTGGTCACTTGAGACTGACCCCAGAGATGACAGTCTGGTTTGGCAGCATCCTGAATGATCAATCAGCCGTTTTTAAGGAGAGCACTGCTTGCTCCACATGGAGAGGGGCCTAGAAAAGGTGGCCTAACCAAAGCTTATCTCCACACCTCAACTGGTTGGCTAATTGTGGCCAATGGACATCTGCTGCTGTGGTCAAACAAAAACAGAGACAAAGGCATATGTTGAAATTGACACTTCCATGTTGGAACATCAGAACCATGCTTGATGCTGCGGATAGAGGATGTCCTGAGCATTGTTCTGCTCTAATTGCCCATGAACTGTAACAACTCAACATTGACATTGCTGATCTCAGTGAAGTTTGTCTTCATGAGAAAGGCAGCCTTAAAGAATATGGTGCCAGCTGCACACTCTACTGGTCAGGCAATCCCAAAACTGAAAGTCACATTTCAGGAGTTAGCTTCATGATCAAAAACTCCATCACCTACAAAATTTAAAATTTTTCCAACAGGTCATTCCGATCACATTATCTCCTTATGCCTCCCACTACACAAGCAGCATGTTGTTCTTTTTAGCATATGTGCCCCAACTCTCCAAGCTGACCTAGCAGAAAAAGACAAATTCTACACCGACCTGTGCTGGCTCACCCAAAAGGTTCCTGCAGATGATAAGATCATAATCCTTGGTGACTTCAACGCCAGGGTAGGAAAGAACTCTGAAGCCTGGAAAGGAGTACTGGGCAAGCACGGTGTTGGAAGCTGCAACAACAACGGACACCTCCTGCCTGCTAGAGTTATGTGCAGAACAGCAGCTCACCATCACCAACACTATCTTTCAGCAGAAAAACAGCCTGAAGAGAAACTGGATGCATCCTCGGTCCAAGCACTGGCACCTCATTGACTATGTCTTAGTAAAACAGAGAAATGTTCACGATGTCTGTCATACCCGAGTGATGCCGAGTGCAGAATGTCAAACAGACCATCGCCTTGTGCGTTGCAAACTTAACCTCCACTTTAAGCCCAAACCTAAGAGGGGCAGCATTCCAAGGAGGAGGCTCCAAGTTAACAATCTTCAAACAGCTACAGTGAGAGACAGCTTCCAGGTAAACCTTCAAACTAGACTTAAAGATAATCCCATAGATCCCTCTTCTGAAGAGCTTTAGCAACATATTAAAAATAGCATCCTGCAGTCTCTGAAGAATTCTTAGGGTTGTCCTCCAAGAAAAACAAAGACTGGTTTGATAAAAACAATCAAGAGATCCATGAATTGTTGAAGAAGAAGAGAACTGCTCACCAAGCACACCTTGCTCAGCCATCTTACCATGTAAGAAAAGCCGCCTTTCTCTGGACTTGGGGGAACCACAGGGGTCTCAGCACAAGGGCAAACAAACCCCCTTGGGTTTGTGCCCCAGGACACTGGGTTATACTGCTGGGGTTTTGTGAGTTGAAAGCAATTTCCCTTTTGTGTCAGTGTTGTTATTGTAATATTATGATTAAATTTTAGGTCTGACTTATAACCTCTCTCGTGGTGAGTTCATTCCCCTGCTGGTTTGCCTTTAAACCAGCACACAAAGACATACAGAGCTTTAGGAAAACTCCATGAAAGAGTCTGGTGCAATAAACACCTGAAGAAAAGTAGAAAGATCAGTGTCTACAGAGCCATTGTACTGTCTACTCTTTTATATGGGTCTGAATCATGGGTCATCTACTGCCACCACCTGCGATTCCTCAAATGCTTTCATCAGCGCTGCCTCCGTCCAATCCTAAACATCCACTGGTCTGATTAAGTGACCAATGTGTCTGTTCTTGAACAGGCAGGGGTCAGCAGTATTGGGGCCATGCTGATGAGAACACAGCTGCACTGGGCAGGGCACATCCCCAGGATGGGGGATCACCGCCTCCCAGAGATTGTGCTCTATAGTGATCTTGCACGGGCTGCTGCAAGAGAGAAGCTGAAGAAGAAATACAAGGACTCCCTGAAACAATACCTCAGCCTTGTCCATATTGACTGCCACCAATGGTCCACTCTGGCCTCCAGTTAGGATTCACAGAAACACACCATTCACAACGCTGCTGCTCCCCTTGAGAACGCACACAGAATCAGTCTCAAGGAGAAAAGACAACATAGAAAGAACCGTTCCTCACCAATATCGCCTAAGGAGACGTTCCCCTGTGCCTTTTGCGACTCGACTTGCCTATCCTGCACAGACCTCTTTAGCCACCAACACACTTGAAGCAAGCATGGGTAGCGCCCTTCCCAAATCTTTGTTTGCAAAACCTAGCCATGATGATGATGATGATGACCTTTGAATTGTCTTCTGACTTTGTGACTGGCAAGTTTTCTTCTATTAGATTTGAAGGGCACAACCACTAAGCTAGAATTAACTGGGTCTTATTTTATTGCATGAATTATTAAATTTCCTATCCTATCTCAAACACAAAATCTTCATTAGAACTGGTGAAACTGTGTTCTTTTTCTTCTAGAAAATACTTTTTGTTGTTAAAAAACGAATCCTTTAACATGAATATGTCAATTTGATTGACACTTTCTTAAGGAAAAGTGAAAAAACTCTTCATAAGGGAAATTGTTTATTTCTAATCTTTCTGGAACAACAGTTTTTTTTCTTTTTAATATTGAAGTGACCTTTCATTTAAAGTTTATGTTAAGAGATATAAAAAGAAAACAAACTTTATAATGAAAGATGTCTTTCAAATTGATTTTTTTTTCCTGTTCAGCCCTGTTTCTTACAATTAGTAAGGGAAGACAGATTGCCAAAAGAGAAAATATTTCCAGCACTCTGTTCTAGGTATAATTGCACTCTGCAAGGTCTCACCTACTATTTCTTGAACACCAAACCCTGAGAGCACTACAGAGCATGTAGGGAAAGGCAATATTGTCACAGGGATCACACATGGAAAGATTTGTTTCTGTTCCCAAGCATATAGTTTTCTCTGAGCCTGACTATAGGGAAGACATATGATTTCCTATAGTTTCACAAATGTAACACAGAATTACTCATACTACTCTACTTTTAAGAAATATTTTTACTTTATTCATATGTCAGATTTCTAATAAGTCTACTGTGAATTTTGTCAAATGAGATACATTAAAATTTTCATGATTTTACCAAGTCTGATTTAGTTTTGCATCCACAATTAAGCACCATACCAAGAGTCAGGACACTTATTCTTTTAAGATTTGTGCTGAAATGCTGAAGTGAAATATGAGCTATGGGGATGAACACATTCTGTAATTCACTTGTAGTTATACAGAATAGATGCTAAAGGAAGAAGGTCATCACATCTCAGAAACCCTAAGAATTGTTTGGGATTTTTATGTATCAGAGTCTAGAGAGACTGGGAAAGCTACACAGAAAGAGGTATTAAAAATGAACTTTCACCTCCATTTTTATTCTTCTTGGAGTTTTCATAAAACTCAGTCCATTGAACTTGTGCCAGAAAAATGGATTCATGAAACTTAATCTCAGCTCATTTTTAAGGATTTATTTTTCTGTATTCCTGTAAATGTAGAACTGACAAGGGTGAAGAAGCCTTCTTTGAAGTGTCAGTCACAGACGATGTGGACCACTGAGCTTCCAAGGGGATACATCCCACAGTTTCAGATCAACAGGACCAGTTCAAGAGTCAGGAGTCCTTTATGTATGTAGAAGAGGGCCATCTCTCCTTGCTTGTCTCTCCTTACCTCTCCAGGTACAGAGTACCCTACAGACATTGAGGAGGGTTTGATGAAAGGAAGTGTCATCCTAGTGACACACTCCAAATCCTCCAAATCATTCAGCAAATCTGTTGTTTTCCTTGGTGAAGTGAATTTCTACAAGTCTTTTTAAAGTTTTGTGCTAAGAAGGAACTCAGTCAAACAAAATGGAACTCCCTTTATCTGCTCAGGGCAAACAAAGAAAAGAAAAGTTTAACATCTTCCGCACAGCTGCATTAGATCTGCATGTCTAATACTTATTAAGAACTTTTCTGTCATATCTACTGGAATTACATATAGCCTGAAGAAGCAAAAGGCATGACTCTTGTGCAGATGATGTCTTTGGAGCCAAGCTCATAATGATTTATCAATCTTTCAACAACAATAACATACCAGAATTAATAGGGGAAGACTAAGACAAAAAAAAAAATTGAATGCATCAATCAGGCAAAATTGAGTTATATCATTACATATGTCATAAGGTTTCCTTTGACAAGCTCTTCTGAAAATGGAAACTACAATACAGAAGTCTAAAAATCTAATCATATTTTGGCAACAGTGACTTCTTATATTTAGAAGATGCATTGCCAATAAACTGAATATATCAGTCAATGACTCTGTTATGAATATGGCTATATCTAACACTTAAAAAGCTAGAAAAGACACTACTTCCATGAATTTTACCATCACAGATTTTACCTTTACACATATTGTGTTTCTATATTTGAAAAATATAACCTGAGAAATACATTTCCATTGCCTAACTAAATGTTTGTAGTAGTCCAGTTTGCTGCTAATAGGATCCATAGTCTGTGGTTTGGCTAGGCTTTTGAGAAAAAAGTTGATTTTATTGTTATTTTACTCATGGCTTGTAGTTTCAACTTGAAAAAATTAACCCAACACAAGTTTCCTAAGTGCAATAGTTCAAGTGAAGAGTTATTGCTTCCACACAAAGTATCAGTTTCAGAAATTATGTGTTGAATCACAGAATCACAAAATATTCTGAATTGGAAGGGATCCATCAAGTCCAACTCTTAAGTAAATGTCCTATAAGGGGATCAAATCCTCATCCTTGGTATTATTGGCATCCTGCTCTAACCAACTGAAAACTTTCTGGATTAGTTCTCTTTATCAAATAAAATACTGGGAGAGGTTTTGTCAGGTGATCCCTAGGTCACAGAAAAAAAATTTACATCAGTCTCACATATTTTAATTATTTTATAGCTGCCTTGTTTAAAATCATAAAAAGGTAAGCTGACAAACTTTTCAACTCTTGACAAAATTAAAAAAAACCCACAGAGCTGGAGTACAAGAAGGGCAACTTCTAGGAAATTACGTAAATTGTAATTGGGTCATAAAGAAAGGACTGCTAAAAGATAAATATAAAGCTGATGAAAGGTGAAATTTTTTAAACAAGTTGCATCATTAACCTGTGGAACTTGCTGCCCTTGGATATAATTGAGGTTAGGAGCTTAAATGGAATTAATAAAGAATTATACATTTACATGGATAACAAGAACTTAGACATGATAAAAATGTAGAATGTAAACCTTCATACCTAAGGCCAGAAGTTAACTGCTAAAAGGTAGCAGCCTGAATGCTTTTAACAATTTTCTATGGCAAATATATTCTGATTAAAACCCAGGTTTAGGTTTTTATCTTATTAATTTTACTGTTAACTACACTGATTTTCCTTTGTATTTGTCTGCACTTTTATTCTACTGCTTGTGCCATTTATTTCAGGGAATGGTAAACATTCAGTTATCCTAGTTTCTCCTAATATCCCCCTTGGTATGCAGAGAAAGAGAGAGCTCATTTTAATACATCCTTTCAAATCTAATTTGTGGCGCATTTGGAGTCCCTGCTGTATCATTATACTGGTATCTATATCTAATGCACACTTGAGAAAGGAGGTGTGAGGAGCTGATAACAGCAGTAGGCAAGATGGTACAGTAACATGGCCAGAGAGAAGACAGAACTGGAAAGCAATAAAAATGGGATAGAAATGCCATTTATGGACAAGGGGAGTTAAAAGAGTAAGGGGGAAATTGATACTGGGGAAAAAGAAAAATTACGTGAGGTTCTGGAGTCATGGATGTCTCAAAGGCTAACTTAGAGTAGATGAAAGAAGATGGTAACAACTACAGAGAAAAGTCTGAACAGTGACAATATGAAAAATGTTGAGCCTGTTCATCTCTTCCGAAATTATTTTTTTTCTATGAAAGCATAAATACAGCTACACAGACTAGGTACTACTCTTGTTTTGCCAAGGGATATATTTGTGAGATGTGTTCATTGACAGGTTTTGGGCTGTTGCTACTGCTAAAATAAAGTAGGAAATCAATGCATTTGTTTGCCATGACACAAACTGAGAACCTAAAAGACATAAAAAATAAGAGGTGCTTCGTCAAGTCAAATCAGACCTTGATGAGTATGGAGAAGCAGATTCTAGAATACGACTGTGCTCTATGAATGAGACAGAATTTCATGACAGAATGTTGTGTAGTGGCAGTCCTTGGAAGCCTTGCAGATGAAAATTTAGGTTAGTCTTCTTTGAAGACATGGCAAATACTAGGTGCTACATTGTTGAAGTTTACATTGCTAGTATGACTGCATATGGTCATCTAGCAAACTTTGTAAAGAATTTTGTAAATAAGCTCTATTCTGTTTTACCTCTGTGTAACACATTAATTTTAAAGACAGTTCAGTGAGATAAGGATGAAGACCTCACTCTTAAGCTTGTGACCAGAAATATGTCTATAAAGCAAAGGAGTTGAAATGAAAGGAGAACTCTGAACATGTTACTGTTCAGAGTTACTGGAGAATCAGGGACTGCAACCTTTGTGAATCTGACACAATTCTGCCATATCTTCTAGGCAGGGGTGTCCCCAGAGGGAGTTACCTGATGCCTGAAACATCTGTCTGTGAGACAACTTCATTACAAAGGGGAAGACATCCTATGGAGGTTTAGAAACTGAGTATTGAAAAAATGTCTGCAATGCAGAATATTAGTATTTAAAGATGTTATCTACATTTATCACATTTGTCACTTGCCATTAATTTAAATTCCCTTTATGCATCTGTTCAGGAAATAATTAGGATTTTATGCTGCAGTAAATATGCTTGTTCATCCATTAGTGCAAAGCAGAAGATTAATTGCTTTACAATGGGAATCAGGACTATGGTATTTGGAGCTACAGCAACAATGGTGACAGCTGCGCTGCCCACATACTTTGCTTTGGTAAGCTTCAAAGCTTCAAAACC
Organism: Pithys albifrons albifrons; assembly: GCF_047495875.1. Taxonomy (NCBI): domain Eukaryota; kingdom Metazoa; phylum Chordata; class Aves; order Passeriformes; family Thamnophilidae; genus Pithys; species Pithys albifrons. Next base: position 43,467,839 of record NC_092463.1, on the reverse strand, counting down.
AAGTATGGATGAGAAAATAATTTAACTCCTGACAAGGCAGGGTTATCCCTTTTCTTGTATGTGTAACCAGACAGACAACAACCAGAATAATGACAGATAAAACGAAAGCTAAAACAATTATATTGTTTCAAAAGTTCTGTTAATCACTTATTCAGCTATTTTTATACACATAGCTTTATATACAGAGATTTATAGTTTCTATGAATCATTACATTTTATTACAACTAACCTGTGGTAAAATTCCAAAATATACTAAGATATGGTAAGGCTATATTAATTTGGCATTAAAACTCTAGAAGACTGAAAAAAATCTCAAGTGCCAGTAGCTGAAAATGACACTGTAAAATTGGAGCCAAGACCAAACATAATGAGTTGGAGAAAAGAGATATAGGCAGCAAAAAGAAAAAAACAAAAAAAAACCCAAACAAACAAACAAAAGAAAAACAAACAAAAAAAACCACTGTAAAACTTTCCCTGCCTCATTGTGTATGGCTAAAGACAAAGGAACAGTGGGGTGACGGACCCTATCCCACATCACTCTGCGAACATTGCCCTTGTTGTTATAGAAATGAAAGAAACATGAGATTACTCATTTTCCCCAAAGTCAATATCAATAACTTATGCAAAATTGTCCCCTAAATGAGGATGTTTGTAATGGCATTTGTTTGTGGGGATTGACTAAACCCACTGATAAATGCAAGGAAAATATTTAATCCTAACAATTGAATCATATGCGATTAGCCAAGGGGGTTTAGTGCAATTAAAAACCCAGTCTGTAACAGGATGATTCATACCATTCTAGAGCATTATATCAAAGAAGTTATTGATGAGGTGAGTTTCAGCTTAATAAATGCTAGGATTTTTAGGGATGTTTTGAGATATTCATAATGAGTAAAAATCAAATATGAACTGGCAAGATTCTTACAGGCTAGAAATCAGATGTTACACTCCAAGTGCATTTAGTCTCTGGTGGCTGCTCAGTAATTATGGTCCCACTGCCCTGACTAAAGATAAAGCCTCTTTATTGCCATGACATTTGCTTGAATAATTTTTTTGCAGATAGAGCAAAATCTTCTTTATTTAAATTTTCAGGTTGACTCACTTTGTGACATGCAGCTAGGGCTAAAAGCAAAGAATGTACTGCTCAAATTCAAAGTTAGCCATGTGCCTAGTGAAATGGGTGCAACTGCCATTGGGAGGTACAAGTTATTTCATGTCTAACATATTCTGAGGTTTGGTTTTTCTTAAGGATGACATCTGCTTGACACATTTGTCTATGCTACTAATTTAGTGCAACTACTAGAGAGGAAAAGAAATAAAATAAAAAGTATGCTGAATTGACCTAATCCACCTGACTTTAGTGTGGTAAACTTTTAGGTCTAAACAAGAATTTACTTCATGTCAATTCATGTCCATAAAACCCCCTAGATTTATATGAAGCACTTGCACAACAGAATGTGAATAATGTGATTTAACAAATATGTTTCATGCCTAGAATACAGCAAAACAGTTTACAAAAGAAATCACAGAATAAGAAGTAATTTGCTATCAGGGCAAACAGGTTAGAAAATAATCTTGACTCTCATGATGAAGACTGGGATTACAGATGCCCATTGAACCTATGGATAACAAGGTCTTCATCAAAGAGACATCTGACCATTCCAGATTATATACTAAGGTACTTTATTATTCCTGTGGTATATGTTTTGCTGTAGATCAACTTCAGTAACTGTTATTAGAAAAAAAATTTTTTTCCTAGGGTGTCCTGAAGTGTTTAAATTTCTTTGTTCAATCTCTGCATTATTATTCAGGATGTTAATATTGGCTGATCTTTCTCTATTTGATTACCTTTATAAGTCATCTCTCTCCTCCTCTCCTGAGAAATGAAATCAGGAATGCCTTTTTTTCCTCTTATAACTATTTATGAGCCTCACGGATAGATTTCTGTGGAGCTTAAACAGAAGCAGTCATTTGCACCCATACATGGCACCTGCCACCTCAAATTTGTGTCATCATGTGTAACTTCTAATACCATTGCTAAAGTAGCCATACAAACAGAAGGATGAGGAGATAGATGATATCTACTTAAAACAGAGAGTTCTTTTTTATTGTGAAGAGAGTTATCTAACAGATCAGCTGGCATGAAAATGCATCACAATTCCATGTGTTTTGTGGGATGATGCAGACTGGAGTAATGTTATTAGAAGCAAATATTGCAGTTTCACACATGAAGTGAAGTACTCAACACTTCACCCCCTCCATCCTCCTTCCCACAATGTTGCCAAAGTGTAACTGAAAATGATTGCCCACAAATTGTGGATCTAATGACTGAAAACTAGGCACTTAATTCCAGTACATGAGATTTGGCTGTATCAACTATTTCCGGGAGCAATCCAGAACTGTTATGTGTAAGGAAGAAATGGATATGATGACAAGTCCCAAAGTTGTGATCATATGGAGACAGGCAGAAGAAGCAGCAGAGGAGAATATTCCTTTCACACTACATTATTCTGACACTTTTTCTCAGTATGAAGATTAATTATAACACAGACAAATCAGATTTGGGTGATTAGTTATCTTTTTGATACCTAGGGCTTAAAATTACAAACCTTTTATTGATTTTTACAGTTAGTAAAATATGATTTTATCATCTGAATTGAACCTCTTGCCTAACAGACCATGGAATTCCATTCAGTCACTCTTGATTGCAGTACAATAATTTGTGCCATCATTGAAGAGGTGAAGAATGGACAATTTTCCCAAGTAATGTTTTGCAATGGTTAATTACCCTCGAAGCTAAAGATGCAGGTCATACCTCCAATTTTAATTCTTAAAATTATAGACAATTCCTTGCTACATATGTCTGCACTATACTGTGGACGTTCTTCAATATCTAATATTTTTCTGTCAGTGAAGATGCTATACAATTATTTATCAACTCTCATTTTTTCCTTAATAAGATAAGCAAAATAAACACTTTTACTTTCCTTCTCTAATCCTTTCATTCTTTAACTTCTGTATTTCCCTCACTCTTTTTAATTCCTTTTCCTTTAAAAAGGTATGTGTAATATTACATTCATGAGTAATAAGCACAGTAGTAAAATAATTTATTTTCCTCTATTAATTACTCTTTTTTACTTACCAAAATGTTTCCCTTTTGTGCCATAACCTTACAGTAAAAAATTTCCAAGAGTTCAAACAAATATAAATTTGGTCACTATTACTATGAACAGTTTTAGATATTAAACATATTGTCACAACTTCCATCACATATTAAACTCTTTTAAGTGTGCAGAAAAGGACCAAAAATAATTAGAGAGAGAATATTGGCTAAAATGCCATAATAATGCTTCTTCTAAACTGTGCTTTTTATGAGTAACCAGCAGGATATCTGGCAATGCTCAAAACATCTTTGATGATTTTTACTGCAGAAACTGAAAAAAAAATGTATTGAATAACTATAGTTTTGCAGGAAAATTTTCTTGTTTCACAAATATGTCATCCTGAAAAGAATCTCCTCTCTGAAATTGCTTTCTGGAAAGCTGAATGATAAAGCTGATTTGTTTTCTTTGATTCCATTATTACCACAGAGAATACTGGACAGTAATGGAAGAAATTCTGGTGTGTTCAGTGTCCACTATCACAGGTATAGCCTGTGATTTTCATGGGCAAACAATTGTACGTAAGAATTGTTAGCATCCATACAATAAAATGAATATATAATGCTAGGAAAGGAGTTTGTGAGTTTTATTTCAACATTTTGCTCATTTATCTCAGAATAAACTTGTGGGACTTCACTGTACTGTGGAAGAGGACCTGAGCTTGTTGAAAAGCTTTATGAACAACCTAATAAACTGTAACTGGTTGACAGATATACACATAAATAAGGCAGAGCCCATCTGACTTTCATCTTATTTACATAGCTCTTTTTTTTTCTTTATTTTATGCTCCCTAGTTATTGTTCAGAGTCCTGCCCACTTTCACGATGAGAAGTTACTTGTCATTATGTATAGGAAAGTCACCTGCCATGCCAACTCCTGCCTTTGTATGTATGTACGGCCAAACTTTGCGGACGAAGATTTGGGAAGGGCCCTCCCCACGTGGTTGGTCCCTTCGAGCCTGTGCAGTGGATTTTTTAGCTGAGGCACAGCGTGCGCAGAACTGGTACCATCGTTTAAATCCTAAGGTCCATCTGCCACAGCCGAGCAAGCTTGGACAGTGACTTTCTACAGCACCCGGTACTAACTGGGGCTGACCCTGCTGACCCTGCTCAGCATCTGAGATCTGATGGGATCGGCTGCCAGGGAGGCATTAAACTGCCAGGGATGGTCCCCAGTGAGACTCGAACTCATGACCTTGGGATTCAGAGTCCGGAGTGCTCTCCATTGCACCATGGGACTGCCCTTGAACTACAAGGACAATGCCTCCAGTCTCTCTTCTAGCCAGCCCTCTTGAATGAGTCATTCCTAGTTTCAGTGTAGTCTGAACTGAAAGGAAGGAATTATAATTTATCACTTGACTGATAGAATAAAAATGCAGCATCTAGTTTGTGAGTCTTTTCTTCTCTCCATCTTCTATCCCACGACTTCCATACGTACAGTTCAGCATCTGGTCTAATGGGACTACTTTTGCGTTGTTGAATTCAAGATCAGATTTTGATGACCATTCTCTACATAGGGAAACATCTATTGCTGTTATATAAAGCCTTAATGATCATGAAAGAGTGTCAGGGTCCACACAGTTCACCACACTTTAAATTACGCTGAAGTATGATGTTAGGATTCACATAATTCACATAATTCCTACAATTTACCTAAGGTCTCAAAGTCCATAATTACAAAACCTATGTTATAGTACTGTTTTTACCTACTGCCTTATATGTACTACAGCAGGAAGGTCTACCATTAAATACCACTAAACTATTTTGAAAAAGAATTCTGAGTTAGATGCAAAGTCATGTTTTTAACTGACTACTCACACAATACTATAGATAATGTGCTTCCAATCCTCTTTATTAAAGGCAGAAGTCCACCCACCCACTCTATGCATTGGTATTATATTTTCTTTTTCAGAGGCTCACTGTGCCAAGAAGAGAGAAGAATGGGATTAGGGAATATTTATTTCCCACTTTTGTTGTCTTGTTTTCCAGTATGACAGCTCTGTACTAGTCAAGGCCAAGACAGTTTGCAATCTCATATGTAATTCTGATGACTTGTAATGATGCAGGAAATGTTCCATTACTGATAATGGTTCCTGTAAAAGTTTAGTTGAGGATTTTCAGTTTCAATATCCAAATGAGTTATACCGTAGTTAGGTGTAATTTTCAATGTTATTCAAAGCCACTAGATGGTGGTATGCACCAGACCTGAGGAAAAGTACACAAAGGGACTGATTAATGTGTTCTTCCGCTGTCTGAACAGGAAATTTTTCATTCCTCACTTTCCTCTCTTCTTCTGGCCGATATTTTTCCTATCAGTTGTTTATTTAGAAGGGTGATTGTGACAATTATAAATCTCAGTTGAAGTTTTCACAGCATATTGACTAAATTTGCACAACATTTTGTGATAAATCTTGAAAGCCAAGATGATGAAAAGTCAGAGAAGACTCACATATATGCAATTAAAAGAATAAGAAGTAATTACGTGCAGCCTGGATTATAGTATCTGCAAAAACTTTAAGATAATTAGATGTAAATGTTTTCTATATTTTTAATATTAAAATCTATCTATTAAGTACAGATGATCCAGTGATCCATCTTGTTTAATCACTAGTGTAGGACCAATATATTCAACAACCATTTAAGAATTCATGTTTACAACCTTCTTGCATATCATGTTTAGCTTGTACATTTCTTCATACTAAGTTAAGATAGTCCGAGTTGGCTAATATAGCCATTGTTTGGGAGATGGGTTTTGGTCACCTCTCCTCCAGTCTGAATTGTAAGGTAGAGGTATAAAATGAAAATCTAGTATTCTTTTCCACTCACCCTCAGATGGATTTTAAGACATGTACTGAGTGAATCAATTGTAGAATAAAGAATTTCGGGACCAATCCCCAGCTATCACTTCTACTACAATGTTTCTTCAGTCCTTATTTGTCTTCTCCTGCTACGCATTTTTCTTTGTTACATCTTTGATTCTGTCAACGTCCATCTAGCTGACTTGGATCTGCTACTTGACTCTGCCAACACATGTAACATTTCTATACGGTTTAATAAAAGGCAAGAAGTTACTAGTCAGCTACAGAGGAAAGCTGTATGCTACTACAGAAATATAAGTACAATTTCAGAGAGCCATAAAAGAAGATAAGATGATGACAAAAATGAAAGAAACAAAAATTCTATTTTTAGAAAATGCAATGACAGAAATATAATAATACATTGAAGCCCATTTAGACAAATGTCTTGAAATAATAACCCTGTTAAAGAATACATGTAATTTATGCAACTATTTTTAATTATTATTTTTTATCTCAGGTGGATTATTTCAAATTAACAAGATACAAATCAATTGTTATAAATGACATTTGAAAAATGAGGAGGAAGTCTTAATGGGAAGAAAAAGCTTTTATATTAATATAATGATGATGAAACCTCTTAACTTATTCCATACTACTTCTAGGAGAAAAAAGCATGTTTGGCATTCTGCTACAAAATGTAACTTGTATATGACACATCTTCCAGAAAATGGAAGGTAGAAGAAAGCTCAACACAGGGAGAAAGGAAACAGCTTTAGCGATGCTGTTGCAGCATTAGTCGTGCACTTGCACCTTTGTTACCTGTATTTAATTCTGCGGGGTTGAGTTCTTTGCCTAGCCTTCCATTTTCATGATGAGCACTGCCTGACTGCATTACTGTATTTTGACAGCTATTGATTTGTAGGAAACTGATGCAGCATTGTAGCAAGGTAGCCAAGTTCAATAAGCAATATCATAGCAGGAGAGGATAATTTCATTTTGAATCAAAGCTGGTTTCACTAACTAAAATTGATACCCCTATACTTACATGCTTCCAGCACTACACATGTGTATCCAAAAAGTCTGACCAGCAATCATGAAAACAAGGACTGCATCCAAGTGATCTTTACAGCATTTCTTGGAATAAAATACATGACAATGGATGCCAGCTAGTAAAAGAATCTCTTCTGGTTGGTTTTTGTTTTTGTTTTTTTTTCCCCTTATGTTAATACTCGCTAATTAGGTAGTCATTAGTCTCTCTATCCTGTCCACTACTGTGAGTCATCAGTATTCTTTCTCTCTCTTTCCCCGCACCCTCCACGCATCTGTTGGCATTCTGATGATCTGCTAATGTTGGCACCATCAACTCCTGTTAGCTTCCCCCTGACACCGTTTTGTTCAGCACCTTGCACACCCAGATTTTCCTATTCTCCATACTTAGCCTAATGCTGTGTGTCCTCAGAACAGGCTGAGGAACAGCAAGCTGCTAGGAGACTGACAGAAAGGAGTGACAAAGAGCGGCAGTAACCCACACAGGCGTGTTGAGGCTGATGGAAGGTTCTTAGTGGACATCAATCCCTCTTAATCTTCATTGAGAATAACTGTTTGGCTTAGATAAATCAGAAAACTAGGACACAGTGGGGTGTATTGTGACAAATCTACTAGGTTTGTTGCAGTCTCTCACAATTTCAAGAGTGCAAACATTCACAGTCTCAACATATGAGTTGACTGAGCTCTTACTCATAGGTAACAGTCATGGATATAGTTAACAACAGTAAAATGGTATAAAAAACATTAAAAAAAGCATTTACACAGTTTCAGTGTATAATCTCATAACTCTATACAGTTTTATATGAATGCATATTATAATGGTGCCCTAATAAAACTTCGCATTTCTTTTCAGCATTCCTTAATGGGAAAAAGCAGTTGGATTGTCAACGAATAGTTGTATAACAGTTACACAGTTCCTCTGTAAGAAGCCTCATTCCACACACAAATAAGACAAGCCTTCACTGTTTTGTTGTCTTGTAAATCTCTACTGAATTCTTAATTGTTTCAAATGACAAAAATATGGGTTTAGGTTATGTTTTCTCCTTTGAAGTGTCAGAATATACCATGAGTAGTAAAAATGAATCTACTCTTCATGTTCTCCAACATCGTACTTAACATCACATGAGCAACCCACTATATCATGAGGAACAAAGGGTCAGTCAGGACACATCAACCAGCTCTATTTCCAGTACCAGAATATTACACATGGTAGACTAGTAATCTCAGATCTTTGTCCAGCTAGATTGCTTCTTTTGTTCAAAATAAATGAATGACACATCTGTAATGCCAGTTGGGGACATCATGATATTGTGTATTTAATACTAAAAGACAAGTAGTGTTGTTTAGAAGTCAAAATGGGGAGACTGGGACTAGGTTTAGCATGATTCGTTACCTAAAATATTTCTTCTGTGCCTATGAAATAAAGAAAGTAGATATTTTAGGTTTTATGATGGGAAAATGTGAGTAAAGTAGTGTATATATTTTGCATATTGATGGTGATAGGCAGTTTCACACTCTCCATGTTTGCTTATATAAGCATACAAATATACAGGCTTAATGGGGAGGGGGGGAGGGGGGAAGGTAATTTTCTTCAACAGGATGTGAAGTAAAGGGGAGTGTAACTTTGAAGTAGATACTGGAGCAAATCATGGGAGAAATGTGGTTCTAATAAATTACAGCAGGTATATTTAGAAGTTAGCTTGAATGGTTAATAAATGAAGAGATGATTTCTAGGATGAGGATGCTCTTCCCCTCAAAGAGCTGATTCTGTTGACCCACACAGAAACCTATTCAGAAAGACCAAAGTGTACACTTAGAAGGCTTTTTTGAAACATTTGTCACCATCCCTGCTTCCTCATCTCAAATAATGGCATGGAGAAATGGCATGAATTATTAAATTTGAACTTGTCTTGCTAAGTAATTGTGTTGCGCTCTTTTCCCTTTTTATCTTGTTTTGTAGATGTTTCCCTGGAGTCCTTATTTGGGGGCTATATTTTTGAAAGACTTATCCTCAGTCAAGCTGTAGAAGGCATTTTACTTAAACAGAAATCACTTTTGCTTGTATGTATCTGTGTCAGCTGTGCGGACAAAGATCTATGTGTATTAAAACAAGTATAGAAAAAGCATCATAAATTAGTAAGGTGATGGTGTTTGGCCGTTCTCCCACAGTAAGGCTTGTCCACTTACCATTGTCTTATGCAAATTACTCCAATACTGATTAGCTTCTCAGAAGTGTTCACTGCCTGCCAAGGTCACAAAAATAGGAGAGCAATTGAAATAGCAAAAGGGCAGCAGTTGAAAACAAGTCAGCAATGCATAAACAATAGGAAGCAAAGGAGCTGCTAGGCATGGGATTAATATGAACTGCTGAAGTCAACCAGGATGCTACATATGCAGTACACAGTGGATAAACCCAGATTTTTTGTAAGCTCAAGCTGAAAGAAATCTTGAAAGCACTTGCAGAAATGAGAAATCAAGAAACCAACCACATCATCTTATATAGAATTGCTCCCTATAGTTTTATAGCTGCTGCTACTTTGTCCTGGCTACTTGTGAATGTCTGACCTAGGTACACATTTGCCCTCCAGGGCAGTCTAAGAAAACCTCACTATTAGATTGTAATTTTTTTATGAAATACACCCTATTTTTGCTTCCCTATATGTTCAACCCAGTACTTCAAGCTAATATTCCTGTGTCAATCTCTATGGATAGTCAGGGATTAACTTTATCCAGATTATATATTCATTTTTGTTCTTTTGCATTGAAAAATGTTCAAGCAGCAGACTGTTTCTGGTTTTATTAAGATATGGACACCAAAAGCTCCAATCTATCAGTGAGCATCTGTGAGAAACAAAACATTTTTATTACACATACCAATAGTAACGATCCATATTTCATGACCATTTTCTCTCCTTGAGTGTGCACATTCTTTTCAGCCTATTAAATGCTACCTATTGTAGCTTAACAAAGTAACACCTACTTTTAATTTTGCCTTGAATTTTCAGATAAAACACAGATTTTCTAACCATGGCATTTAATTTGTATTCAATGTGATATGGCTGACTTGCAGAAAGTCATGAAACAAACACATTGGACAAAATTAAACTTTCTTGACATGAGGACTTGCAAACCACTTTGTCCTTTCTGGAATTTTTGCAAAAGTTACAGAATTCAGACATCTAATCTAAATTGCAATTATTGCTCCCAAACAACTGAGGTCCACAACAATTTAGGAGTGTTTTGGTTAAATGTGTTTTCAAATTTTATCACCATGATAGAAAGAAAAGTGTAATGAAAATAACACAATACATCATACAATCACATCTACCACCTAAACCACAGCACATCCATGGCAATTATTCAGGCAGTCTAGATGGCAGGTTGACTGTATCTCTAATATTACCTCTATATGGCAAAAGACTGCTTAACTCATTCATATTATTATACTAAATTGCATGAAAGAAAAAATATTGTTTGTTTCTCCTTCAGAGATTTGTTTTCTTCTGGTTTTATTTCTCAACATTATGCTTAGGTACAGTCAAGTTCCCTCTTTCTTTAAATCTAGCTGATCTGTCTGTGTGTTTTCTTTACTTGGGTACTCTTCCATTTTTCACAAAGGATCTACACTGCAGCTCAGAAATCAGCAGAGTTCATTCTGCTGCTTAGGACTTAGAAGCTTCAGACAGTGGGACATATATTTTTATGTCTAAAGCACTTCTCTTTATGGTTCACCTGCTCATCATAATTGTCAAATTCTGCTGATTTGAGATACATAGGAGAAATTTCAGAAGCATTAAAGATCTAATTCTACCATTAAAAATGAAAAATATGTAATCTCTTCTGTTTCTTCCTGTGATAAAGAAAGGAAAGGTAAGAAACAGAAGGTTCCTTAAGAGACTGATGACAGAGGGGTGAAAATGAAATAGGGGGAAAAAAGAAGAGATTCTTAGTTAACAATGTATATAAGATTGCCAGTAATCAAAGTCAGTGAAGTCACCCAAGACACAGTTGCATTCAAATTTTCACTAAGTAAAGATGAAATTCATTACACTTGGCATCTTCAGCAACATTTCCCTGTAATTTATTGTTACTTATTTTAATTAAAGCATAAACCTTTTATAGAGATACTTGAAAAAGTGAGATTTAGCTGAGAACTACTCTTGTTTTCCAGCAAATTGAACATGGTTTGGTCACAGGTGTTTGTTGGTTTGCTTTTTTTTAATGCCTGTTAAGAAGACCAGAGTTATCTTATTGGAAAGAAAATTAAGAAAATAAAATTAGAAGGTGAGAGCCATTAGTTACACAGTTGTTTCAATGACTGAAGCAGATATAAAGGGGTAAGGAGATCTGGTTTTATGCTTGGCTGGGTGAAGTTTCCCATGAGCCCTAGAAAATATAATTTAAAGAAGCTTTCTGTTTCTTGGGCATTATGAGATCAAGTTCATCAGGGATTGCAATGCTTTTTGAGATCATGTGATTTAAAACTTTATAAAAATGAAAAGTATAATTAGAACTTCCAATGATTTTTGAAGTGAAAATAAAACATCTTTTATTATGATAAGCCTTTTGAATTTTTTCAGTTTCCTATAATTGGAAATACTCAGTGTTATGGATGTAGCCTCATTAAGCACTTGCAGGATTAGATCCAATCTTATTGTACTTTAATGGGGATACCTCTTTTTAATGTGGTTCACATTTCCATAAGATTGTATATGCTGACATTTCTCACCAGTTAGCAGAGATTTTTTGAGCTGTGGCTGTTCGTTCAGTGATTCCATTTTATCTAGTAAAACATGACAAAAAAATGTTTGTTATAATTATGATAATACTTACCTAGCTTGTTCTCAAGCAAACAGTCGATGTGTTTCTCTTACTCTAAAACACCTGGCTCATACTTCTGCCTCCAAATAGAAGATGAGATTTTCAACACAAATTTATTTAGCATTGCTATGGCTTCTGTAAATATACTGGCTTCTATGAAAAGAAAAAAATCACCTTGAACTACAAGTACAGGTCCAGTTCAGAAGCAGTCTTGTTCAAAGCACTCCACCCTGTGAAATGCAATTCATTGAGTAATTATACTGAGAAAAATTACTGGAAAGACTTTATTTAACCTTTTACTGATAAAGTCAATTGCAGCCAAGTTCTCCAGTTCTTCTAATCCCTCAGCTTCTTCTTAGATAGTGCACTCATATGCTTGGGACATTGCCTGTGTGCTCTGAAAATATGCCATCCCTGCTGTGTGGAAGCATGCAAGTGCATTCTGGCTTCTTCTTCTAAACATTTTGGCAAGATCATAAATGTTAATATTGCATGATCAATAGTAGGCTTGGAAGATGATGACTATTACTGAGCAAATCAGGTGGAGTAGAAAAAAGCCTTTATGCACATAGCAGGTGGTAAATAATAAATTACAACAAAAATCATAAGAATACTTTGCACAACTTTAATGCTTCTTTCTCTTCCTTAACCCAAGTCAACAAGCCCATATGCCCCAAACCAGTCAATTAAGCTTTGCAATGCCATAAAAAATATAAAAAATATTTATTTTTGCAATGAAATTTTATACAGCACATACAGTTCTCTTTAAACATCATCTGCCTTTGAACTATCCAAAACCAGGAGAACTGATGCTGTCCCAGACTCAAGTATGTAGTTCGTCTTAATCTCCAAATGATATATGATTTTACATACATGTTCCCTAAAAAAAAATAATCTCAACTTCTGTGGAAATTACAATATCTGAAAACTTCTTGGGCTTGTCCACATTTAATAAATAAATAAATAAACCCCCCACTTTGTTTAGCAATTGTTGACATTGAGAATGTCAACGTTGACTTTAAGAGTCCTTTGTGATGTTTGAATGCAGAGTAGAGCACTTCCCACACATGATTTCATCAGCTAATTGCCTCTGAGAGCAGGAATGGATTAAAGTATTGCTTTGGGTTCTTCATTTAAAGGTTTCATCTAGACTCAAATGGCATTCAGAAATTAAGGGGGCCAATAATAATCTGAGGAAAACACATTTCCTGAAATAACTGTACATCTACCTGCCTTGTGCTGCTGATCAGAATGATATGGAACACAGCTCTTGAGAGAAACTGCAGGAGAGTCAGAGAGGGAGAAGGCAGACACCAGCACCTTGAGAAAGAGATGAGGAAAGTACTGCATTAAATGTGTTGTGCGACTGCCCAGCATTTTTACTCAGCACTGTCCAGATCACCAATAAATTCTGCTTTTCAAAAAAATGTATTATGCCCAGATGACACTGAAATGTCTATGAATGCCTCTGTTCTCTTTGCAAAGCCTGGTGGGAATACCAGCTTCAGGAGCTCAGGTCTACTTGCTGTCAAAGGAGTTAGGGTGGTCTGTCCTTACATAGCAGCTCTAGGAAGTTATAGCTGAACTGGGGTAACTCAGGGAGATGTTGAACAGTTTGTGACCGGAACAAAAGACTCAGAGATGCAAGTCTGTGACAGTCTGCAATATGTAGGAGAAAATCATGTTTGCCTTTAACTTCAGGATTATTCTTTGATTCTATGAGTGAGCCCCTCAGGAAGCCTGATAATAAATCTAGAACAGCTTCATTTTAAGGCATTCTTTCTCTGGATGTGCTGCCCTTTACAGGATGAACCTGCACATTAATTTCATCAATATGACATAGTGAGGAGAGTCATAAGGGAAATCAATGCCAGTCAGGAAAAAATGCATTATTACTTAGCCATAGTTCTATTCCTCTGTTGCTTCTTACCAATTTCTGAAATGTAAATCCAATTTGACTGTTTTTTCAGTTAGAGAAAGAAACTAGTACTTTAACCTTTAAGTTAATTTTTTTTCTTCAGACAATTCCAGACTAATAACATCAATAAAGTGAACGTGTCTGAGCACCTAGAACCCAAGAGAGGGACAAATCATCAACTAGAATAGTGCAGCAAGCCTTATTTTTCCTATGATTGATTATCCACCTTCTCAGTAATAATATTCTAGTCATAGCCTAGGTGCAGTCTGCCAGAAAACACATGTGTTTTATAAATGCAGTGGTCAGTCTTGAAAAAATAAAAGCAAAGCATGATTTAAAAAAATTAAAATCAGGGTAAGATGTAAGACTTTTTTCTCATCTCACACTGGAAATTTGGAGTTCCTGGAACCTGAATCTATACTGAGAAAAGGAGTACAGTTTCCTGGCGGTACGAAAAACAAAGCAGATCAACAATTTCATTGTAAGTATCCATGATTTATAACTTAAGGTTTTAATGATAGACATCTGCAAAATTGCACATCCCAATTTTAATTCCACTTCTGTCAGGAATACTAACAAGTTATGCCTTTCTGTCTACAGATTTTAGCTACAGCTGTAAGGAACAGATAGGCGAACATCACAAAATGGGAAAGAATAAAACAGGCTGAAGGATTTGCTGTCTCTTTAGGCCCTGCATTTCTTCCATTTTGGATGTATTGTTAATGTGTGAATTCAGATCCTGAGATTATGTGAAAGGTGGTCTTGTGTTGAGGGTGTTCCTTAGTGAGTTGTTGCTGGACTATTGGACCTCCACAGGCCTCTTTTGACAAGTATTTCCATGATTCTGTGATGTAATTCTGGTTGTATCATTGACTTTACAGGATATATTTTCTTATCAAAATTAGAAGTTAGCAGGCATGACTTACAATATATGCATTTAATGGGCCTAAATTGCTAAAATTGTTGCAAAGAAAGAACATAAACAAAAATCTCAGGAATGTATTTTCTCTTCAGACTTTTTGAAATATTTTACTTATTTCTTTCTCTTCTGTGTAAAGCTGTTTAGACTGGGAAGTCCTGAGCAAAAGAACTAAAAGAAATACATCCTCAGTGTCAGTTAATCATCACCACATGACTGCCTGCCAGCAAAAAGAGTGCTGCCAAGTGGCCACTTGTAAGATGAAAAGAAGAAATAAGAAAACTTCTGCTGAGATAGAGAATATCATCAGTGGATATCTTAAAGCACCAATCGAGGCTTAGCTGTAGCAAAACCTCGCTAAATATTTTTTAAAGACTACATAGAGTTGAAATGTTTTCTAACAGCTTTTAGAAAGCTGGGGTTAAGCGTTTATTCTGAGTGCAGAAGGAGCAGGGTTGGTACAGAGATCTGTTTATTTTCATCTACCATTAAGCATCGATGATGGACTCAATCAGAGGCCAGTCTTGATGGATCAGTTAGCTGAGGGTGTGTTAGAGGATAAATTACCATCTAATCCTCTGCAGGGTGTGCAAACAGGGATTGAAAGCGCTCACAGAAAGGGAGAAGCAGTTTGCACTGCAGTTTGCATAGGTCACATAAGAAGGGCCAAGTACCCTGACTGTAGATCCACAGCCCAGCAAGTGCTCTAGATCTCTGCCAGGATGGTGGGCACTTGCGTCACAGTTAAAAAACAGTGTTTATACAGAGAAAATCCCTGAGATGTCTGAGGCTTCCACCTACACTGAAGTGGTAATGAAAGATATTTCAGTACAGATGGTAGGTTGCAATGAGTCTTCAGTCCCTTTTCCTGGAGAAAATGTCAGTACTTGCAAAAGATTGTGCACAAACTAATGATCTGTTGCAGGAAACAGTTTAAATGCTGCACAGCATTAGAGCAGCTGAGGAGATAGATCAGTGGTTACAGAACTATGCTTCTCTGGCAGCCACCACAGAGAATGAGGCACCTTTAGTGACCCACAAAATTAGGACTGTTCTTCACTCCTCACCCTCCAGTAACACAACCAAAAGCAGGTATGAAGCTTTAACAGCTACAGACACTCACAAAACACAGTCTGCAAGAACAAACAGTATCAGCAACACACAGTGGATACTGGAAATAAAAGGTGCTCATAGTGGGCCACTCTCTGTTAAAGGGTACCAAGGTGCCCCATCTACTGGCCTGACAGGGACTCAGAAGTGCTGCCTTTTGGGAGCTAAGGCCTGAGATGTTGCTCAAGAATACATACTACTGTCAGGAGAGGTTTAGGTTAGATATTAGAAGAACATTCTTCACCCAAGGCTCCCCAGAGAAGTGGTTACAGCACCAAGCTTGACAAAGTTCAAGAAGTGTTTGGACAATCCTCTTCAGGAATATGGTGTAATTCACGGGGATAGTCCTGTGCAGGGCTAAGGGTTAGGTCAGATCCCATCCAACACAGCATATTCTGTTATTCTGTTACACCATCCACTGCTACTCTTCTTTTGGGCATGAATTACACTGTAAGCCAGAACCTGGGCAGGATCAATGATGACTACAAAGCCCTGGAGGTATAAGTGAAAAGTGCTAGTGCCAAAGTAATTTTTTCTTCCATTTTATCAGTGAGAGGAAAGGGTGCAGCCAGAAAAAAAATAGATAATGAAAGTCAACTTCTGGCTTTGTGGCTTGTGCCATCTTGAGGGGTTTGTATTCTATGTTTCTATGAAAATGACTGGGATCAGAATATTCCCTTTTTCTTGCATAATAGAGTTCTTGAAGATAAGAGATGGGTGTGTTAGAATAGGTCTGATTTTGTCATAAGCTGCTGTTTTAGCTCTTGTCATGTCTGGCCAAGATACATTCTGAACACCTTTAGTCCTCCTACAAAGCAATTTATTTTCATTCAATTGTACCCTTCATTTTTTAGACTTAATGGTTCTGAGTTTAGAATTTGATAGGCACGTTTATGAAGTTTAGCTGTCATGAGATATGTTTGTTCTCAGAATCATTACAGGTGGTTCCTGTATATATCATTGCATTCTATTATATGGTACCTAGGGAAAAGCAATCCCTGTAGTCCACTCTAGGTATATAGATCCATTTGAAGTTTCTGGGTGTTGTATTGTTATTAGTAAGAGGAACATAAGCAAGCAGAATAAGATGAAACTTTCTACTCATGTTTGTTTATCAAATGTCTTATCTTCCATTTCATTTTTTTACATAATAATTCAGAATATACTGAGGAAGTTAAAGGGGAAAAACTGCACAAAACTCTAATGCTGGAGATGGATCATATGTAAGTAAAATTAATGGCAATTTTTCCATTTATTTTGCTACTTAATTGTCAGTCTCGATCTGAGATTATTCCTTTTGTTCACTGAATGGCACCTGGAAAAAAGCCTTATGGTGCTGTCTTTTTGCTCAAATAAGAAAATTAACAGTTACAGTACCTGATTTATAAGACTAAAATAATTATTAATGTATTTTAAATGTTCTTGAAAACATTAGATAAAAGAAAAAAAGTGGGTTTGAACATCTGTACAGAGAACCCAGCAAATTTGCATAAGTTTTTCTGATTACACTGTAACTAATTCTGCAGTTGAGCGTATAAGTGTACCAATGCAAGGCAGACATTCTGTTATTTCATTAAACAATCAAGCAGAGGGAGAGAACTTGAGACATAGCAACAATTTCAACATTTTTAATTTTAGATATTTTGTTTGAAGATGTTTTATGCCTAGCGTTACCATTATTCTAATATCCTGTGATCCCTAATATTTTAAATCTCTTAGCTATTTTCTGTCAGTTTCCTGTAAGCAAAGTTATGTAAACTGAAGTGCTGGAAAAATCTCTCAAGTACTTCTTCTGGGGGAAGACTTATACAAAATAATGCTTTTACATATGAATCTCTGGGTCATGTCTCTTTCCACCTTTGCCAAATGCCCTTTGGTATTTTCCAAGATGATTTAGATTGTCCTTAGGCCACAGCCTGTGGCCAGGATTTAGTGAGGCAGAATCTCACAGTCACTTATTCTTAAAGATGCTGAAGTAAATGAAGATCAAGGTGAAGGTTAACTATGTTATTTTTTACAATAAGTACTACAAAGGATGCAGGGCAGTGGAGTCACCTATATATCTTTCTCTTCATTAGAATTAGTCTGCACCATCCCTGAAGCAGCTAAATACAGAATTCTTGCTATAATGTGGTGCCATGTGCCATGAAAAGAAAGTACAAATTAAATTATACTTGCTGCATTTTCAGAGTTTCTTGAATAGGCATTTATGCACTTAGAAGACTCTCTTCATACTACTACCCAGAACACAGAAGTGGAAAGCAATTGAATTAACTATTAAGTTATTTAAATTTACACAAAAAATTACAACCAATAACATTGTGGCCATACTTCCATTATTGGATGTTTTATTATAATCTGTTTCTTACAGAATATGTGTGACAGTCAGTTTGCAAATTTTGTTAACACAGGATCCCCTCATTCAGGAATTTCTTCAAATTTAGGGTCTTTTAGTTTCAGAATTGGCTTTTGGGTTTGGGTTTTTTTTCCTATTATCTCCCACTTTACATGACACATAATGGTTTTGCCCAGTTTCATTGATTTTTGCAGATATATTTAAATAAAAATAAATACATTTTTTAAAAGGAGGCTAGTTAAGATGAGGAGTTTCCAAGTTAACCTTTCAAATCTCTTTCCCTGCTCTGTTAGATAACTTACTGTGTGTGGTGCCTTTTGATCAGTCTCTCAAGGGGTTTTGAGAGCCCTGGTGTGACAGTGTGACTCACCAGTGCCCAGGAAGTAGCACACTCTGCTGTGGTGCAGTGGCTGCTACAGCCGTGCAAACAGTGGTGAGAGAAGCAGTGGGAATTCTGTACATCTGCGTACCTTTGAGAGGAGGTCTCCTCAGATGCAAAGTGCATTAGCTGGCTGGAAATATTTCCTTGTCTATTTCATGTTAAGGAAGTGGTGACACTGCTAATAAGGGTAAGATGAGAGTCCTGAGCATGTTGTTCTTAGAGGAAATAAAGTCTTTTGTCCCTCTATTCCAAAGGGTTTAGCTAGAAGTTTTTTATTTGGCTTGACAAACATGACTTATTTTTTTTCTGTATGAGAAATATACAAACTGAGTGAAAATCAAGGAGATAAGGATATCTTTTTAAAAATTATACAACAAGCCTTGATCCCAAAACTTCTATTTATGCATGCATATATATGCACACTTGTTCACACATGAAAAAAACTCAAAATAGCTCTAAGCTTATTGAATGAATTTTGGGTGGTTATGTCCTCTAATCATTTAATAATTTGCTATCCATATCTACAGTAAGAAAGTTTTTCAATATATTGAGAAGTCAAAGCAAGACCTACAGGAGTCTTACAGAGAAACACAGACTCCTGTGTGGTTCAGAGCTCCATACAAGTTGTAGAAATGGACATTCCAATTTGGGAAAATAATTCTGTAACTTGGTTTGTAACTATGCAAAGACAAATTTCTACTTTTCTATTTCTTTCCAAGCAGAGATTTCACCTGAAATCAAAAAGCTGCCAGATCAACACCAAGTTTCAGAGCTCTCTGAAAATTTATTGTCCAGGTTTTCAACTTCTCATTGAAGCTTGCTATACATTGGAATTTGTAGATGCTTATCCAACTCCCTAGCATCCATCAGCTTATACAACTGTTATGAATGTTTTGGATGTCTTAAAAGTGGCAGACCAATCTTTTTTGTAACCATAACTGGCAGAAAATTAATTATATAATATGGTTTGTGGCAATTTTTTAATTGCAAATTAATTACCTCCATCTGGTCTGTAATTTTCCACTTAGCAGGTAATAACTTTTAAAGCATCTGTTGCTTCTGAAACAGATAAGACAGTATTGAGGATAGCAATTCTTATCCTTCAAAGTTATCTGGTTAGACAGTGGTTATTTTGATTTTTTGAGACTTAGGTTTTTTATATGAGATCTTCACTGTACTGAATTTTAAATGTCTTCATTTTCTCTAAGTGCTTATTCTTCATTACTTACTGCTCTACTTGCTGCTGATTAATACAAGACATTTTTAAAGATGGAAATATGTGATTATTACATCTTTAATTTAAAATTGGCTGACTGATAAACCTGTTTTATATATGAATTTCCTATTGATGGAGAATCTTTACTAATATACCTGATGTTGAGGCACAGTTGAAGGGGAAAAAAACACCTGTATTTCCTAAACATAAATATATTCATCCACAGACAGTAAAGTTAAATTTTACATCAAGGTCTCATCAATGAGTTGGTAGAGTTCCTGAAGAAAAGGAAATTTTTGTGGTAAGAAAGCAGATTTCTCCTTTGACTCCAGTAAAGTACATTTCCTCAGAACTCTTGAGTCAAATTCAGATCTTCAGTGATCAAGTGTGTCAATTTTTTCCAAAATCATATTTTGATTTTCCGTGTTTATAGATGTATTTTGCTTTTAAATCTCTTTTGCAACTGTATTAAAAACCATGTTCTAGTAAAATAGTTGCTGTTATACATGACTGTTGTGGTTTAGGAATGGTACTCCCCAGTTTAGTGTTTCCACTGAGACTCTCCAAACCACAGGACACTTGCTTGCTCCCTTTTCCCTTCTCTCTGTGGGTAGCCAGAGAGGAGAATTGGAGGCACAAGAGGTAAAGAGCATGGGTTGAGATAAAAAAAATTACTGCAAACAGCAATGAGATAAGAAAATGAACAGCAACAGCAACAATACTAATGGCAGGGTACAGGAAAAGAAACATTTCACATGGAAACAACTTTCCTCCTGTCCCCACCCCAACATTAGACAGTACCAGACTTCTCTCTCCTCAAGGCTATGCCAACCTGAAGAGAGATTCCTTTTACCCAGAAGAGACTCCCTTCCTCCTGCCACTGGAAATACCATAAGGTGATATAGAATAACCTCTGGGCCCTGGCCATGCTCCCTCCTGGCTTCTGGAAAAATGAACCTGTCCTGGCTGGAACAGGCCAATGACAATGCATCCTTTTGACTGGAAATTCTACAAACTGTTATGGCTCCATATTTGTTGTAGGCAAATCTAGTGAATGAAGTAGAATCATTTATAGGTTTAGATTCAGATTTTTGCACAGATGTTGAGCAGTTCTTTCCAAAGCACACTAAACCTTGAATTTATGGAGGCATACTTTTGTCACAGGTTTGGCCTAACTGTTACCAACCCTGGACAGGCCACTCTTTCCCCTCCTAGAACTTTCCCAGCAAAGGAAGGGAAAAAAAACACTGAAAAGAAACGGACTCTAGAGAAACTAAACTGAATAAAAAGAATAAATTATATTTTCTAACATTCACAAACCACACTGTATACACAGTACATAGGATCCCACCCCCAGGGGAAGGGGAAGGGAAAAAGGGGACTGATTAACCAGAAAATAGGGAAGACACCAACCCAACCTAAAGAAACCGAATTAATTAAAACAAACACAATTTAAAACCTCAAGGAAGGGGAACAAGAATGAAACAATCTCACCCAGGACAGGAGAACCACCAACAACCGGAGGGATCAGGCTGCACCACCACCTCCCACCAGCTCCTTGGCCAAGAGAGAAGAAAAGCAAAACCACTCCCTCCCCCTGCTACCTAGAAGACACGTGTGGAATACTTGTAACTTGCTTAGATACAATGGTTACTGAGGAAGCCATGTGTCTTGGTTTGAAGGGGAAAAACCAAAATGTTTTACCCACAAGCAGGGGAGGGGCCTCCTCCACAATAATCACACCACTCTTTATCAAATTTAAGAAAAGGAATTTTAATACAAGAAGGATAACTGCTATATATATATATATATATGTAAACAGACTAGTGCAACCCACTTCCCCAACACCATAAGAGAAAAAAAAAAAAAAAACAACAAAACCCAGCAGGTTTTCCTCCGGGAGAAAAGGTTATACTTAAGTGTCCTTGTCACAGCTCGGCTGGCTGCAGAGTGAGTTTCAGTCCCTCTCCAGCGAAACAGACGAGCAGTGGGCTTTCAGATGGACTCAGTCTCTTCCCCCTGTGTTCCCCGTCCAAGAAGCAGAAAGGTACGAGCAACCAGCAGCAAATCCAAGGCAGGCAGCAGCACGGCAGGAAAAGGTGGTCCGAAGTAGGCAGCGGCAAGACAGCCAGGGAAAAAACCCCAGCAGTAACCAGCAGGGCAGCCTGCCTCCTTGGAGTCCCCACTCCCCCCCTTCCGCCGAGCCAAGACTGAGGAGAATATCCAAAAAAAAAAACCAAAAGAGACAAACCTGCCCCCACCCCAGCGATCACAGTTAACTGCTTCTTTTGTTAACCGCTGGCCTGGGCAGTTAAGTGGCAGGGGAGAGAATTTACATAATAATCCCAAACTACAACACCATGGGTCAAACCATTACAACTTAGTACAAGTCTGGTGAATAAACCTATTTTATGATGCTGTCACATGTCTTTCTTAACACTTATTTGATAATATATTCAAATATATCACAAATTAGTTCTTCCCAACAACTATTCCTATTCACAAAGATGATTTTGTTTGTTGAGGTCCGTGACAATACAGTCAACTGGTTTACCTGATGGCTTCTCTCTTCCAAAGATGAATCAACTTGAATGTGTTCTTTCTGGTTTTTGAATATCAGTGGCTGGCATTATTCTGGGCCTAATAAAATGTGCCATAAAACTCCAGTGTTTTGACATACAATATCAGAGGGATTAATTTATATCTGTGCTCACTGTGCAGTATTAAGAAACTTAGGAACCCATACTGATAATTTAGGTGCCAAATAACCAAGTGTCCTATTTACACATATACAAGACTTAGTGAGGTACACTGGTGTACTGCAATAAAAGGTGCCACCAGGAAAATTCAGTCTATTTCTCAGACAAATTTCTTTGCAAAGTGCTTGATTTCTGCCTTTACCATGAAGTTCTCTTCCGACACATTATCAGAAGTGTAGTCAGAATACTGCATTTAGTCTCACATATTTGAACTGGATCCATAATATGGAGCACGTTTTTTCCACAAGGAAGTCTTTAGTAGCCACTGACCCTTGTGATTGCTCTTACCACTCAGTTTTCATCTCACAAATCTAGACAAAAGTGTGGTGGAACCAAATACTCACACTAGAGATGCCTTTGTCTTATTTGGCATTTCTCTATCATTCACCAGTAAAATTTAGGATTTATATCACATTAAATTCCTTTCACGTATTGTGAGGTAGTTCCTATCTGCACAATGCAAGGCAGTTTGGAGAAGCTCATACATTAGTCTCTCATGCTGTTTGCTTTGACCTTATTAATACTCCTGAAGTAGTTACAGTTCAGCACAGCCAGAATGTAGCCCATGTCAGATCATCAGTTTAGCAGCATTTGAAAGCCAATCTGGACATTTTGCTCTAATATGCACCACTGCTCTTTTCATCAAAAACCTTTATCTTTACTGAGAGTCCTAAAGCTGGATAGTGTCTGTATCCAATACTGCCACTTTAAGCATGGTTAAAGCTCTGCTTAGGTATTTGTGATTTTTTCTTAGACCAGCCTGATTCCTCCAAAGATGATGCAAACTTTTGCCAGTACTGAGCACTGATGAAAATCTACTTCGCATTTGATGAAAACCCTGGAGCACAAAAACCAAGTTTCCCCTCATACATATTTAATCAACTGGTGGCTAAAATACATCCCACTTTTGAGAAATCATGCTTTATGAAAAAAAAACGAAAAACCAACAAACCAAACCAAACTAAACCAAAACAAAAACTAAACAAAAAAACACAAAAAATACCACAGAACAAATTATTTTTCTTAAGTAACACAATTTTTTTTGTCAACACTATCTGTCAGAGCTGAGCAACTGATTTGCAGAAAAAAGTATGTGTGAAATTAAAGAGTATGAACAGAGTAATGAACATTACAGTATAAGCAATTGATGCAAAACTCTTAAGAGTGGGGTTTTCCCCATTGGAAAAAACCAAACCAAACCAAACCAAACCAAAAATCAATCAAACAAACAAACAACTTAACAAAACCCTAACCAAAAATGCAAACCAAACCCAAAGCAAAACCCCAAACCCTCAAAACATCCACACTTCACTCGAGTCTGGCTAGGAAACATTAAATTAGGGATTTGAATGAAAAAATTTTATCTAGGAACTTTCCTGTCCAGGTAATTACTTTGAATAGATAGCATTCTTAGAGATCAAAACTGAGACTGCGTATCTTGCCAAACAACTGTAGGGGTCCCTTAGTTTTATTGAACGTAAAACATGAAGCAATTCTCACTCAAGAAATTCTAAAATTGTCTCCAAACCTCTTCTATTTCCTTGTTTCCTAGGCAGGTAAAAGTGGATTCAATAAAGAACATTTTCTAATGATAAGAATTAACTATCCGAATTACAATGGAAATGCCCACCGAACACATTTAAGCAATGTATTTGGAGAAAATGTTTACAGACTTGCTAAAAGCTGAAAAAGACCTTGAAATAGCTCAATAAGGACTTTTTTTCAATGCAACTACTTGTAATGAGAACAGGTAGAAAAACTAGTATTTGTGAATCATTTGCAGACAACAATGTGAAACTGGAAAGAGCTGCTTTTTTGCCAAGGGAAGAAAAATGTTTAGTTCCCTTAGAAATATTCATAAATCAGCCTTTGTCAGGAGAAAACCAATAATCATAATTTTTATGGTAATGTAAATGTGGGGAGTACCTGATATGAAAGGAAATTTGTATTTTGCCTCTCAAGAGGTAACTGAATAATGTGTGTGAGGAAAAAACCCCAACACACAGAGTGGTTGTTTGTTTGGGTTTTTTTTTCCTGGGGAATACTGTTTATGAAGACAATGTGTCAGACATTCAGTCATTCTGGTTTTTATTAATTTGCAAAGATGACTCTGTTTTTCACATGTCTTCTTTGATAAATCACATTATCTTATGTTTGTAAGCCTTGCTCTTCCTTCCCCAATGCTGCTTTATTGACTTCTTTTGTTGTATGATATGTGAAAACAGACTTCAGCTTGTCCCTGGAAGCACAACCAGCTCCTTGGAATTCACTTGTATTTTATCATCCTTCAGGACAAAAATCATCCTTCCAGCTGCACTTTCAAACATGGGGTGTGGGTGCTGTTCTGTTGACTAAAAGTATATAATTTGCTCTAAAAAAATAGATCATATTAGAGTGAATAAAGCAAGGCTCCCTAAACAGCAATATTATTTTCTCTCTGTAGAAGCAAGAGGCTGGGCTTTATAGTAGACTGAAACAGGGCAATAGGAGTGCAGATCTTAGTTTCCACTGATGAACTAAACTATCAGGAAAGCTACCAATAAACTTGACAGCTGGATCTTCTCATTCAATTTAAATCTCCCCTTCCATTCGCAGTAAATATTTTTACTTCCTTTACCAATATCCTTTTCCTTCACATTTGGATCCTGAAAAGGCTCCAGCCTCTCTTTTAGAGAATTTTCTTAGAGACATAACCGTTGACACTCTAGAATTTTAACTTCTTTTGAAGTACCCTATCTTCAGCTCCCTTAATGCCTCTGGCAGAATGACTGAGCAGTCTGTCATGTCTCATCTAATGATTACTCACACTGAATACATGGTAACACTGTACTCTGCTCTTAAGCAAGAATTCAACAAGCAGGAATATTCTGCATTTCAAGCTGTGATATTCAGCAAAGCTTGAGGCTCATGTATTCATAACTGATTATTTTCTGGTGCATATTGGTTGTCCAAAGTGTCCTGAGGAACCTTGGGGGCTGCCAGGCTTGGAAGGTGAGATAGCTCGGTGACACACACCCAGTGCAGTTTGCATGTACCCTCTGAGATGAAGGCAAATAATTCCAGTTATTACACAAAGAAGGCCCTTGTCCATTCAAGCTACAGGTGATGGCTAGAAACCTAGAACTTTACAACCAATCCACTAGATCAGGATCTCTCTGAAGAACAATTGTATTTTAGATAGAACTGAGCATCATAGCTGGTGGATTTTCTGCTATGAACCAGTCCACAAAATGCTACAAACTCTAAAGTAGGTTGTAAGACTGCACTCCATAAATAATGAAAATATTTATTGTGCAATCTAAGGAGTTCAATAAAGCAGCTGCAGCTCTTGTAGCTCTGCCTAAAGGCCAAATTCCTACAGAACCTCAGGACATCTCAGCAGTGGTACACTGTACTGTGCAAGTCTACTTAAAGCCCATGGCAAAATTCATTCTCTGAGTTTATAAGAAACATACAAACTGAGTGTCTGTCTCAAAACAGTACATCTCATTGAAAACAAAGGCACCTTCAAAGCGTCTGAGATACATATCCTTCCAATGCATTTCCCTGGGTACAGAAATGCTTTGCTCCTGGAAAACCAGAAGAGATGACAAAACTGTCTCTTATGCAGTTACCCCTCAGATTAGATGAGATGAACAGCAGAATTCTTCTGTACTCTGATTTTCTGCATGAAAAGGTCTTTTTATTCCCAGAATTTAGCAGAACAGAAATGCTGACTGCCTGGCCCTCAAGGTGTTTGGCTTAGGATAAGCTCACAACAGTCACCATTCTGTGTCCTGCCCAGTTAGAGAAAAGGCTCAAGGAGAATTAGCTTCAGAGGTCAATTCAGATGGAATAGGCAAGTGACATGAGGTGCAGAATTAAGCAGTAGACATAACAAGCAACTTTTTGAACATCATGGACAAAGCCCAAAGAAACAGAGTGGAAGAACAAAGACTAAAAACATTATCTTAGAAAGTATTGGAAGGTTTTGGAAAGACTGGTGTCACTGGTATTTATGTCAAGGAAACAAACAGGTGAGGAGTTGATAGCTGAGATAAAAGATGAAGATGAACTGGCAAGACAGTGAAACTTCATCACAAAAAAATTAATCTACACACAGGCGTCTTTCTGAGGTCTTCCAAATAAGAAGCACACTAAATTTGCTTCACTTCTGATGAAAATGGTCGTTGCTGTGAACAGAGGCAATTTTACATTCCCCTTAACAAATGTGGATAATATATATTGACTTCCCAGTGCACAACAGAACATGTCATTAAGAAGAAGCACCATTGCTTTTAAAGGTGAAAGTTTCTTCCATTTTGTTAGTTTATTGGGGGATGGAGAAGGAGAAAACTTTTCAAGAGCTAAAGGAAACTGTAGGTTTCTTTGAAATCTGTTTTCATTCGTCCATTAAGACTGTGTGCAAGTGAGTCACAAATAAAAAACTGCTCTCAAAATTCCCAGAACCCAAAGGTGACTTAAAGAAACCGACATTCAGCAAAGACAAAGCAACTCAGTCGTCCCCTTTGATCACTCTAGCCAGCTGCTCTAGGCGAGTCTGGAGCTATACGAAGCTGCCTGGAGACCTCAGCCCATACACCAGACATCACTCTGAGACAGAATAGAGAAGATAGATGGGGGAGGAAGGAAACTTTCAAGCTCAATTTTTGAAGCTGACATTCTACAGAGGAACATTGGAGGGTATAAAACTCATCATCTTTGCCTATAGGAACAAAAAGTGAAGGAAGGAGAAAGGGACAAAGCATTCACAGAGACAACTGAGAGCCTCAAGAGAAAGGCAATTTCTGCAAATAGCCCCTTAATGTTTGGTTTATGTCTAGGTCAGGAGAGCAACCATAAAATGTCACCTTGTCACCATCTGCAGTCATCACAGAGGTTGTAAGGGAGTATTTGGACCCCTTCACAATAGCTCTGCTCCCTTCCTATACAAGATTTACTTTTCTTTTCACTCACATTTTATTTTCTCTTTCCCACATTCATTTAATTTCTGTGCCACTGAATTTACTCTCCACCAGCCACTCTCCTCACTAATTAATTCCTCATATCCCAATGCCTTGTAGCTACAGCCAGAGTGGTTTTAGTTGGGAACCAAAACCAGGTAATTATGAAAAACATGGCATTGCCTATGAAAAATGAAAGAAAAGCCCCTCTAATATGCATGCCTGGGAGACAGACTCAGAAAAACTGTCACTTTTCCACTCTCTTCCCATATCTCCTTCTGCAGAAAAAGTTTTCATAGAATGTGTCATGATCTAAAAGCAAAAGCATATTCAAATGTCATGGCTGAAAATGACATTTCAAAGAACTAACACTTGCACTGGAACAATTTCTGCCATCTCTAGTGTGTTTGATTCAAAGTTTAGGATAACCTATAAATCTAGAAACTGATGTCTAAGATTGTTAAGCATATTTACAGATGACAGCTTTATAGAGAACACTATAATCTCCTATGGTTTGTGACTAAGATGATCTGAATCATGCTGTGTTTCCCCTCCCTGGCAAGACCAATCAGAAAGTCCAGAAACTGCTTTGGTAAGTGGAGTAGAAGGGGACTAAGAGGGGCAAATCAGGACAAGGACCCTTTACAGTGAGAACAATCTTCATGCAGGGAGTTTTACAACTCAGTACTGAAAAAATCTCCTGCCAATTTAGATGCCATCATCACAGGTGTCATACTGATCTTTGGCAGCCCTAGAATTCGAAGGAAACAAGACTATGTCTCTTTTCCCTGATCTATACAATAGACTATGCCCTTGATTCTTCATGTATTCAGTCCTGAAAATGCAGTAAACCTGACTCTTACAAGATATTTGGTAGTTTTACACTCAAGAAACCGAGAGTTGTGAAATATCTCTACTGGTTTAAAAATTCTTCAGTTCAAAAAAGGGACTAAGAATTAAGCTTTTGATATATCCCATTTAGATATGCAGAAAACATATTGGATCTTTGCCAGTCCTAAATTACATCTGTTATCTGATAGTTAAAAATTTCATGTTTCCACCAACATGGATTGGCCAAGCCAAATCTTCAGTTATCTAATTTTAAGGTATTTCACAAGAGATTTATTTGTCTATCTGGACAAAGCCTTTACCAGTGAAGAAGTTACAGAAAACTTTTGTTAAGGGTATAAAGTTGTGTTCCATTTTACTGCTGTGCATGTTGGATTATTTGCTCTTTCTTGTCCTTGTATGTTATTATAACTGGATAGCAGCAACAGCAGCAGCCACAGCAATGTGTCTTTCATGAGCAGACTCTTGCTAGCATATTATGTCATCTCAGTGAGTGGGCTATTATGTTGGCTCATTATGAAGTGCTGGTACTGCCTATGAGTATGTGTTACTTGCTAATTTCCCCACATGGGACTCCAGCAATGAACAAGAGCTCAGATTTCCCTTTCTGATCCCCAAAGGCCCTGTGTGGATGATGCAGTGTTTAAAAGGACCCTGATGGTGCTAATTGCTAATCCCACTAGATTTTCTTATTGAACTTGTTACAAAGGATTTTATACTTATGCTTCATAATTAAAGACAGCACAGGAGAAATAATCTTTTCTTTCCAGACACTGTCTGTCTCTGTTCCATTCCCCAAATTGTTATTTTGGGTTAAAGGCTTCAGAATTGTGTTTTCATACTAGTATAAAACAGTGTTGTGTGGGTTACATTTTTTTAAAAGTGACGTGACCTATAAAATTGTCCAATTTCTTCTTACAAAGGATTACTACAATAGCCAAATGTGACTGGCAATTCATATTGCTAGCCTTATTGCTAAATGGATTGAACAAAAATGAGTCTGTTCCTGGGATTTCTGTTCCTGTTCACTGGAGTCTGAAAGAAGGGATTTATAGAGGGCAGATAATAGGAAGGGAAGCATACTCCTCACTTCTGCAGTACTAGGAGTTTTCTTAAATAAAAATTCTATTTTAATTATGCTAGTAGCCACTTTGTCTTCTCCTGTGACTCTGCCCCTAAGTTCCTTCTACTGCTCTCAGCTTTTTTCTCTTCTATAGCTTTACACTTAGTGGTTCTTCATCAGCAAGCTCTAATTGTTGAGCCTAAAATGCAGGCAAGCTTCAACAGAACCTTTAATTTCTAATGTGGAAAGCAGGGCTTACTATAGGCAAAATGTGCCCAAACAGGTCACCTTATTTGAATACAGCTTTTAGGTCACAGGCGTAGACTTTCACAGTCCTGACTTGGGCTGAGTTCCCAAGTTATCAGCTCCTACCCACAGTAAAGACATATAAGTCCTGCAGGTATTGATTGGTTGAAAACTGAGACAAAGTTAGAAATGTAGTCATAACGGTTCTGTCCTGGACTCATTGAATCTTGTTAAAAGAGGCTTTCTGGGATTCTCTGTGTCAATTTGAATTGAGAAGTAACCTCCTTTGCTTCTTTATTATGTCATCCATCTTACAGGCACTGATGTGTAGTCACATCTTGTAACAGATATTACCAGCAAGGTTTCCCTATTGTGCATATGGCTTTGCTTTTCCCACATTAGCTGTACCAGGCTGTGTCATTTGAGGCACAATTTACCAGAATGATCTTCATGGAGGAAAATTCATTTCCCTACAGAGCAAAGCTGTCCTAGGCATGACTGTAGAACACACAACATTGATAACTGGTGATTGCAGTGAGGGCACTGTGACTGGCTAAGTTCACCTATCTTGACATGAGCCCTATTAGTGTTTGTTGTTTGCTTTTAACTACACTTATATCAAGAGGGTGTACATGGATAGTAGAAGCAATTTGGGTATAGTTCCCTGTAAGGAAGTTTACTGAAGCCCCTTGACTTTGGAGGAATTGTGATGAAGTATGTTTTGAGCTATAAACTTCATTAGAGACAATCACAGGTAAAACAAACGTGTTTTACACCATAGCTTCTGGAAAGCTTTTTTGTCTGAAATGGATGGAATGACAATGCACATAATAGCTTTCAGATATTCTTTAATCCAAACTGTTCTTTACAGCCACTTCACGTTTCTTAATTTTTCATTCTACTTAACTGCCTTCTATTGTCATTTCCTACCACTCTGTCAAAAACCAGGTGTTCTTAGCAAATTTAAATAAGCAGTATGTCTTTTTTTTTTCTCCCACTCTTTTTCAGTAATCACTCTCTACCTGGTGGTTTTCCAGTGCCAGGTGGCAAGTCAACTGAGCATTTTGGAGGAGTGAGATATACATGAGAGACTCTTTTAATGATACACTCCACCAAGACAGCTCCATTTCATCACAATTGATGTATGAACTCATAAAAGAAAACTAACAGTCAGTTTAAACTTTTTGCTTGAATCTGCAGTTTTCTTTCCAAAAAGTAGTTTTAAAGTAAGAGAGATGGAGAACTCCTCAGTATGATTCACCACCTCCTTTCTACTGCCAGGACTATGTCCCAGACCATCTAAGATATATTTGTTTTCGTGCTGAAAGAAATGTGATACTAAATTAATCTCTCACATTTAACACAATCTTCCGTCCTGACAGGAAGCCAAATTACACTTAAAAAAAATATAGGGACTACATTTTGGACTTGTGGGAGCATGACACTTCAGAAAATTAAACATGTACCTCTCCCTGTTGTTCTTAGAGAAAATTTCCCTATACCAGCCAATGAAAAAGAAAGCTGGAGAGAGTGAGTGGGTGAAACATATAACTGCATTCACTAATGCAATGCAACTATGTAACATGGAAGGCAGAAAACAGCAGCTGTTTAATGTCTTTCAACTACTCTGAACAGATAATTAGGATGGGAAGTGACTAAGTCTTATGTATCTGGCCAAATGAAAGTTTATGTAAAAAGAATAGAATTGCCCAACACATGCCCTGATGAGGGTCTAACAGTGCAACTCATGTACAAAATCCCTTATTGTGTTTAAAGTTTTTGAACAACAAGAGTGTTGATGTTGTTTTTCATTACCAATCCTATTGAATATAAGTGATAGCTTATATTCTGATGCTTGAGGCTCTGACTTCAACAAAAAATTGATCATTGCTAAAATTGGGAAATAGCGATGGCTGAGGCAATTGAAGGAATTTACTGAAAAGTCATCCACATTACAAAGATGTTACCAGTTTAACACATTGGTATTTCCTCCATGATAAGCATACAAAGATAACTAGGGTACTGCTTAATTTGCATGTAAAGTACAGTATTTCTTTAGTCATACATGCTGCAGGTAACTACCAGTGTTTGTAATGGTTGGCATAATATTAGGTGGCATCGTTTCTTTTGAACAGTTCCAATTTTCTATAAAAGAAATGGCATGAGAAAAAGTTTGCCTCTTTTCTTCATGAATTTTGTACAACTGCAATTGTCTGTTTGATGATTCAATGCCATTTTTGGTACAGAGCCAAGAGCACCAGTAACTAGACAAATATGTGAATCCAAAGTCTGAATTGAAATGACAGTTGCAAAAATTAAACTGTCTCCATCATTTATGTAATTTCCCACTTAGTTTCTTATCTTGTCTCTTTGCAATTTTAACATCTGACAAATGAAGGAGTTCTAAAACTCTAATTTAGAGTCTTAAATTTACCAAGATTTCACATGCTGTCTACCTGGCTTTTTACAAGGTCTGCTTCATTTATTGATCATGTGCTCACAAAAACACTGCATATATTGTTATATATATAAACCCTTCTTTTGAAAGATATTGTTGACATTAAGAAACACATAATTTCTGATAATTAAGATTTATGATGGTATTGAGCACTAAAAATAGGAAGAATGTACAAAATATGCAATCACAGATAAATTGCTCTAAAGTTTTGATCACCGACCATTCCCTTTCAATATTAATAGAATTCATATTTGCAGTTACAATTAACAGAATGAAAATTTTCATACTTATCAACTTTAAGTTGTGATGTCAGATGAGGGACATGAAAAGATTTTTAACTGCTTCTTCTTCTGGTCTAGAGGCAGCCGCCAGCTAAGGAAACAGGGCTGGGAAGAATGTCTCAACAGATAACTCATACTTTTGTACCTTGTGTTCCTTATAAATATTCTGAAACAAATGCTCAGCTGGTCTTTCTCTGAGATGGGATGCTGGTCTATCCCAGTATGGCAGTCTATGCTCTTTTGAAGGGTTTGACACTACTTAGTGCAGAGAATGAAGTAGCAGGAGCCAATAGTTTGTTTGAAAATACCTACATTATTATCACAGAGAATGAGAGCAAAACAAAAGAAATTGGTTTTCTATAGAGGACACTCTAACATGCAATTTACACTATCTGTTAATAAAACATAGCCTGAAATTATATGTGGAAAACACTACTAAATAATTCTATTTTTTATTCTACTAATAGAGTGTTTTTCTCCAAAGTGTTTCCTCATTGAAATAACCTTATAAGATTCATCTGCCTTTCAAGAAAAATGTATTTCTAAACATTTTTTCTGCTTTGCTGTGTTTTTAAATTCTCAAGGGATGAGGCTTCTGCTTATTCCCTTTAGAGTCAAGAATGCTTCCCTTTCAGGAAAATTCTGCAGCTATTCAGCTTTGATTTTTCTTTGCTCAATCTAATATCTGCACTTAATGCACCTAGGCATTTATAACTTATTTTCCCTGTTGTTCTTTATACTATTGAAATACCCACAGACTGGTGTCTCATCACAGTTTAGTTGGGAGTTTATATATAGTCAGTAGGCATCTTCCTTTTCTGCTGGGACAGAGATTTAAAGATATTGTAAAAAATTTCTCTTTTTCCTAAGAGGGAAGTATGTCTGCAGTTCAAAGACTTAAAAAGGGAAAAAAAAATCCTTTATTAATTTTCAAGGTCTTAAAATCATAATTAGCTAAGAGTTAAAGTGTTTCAACAGAGATACATAACAGGAGAACACTTCAAAAAGAGAGCATCAGAACAAAAAACGAAAAGCATCAGGGTTATTTTCACAGACAAGAGAGGTTCACCAGCAACATAAGATATTTAGCTTGGTATTACTGTTTTAAGGCTAGGTTTATAGAAAATATTTGTCATGCCTAGTATATTAAGTAATTCACATCAGTAACTTTATATATACATATACATCACATGCAAACACATGCACACCTGATGACTTAGGTAATGTAAGAGACTTGAAAATGTCATTTATATCACATCCAAACTGTCTTTACTATCTAGCCACAAAGTGAGCTCTTGAAGCAAGGCTGGTTGGTCCTGACTGGCTTGTTCTTACAGTGAGAGTGGAGTGCCCATATCCATAAAAATTACACTCAGTCCTGGAGACTATGGGCCCTATTGGGAATTCTGATGGCCCTGAAACACAGTGATTGCCCTCTGTGTGTCCCTATTGCCAAGTACCAGAATTAAATAGAGGACTTAGTTGCAGCTATGAAAGTGGTAATTTTAAAGCATGTTGTGTTTGTGCGTTATGTATAAGTGTTCTGGGATGACATTGGAAGACCATCCTTCATAGAGGTAGATTAAGTCAATACAGTCCGTGTTTGTACAATCTATCTGGACTCAACTCTGGAGAAAATGACCCTATGAGTTGTGCATCCTCTTCTTGAGCGAGAGCTAAGCTGGCTTCCTCCAGAAGAAATCTGGAAGGAGTCTAGTGTATGTGCACAAGAGACAATACGGGCAACAAGGCTCTGCACTGAGAAAGGAAGAGAAACACATTCACAGCACAAACACAATTTCTACTTTACACTGGGCTCATAACTGTACCATATGTGCTAAATATTAATTCTAAAGAAAACTAAAGACCAACAGCCTATTGGCTATACCGAGCTTGCAGCTTCATTCATTCAGTTTCTAGACTGTAGCCTCATGATTCACTAGCAGATAGACCATTGCACAGGTATACTAAAATAACCCTGATCTGTTTTCCATTTTACTACAACTCCAAAGAATTTTTTATTAAAACAAACAAACAAACTACTCACTTCACCTTGGGTAATATTTTCAAATAAATGCAACAATCATGCAGAGGTATCTTTAAAACAGATTTTTTAGCACCATGATGGCCAGCTTGTACCTCAACAGTGATATGCTTGTGTTTGTTGGAATACAGAACTTTACTACTAACCTGGTGTCTGAATGAATTTGTCATGAGACCCTGAAGAAGAATCATTAATGTTCATTACAGCAAAAAGAAAACAGCTTGTGGTTACAACATAAGCCCCTTTTTCTAAAGAACTGGAATCCTGAACATTTCTAGAGTTCCCAAAGTAGTTTCTGGGAGAAATAAGTATCATCGGAAAAGCCAGGTTATATGGCCATTTAGCTGGACTGAACTCAAACACTTCATCTGAGCAGTCTGAGGATACTTTTCCATCTTTTTCAACTACCTTAAGGCTTCTTTGAATAAACAATTTATTTCAATTTTTAAGTCTATCAGCACATAGTTCTTTTAGTTAGAAATGAAATGCACATAGGGATTTTTAAATTATTCTCATAAGGAGTTTAGGAGCTCACAAGACTAAGTGTCTCTCTGTCAAAGGAAAACAGAATCCTGAAGTTTTAAATTATATTTTTACAGTGTCATATGGGTGTCACGTGAAAAGGAGGGGCAGAAATGCAAAGATTTCTTGTCCCATCTGTATTAATATATAGTTATTAGTTGTAACCATCCTAGGAACAATCAAAGCTTTATGAAACCAGCACTTCCTATCTAATAATGGGCAGAACACAGGCTGGAAAGAGTTTTGACCTTCTTTGGAGGACCACATTTTAGCTAGGGAGAACTTATTAGCTATAAGTGTCTCCAGAAAATCGAAGTCTTAGGAACCCAACACTGCCTGTCTATCAATGGACAGCACACAGGTTGGAAGGGTCTTCTACCCCTACTATGAGACCACACTTAATAGCCAGGGAGAATTTTCCCTATAAAGATATTAGCTATAAATATCCCAGAACATGACATCTTACAAACCCAACACTGCCTGTCTAAAAATGGACAGCACACAGGTTAGAAGGGTTTTCAACACTCTGCTGTGAGGACCACGCTTAATAACAAGAAAAGAACTTTCTCCACAGCAACTCCCAAAATAACTTTTATTAATACGAGTATGTGACAGTTATTGTGGGGTTTGCATTGCTGGTGATAATGTTTAGCTGCATGATTGTATTTAAATCATGACCAAACCCCCCCAAAAACCAGCACAAAACACATTCTGCATAGAAAAGCACACTAAACTTAAGTTTCAATACAGCAGTGTATTTCCCACAACAGACTTAACTAACAGAAAACTACTAACCAGAAATACAACAACCTAAACCACAAATCCAGAACCCCTCTCAGTAACACAGAGCAACAAAATGACCTGCACACCACCTTCTCTATAACACAAAGCAAAAGAAAAAATAAAGCTGTTTCCCATTAACACACATATTAAGTAAGAACTACACACCTGAAAGAAACACAACAACTAATATAAAGTAAGATATATAAAATATAGAGTAGAGAGTACATGTTTTTCTCACCTCTACATTGTCCAAAGAGGTGGGAGAAGACAGGGCAGCTGCTTCCAGCTACCTCCGCAGAGACAATGGCATTTCTCCCCAGTTTTTGCTCATATCCAATTGCTTTTATACCTCTTTTTTTTTTCTTTTAGGTGATTTGGATGTCTTTAGTCAATAATTGGTTTTGGGGTGATAGACAGCACAGGCCTGAAGGTCTCCCTTTATTCCTACAAGAAATCCCAAAGGAAGGCCATGTCATCTTCTCAACACTCCACTCTTAGTTAATCTTATCAGTCTGTCTTTAGCACTCTTGGAAAGCCACTGGGATGTCTGTGTCCTCTGACTATATTTCTGGGAGCACCCCTCCAGGGGGCTGAGGCATTTTCCCTCAACTCATCAAGAGTTTATCAGGGCTATCACCCCACACATGGGGTCTTTACTATTACCAGAATAAGTAATTATTACAAACCAGTCGGAAATCACTTATCTCTGAAGTTTACTGCTGGTATTACAGCAAACAAGCTGTTAATGTATATGTCTTTTGACTACAACATAAATACCTGATATGTTTATGTATCCCATAAATGTTTGGGGGTTTTTCTTACTGTAAGTATCCTTTTTGTTTCTTTAATCAGTTTTACAAAATAATTCATTAGAAGGAAGGTTCTAAACTTTATCTGTATTTGGAGAGGTGAGGATTACAGTTAAATAAGGTTGAGAGCAATAGAAGCAGGTAATACTTCTGAAGTGAGAAATTCACAAAGGACAATCCTAGAGCCAAGTGTAGCTCTGCTGAAACCCTTTATGCTAAACAACACCAAGCATTGTCTTCGTATTTCAACTGCGATTAAATCTTGTGCATTTCTTTAAAGAATCTTGACTAAGATGACCATACCAGGTATTAGGAGACTTTGATCTCCTTTCTCTTACTAATGCTCCATTAACCTCCAGCATCCGTTCTCTCTGTGCACAGTCAGCAGCTCCACTAATATGTTCCTTTTCTTCTCTTCTAGAAGAAGCAGTCATTTTTAATAAAGTTGTTATCCTCTCTCTAGCTTGCTCTCCCTCCTCTACGACACCATCCTGGTGTACCAGTGCATGCCATGCCACAGAGGACCAGTAAGGCTGCCTAGGCACTGATTTTGCTTTGTTTCAGTACTTTCAACAAAGAAGCAGCACACTGCAGGACCACTAGAAACTTTCAGTGTGAACTTTGTATGTCTTCAGCACTGCATGTGAAAAGCTTTGGTGTAGTCTAAGTCCATGGTCATGGATATTTGGCCAAATTTGTCACTATGTTGTAATAGAAGTCAGAGACTTAGAAGCTCTTAAAAGTACTTTGCCTCATAAGCTGCATATTTGTTTCCTGATGATTCCTAGACTGCTGACTAAGCTATGTAGAAGTATTACCTCATCTTCTACCTAAATAGTTTTTCCTTGAAGGTGAAGGCAACAGTTAGCAGTTCATAGCATCACAGTGCACTGCAAGGAAAACTGAAGGACATAATGCAGTATGTGTCCTGGTAAATTACAGACATAGAGCACTCTGTGTCCAAAAAAAAAAGAGGTCTGACTATGCTATTTTGCATGCTATAGTGTTGTATTTCTAGATATGTATACTGTGTTGACAGTTTTAATCACCTGTACAACCATATTGATGGATGACTGTACAACTAATACCATAGTTTATTTCATGAAACTAAACAGCATCCATGGAAGACACACTTGTGAAAGTTGCAACTTCCTCAGTGCAAAGGAAGCCCATTCCTCAGGGACAGAAATGCAAACCTCTCTGAAGAAGAACTTCATAAATTCTGGTAAAATTTAACTTTATGTCCTTGCTGTTCTGCCCTCATGAACTGACACAAACAACATTAATATTCCTTAATGCCTATGAGGAGTTAGGACTGTCTTTTAACATCTCATCTAATATCACCAAGGGGAACACAGTCCTTAAAAGACTTTCCTACAACTCTATTCTTTCCAGTGTCTTTTTAACTCAATGTCTCATACAAATGTCTTCAGTTATGTTTTTGGATAGTTGTCTGTTACCTATAAACTAGATTTCTGCAACTGTTGACAATAGGTATAGCCACTTCCCTTTACTCTCTGGATGATTCAGAGAGAAGATACCAGTGTAGGAGTTTCTGAAGAGGCAGTAAAAGACATATTAATCTATCAGAGGAAAATTCTTTGTTGTCAGCATTTCTCTGAACTGAAGGATTAAATGTATTCTGAATTCTGAATAGGAAACATATTTACACAGTGCTGTGATTAATGGCCACAGCAGTGCTATTTGCAGCTAGGTGCAGCTATGTGCAGCAGTCCATTTCTAAAATATTTAAATAACCCTAGGCAACTCTGAGTCCAAATCGGACATCAAAACTTTGTGGTCCTCTGAGATCCATATGCAAACCAGATCTATGATCTCAAAAAGTCTATTCTTTGTATAAAAGATTGAAAAAAACAGGTGTGGTCTTGTAGGTAAAGCACAGTACTCCGAGTCCAGACAGCTGGAATTTATTTCTGCTTCCTCTGCAAAATTCCTGGGTTACCTAAGGCAAATAATTTCTGTGTTCCAGTTTCCTAATGGTTAAAATAAGAAGATTAGAGCTCTAATAGATGTCTTCAGAGATGCTGTATTAATACACATGCTGTATGCAGTTATACGGGGCAGCAGTGACTGTCGTTGCATTCAGTCACACTCAGGTGCACACCAAAGGCCTTGGACAGCCTGCCTGCACTCAGTTGTTGGGCAAGGCAGGTCAGAGATGCTTGCTGTGTTGCTGGGGACATCACTCCAGGCAGGGCTGTTGCCTCCAAACACTCACGGTCTTGCATTACTGTGCAAGATTGACACACTGATCCTTCTTAGGGCAAACCATGGAACAGCCTTAATTGCTACATGGGTAATCCACTTAAAGCTAGGTGCCTAACACTAAAATAAGGACCAGTTGCAAATATACTTTGTATTTTTAATATAACCTCAGCATTAAATCAGCAGATTCACAAATTGAAGATACATTGACTTGGGACCTTTTTCAAACAAAATATAGGAAGGGGAACAGCATCAGCCTATGTAAAGATTGGCAACGAGTCACCAAGTGTTTAACAGCTCCTGAAGTAGTCCAAGGGTAGCCACTGTCATGGACGGAGGATGATACTTCTAAATTCCTTCTAAATTCTAATACCTCCCACTTCTATATTCCACTATCTCTACACTTGTTCTTTCTAAAGTCCTGGAAGTATGTCTCTGGGAAGATGTTTCTCTTAGTCAGTCTTAAAAGTGGAATGCTCTTTTGCCAGATGTGGGACTGATACTACTCTGACTGACACTGCTGAGATTCTTATCAGGTTTGCATTGCACATAGCCAGTGGACAGCACTGGACCATGCTTTCCACAGTAAGTGCTGTAGTAGTTTTGCTGATCACTACAGACTATCTTCGTGACTCCTGCACTGAAAGAGCAAGAGGAAAAAAACTTCCATCCATGCATTGCACACTGAAAACCAGTAAGACTATGAGGAGTTTCTAAATTTATTTTGTCACAGTTTGTAAATTAGTAAAAATTATTCTAAATTCTGTTCTACATATTTTTCATAGTTCACTATTTACTTAACATTCAATCACTGTCTTTTTAGGTGTAAGTGAAGTGCATAGTAAATCACGTTTGATACTAAGAGCTGATCATTGATAACTGCTGGCCATTGACCATATAAATTAAATAAAGCCTACCACACAAATTGAATCAATTACCTTTTCCATGTCCTTGCTAGTCTCCCCACAATTCTAACTAGCTGTTCTGAGACTGGGTGTCCATGTCTTGTCACACCCATTCCTGAAACATAGGTCTATAAGCAGCACTAGCTTACACATGGCTTGTAGCTCAACATGTACATTAAATAGTCAATAGCCATAACCAAAGCACAGGCTGAAAAGACACTTTGTTCTGTAGTCCTAAACTGTGACTGAGATGATGGGAATGCAAGAGACAGCAAGCAGCTTCCCTGCATACACATCTGTGGGCTGCCTGTCCATCCTGAGCACAGAGCTGCTCTTGCTATTCCCTCCCCACACCTGAAGCAGCCACCACCACAGATCCCCTCTTGGGTCTTAGCTGAGCTCTACAAGGAAATACTTTCACTTGCAGCTAAAAAATATAATATTCACAGTCTGCCTTTGGGCACTGACAGAGCAGGCAAGGAACTGAGTTTCACAGCCTTGTCAAAAAACCTACAGGGATGGTCTTGGTGTTATACTGGACCACCACCTTGTTTAGGATTCATTAAGGATTTTCCATGGTGGGAAAAGTTCAGACAGAAAAGTACTGTTTGCTATTGCTTTTCAAGAAGACCTGTGAAAATAATTGATTTTTGAATTCAGCAGCTAAACTTTAAAAACCACACAACTTTTGATTTGAACCAAATGTGTCATGTTTTCTTTTTCTTATTTTCACTTAGACAGCTTCTGCCCTCCCTGATGTTAGGGATTCCAGTGAATTTAAAATAAAAATATTATATCTTTACTGTTTGCAAAACAACCAAAATCTAAACACTTCCAATTTCACTAATATATCTTTCATTAGCATTATTTAATAATCAGATCAAGTGACATGGGGAACTCATTTTGACACTGTAAATAGTCTGGGGATGCAAGTCCAGAAAGTTTGCTATTTCCAAAAAAAAAAAAAAAAAAAAAAAAAAAAGAGAAAAAAGAAGATGAAACAACCCCCCAAATCACTTAGCTCTTTTTAGAGTAGAATTTGTGAAATGCCTTTGCTATAGAGAGGGAGAAAAGAAAGAATCTGCAAATAAGTCTCAGGAATGAGCTTACATGTCTGTCCTGTGTGTCCTTATCAAAATTCTGATTGTATGCACCAGATATGCATCCTTTTTCTTCACAAGAATGCAAGTTCTGAAGACATAGAATACATCTGAATCATCAGGGGATATGCATGATGGGAAAGGGGGGGGAATAAATAATCTTTTTAAAGTTTTTTCTTTCTCATCTCAGTCGTATTTTTAAGTCAGAATAGTCACAGGGAAATCTCACAGTGCTTTTAATAAAGTTTTCCCCAGCAACCTGCTTTATTTCAAGGAACTAAGAGAAGTAAAAAACAGCAACGAAAATTAGCTCCAGCAGTCTGATATATCATGGTTCCTTTTGCTTGTTCAGAATGAAGAAATGGAAAAGGCACTAACAGAAAAGTTCTGCTTCCCCTTCCCAATTCTTAGAAGTGGTTCTGCTCTTCCATCTGTAACAGCTGGTGTTTTTTGCTTATTACTTATGGAGAATACTCTGACATGAGGCTCTTTTCAGTGATGCTTGGGAAATGGAGTTGACCAAGTGTCATTATAGTTGCTGAGGAACTGTAGTATGCAAAGCAGATCAGAGGCAATGTTGAGCTACAATTTAGCACCATGACTGAAGACCAGGGGTCTGCATTTGCCTTAAAATTATCACATGACAATACTTTGAACATATGACTGTAAAATACCACTAACACTCATAAGTACTACAGCCTTTCTCAGTTAAAAGATATTGACAGTCTGATGACGTATTTCTTATGAAAGAAAATTATTGAGTCCTTCTGAATTTATGTGAAGAAAGAAGTCAGGTTTTCTCCATCGATTTTTTTTTTTCTGTGAAAAATTGCATTTTCATTCTATGACAAATTCTATTATGACCTTTGGGAAAAATATGCATCTTCTATCCTTTTCTTTGGTATTGCCTGTGGTGTAATTTTTTATTTTGGAAAGCTGGAATCATAGGCCTGGCAAATCCATGTGCTGAATTCTTGAGAATCTTTTCTCCCTTAGAAAGAACAGCTTTCCAGAACATGAAAATTACTCTGTTGATTAGCCTCCTTTACTTCAAAATATCCTTTTATTGCTAAGTGACCACATAACTCATTAATTATTCTGTTATCATTTTAAAAAAAATCCAGTAATCCAGCTATTTCCTAATGCCTTAAAAACAGCTGTCATAGCCAAGTAACACACAAATGACAGGTGAAGCAGCAGAATTCAGAAATACATCTTTAGTTTATTAGAAATGAAGTGAGTGGCCAGATTCTGGAAAGTTATAAATTTCTCCTAGGAAGAACTTCTTAGGCAAGTAAATAGTTAATATTCTTCAGAATAAACAGGTGAATTGGTTACTAAATGTACATTTATTAGGAGAGCAATATAGGAAACATTCATTGCCCAAACCAGAAACAGTCTGTAGCACACAGCATGGAAAAACCACTATCCTGCAAACATGGTGATCCAACATAATGCAACACAGAAATCAGAGAATGTGTCTGTGATTCAGCTATATATGGATCCAAAGGCAAATCACTTCATTCACTTGCCTGCTCCTTCATTGCTCAGTGTATGACTAAGAATGACTACTTTTGGTTATGAGAGAATTAAAATTTGTTTGAATTGCTACTTGCAATCATTAAAAAAACCCAACAAAAACAACACAAATTTTTCAGCAACACTGCCATTATCTTTCTTCAAATCAAGGAACACAGTTAAATAACATTTACAAGAGGTTTTTAAAGAAACTTCAAAAACTGAGAGACTGAAAACACATGTAAAAATTAACAAATAACAGAAGAGAGATATCTTTTCCTATTTTTGCTGTTCATTTTATCTTGGGACTTCACTGCCTTTACACAGGATCAGAATGTTGCAGTGTAACTTTCTAGGAGCACTCTAATATTGTGATTCCCATGCTGCTTGTAAAATATGAATATTTTGATTTTTTTGTTTCCAAATATATATAAATAAATATAACTAAAATAATAAAAGAAATTGTTCCTGGAAATCCCTAATGGAATTTGATTCAGTACATTTTGTTTTAAAACTACCAAACTTAAGAGTTGGACTCAATGGTCCTTGGGAGTCCCTTTCAATTCACAATATTCTGTGATTCTGTGGATTGCCCAAAAGCTAAATTTTTAAGGAGTCCCTTTTAAATATTTTTAAAAATATTTGGAAATAATATATATTTTTCCTAACAATGTTGCACTTGAAAGATCTGTCTATGATGAACTATTATTTGTACAAATAAATTATTCTTTTTCCTTTGCCACAATCTTCAGCTGATAAAAAATTATCTAATTAGAGTAAGGTCAGATTAAACTCACAGAGCATGCTGCTCAGGTCTCTAGACAATTTAGCTCATGTATCTTTCCACAGTCCTATTAGATGTAGCTACAAGTTTGCCTTGTAGTGATGCAAACATTGGGAGGGAGATACAGGCACTTCAGCTGCTCAAAGCATGAGAACACTTTCTTCTCAAAGTGTATTCCAGCACTACTTCTTTTAGAGACAGAGGAAAAACAAGGAACAGAAAAAATTGTTTAATTATTTCACATTTAATAAAAAATAATGTGATTTAACTTTTGATTGTCTGTTCAGACAAATTCATTTCTCAATCACTCTTGCCCATTCACAGCAGATCAACTATCGGCCTTGGTCCATATGAGGCTCCTCTGAAGTCAGTGTCAGGCTCTTTGTTTAGTGTAGTGGATTTTCTTATGTAACCCTATAAGATGCTGGTTTGCTAGAATCTTTGAAGGCTGCCATTCTTTGCAAGACAAAATATGAATGTCTCCATGAGAAGAACTTCCCTCATTTCTAAAATGAGAGACTGATAATAGATACTTCCAGAGATGACTGCTGGTAAGGTATCTAAGAACAGGAATAAATTCAGGGAAGGTTTTGTTTTCATTTCTTTTATTTATTCTTGAGAGACAGAAAGAAATTCTGCAGCCTTTGAAAAGATAGGGCAGAGTGATGAATCAGGATTGAGGTAATACTTCCTGAATATGAAAAATAATGTTTGAACAGTTCTCTGGAGGATGTGTTGTAAATGCTCAAAATTAAGCACTTTTTTGAAGAATGATTTTTAAAGTTTATCTTTATATTTCTTTCTTCTCATAATCTGTGGTCTATTTTTCATGCTTTGACTGAATCC
The DNA here is from genome assembly GCF_047495875.1 of Pithys albifrons albifrons. Classification (NCBI taxonomy): domain Eukaryota; kingdom Metazoa; phylum Chordata; class Aves; order Passeriformes; family Thamnophilidae; genus Pithys; species Pithys albifrons. Next base: position 43,423,976 of record NC_092463.1, on the reverse strand, counting down.
CATATTCAGCTTATAGGAAACTTCATTATTTTTCAATGCTAGGCACCCCTTCCAATTGTTGTGCCAGCAACACAGGCTACCTCCGTAAGCTTCTATAAAGTATGTTAACTCCTACTGATATATGTGCATAAATCATTCAAACAGGAGAATATAGCAGCTCCTCTTGTGGCTCATTTATTCACAGAAGTCAAAGTTTTGTATACCAGCAATGCAGCATATTATGTGCCTGGGAAAAAATCTTGGCAGAAGTGAATTACAAAAACTATCCAAACTAAGGAAGTTTCTGTTCAGAACTTTGAAAGTGGAACTCTCTGTGATCTGTTCAATTTATTTCAAGACTGAAATGCTCTCAAATGAAAAAAAACTGTAAATGGAGCTCCAATCACTGTAAGTGGCAGCAAAGAATCATTAAGAATGACAAGTGGTGTATTTTTATAGGATATTCAGAGAATTCTTGAGCATACACAATACTTTTCAACCTCCTTTATCTCTCATATAACTGCCAACTCTTGCTGATGAGATTGCACACTTTGCTGTTCCTTCCCTAGCAAAGTACTTTGAATGATACAGCTTGAAGCTTTTTCTTTTACTCTAACATTGCCTGGGTCCTGAATGGAGCAGCAGCAGAGCTGTGACTACCAGCCAAACACTAAAAATGCACGTAACTGCGTACTGGATTTTCTTATCAACTCACTAAACTGGCTACATATGTAAATATTGTATTACTGCAGATAAACTAAACTGAGGCTCTTTGGGATCTTCACGGAATAACTAACCAGACAGGCAGCAATGACTGAGCTCCAGTGAACCCTGGAGCTGTGCTCTGACAGTACTCTGCAATATAGCTAACAGACTACATGTGAAGATAGCACACTGTGACCTGATGTACCACAAGAAAGCTGAGAAAGTTGCAGTAAAATGCACACCAGCCACAAAACAGAGTTTAATAAGATGAAATGAGCTGTAGGACTGCTAGACAGTAACATTTAGTAAGGTGTTCACAATACAGCACTGTAGTTTACTGTGGTAAATCCATGTAAAAAGCAAATACTTACGTGAGTGAGCTATATGCACTTGAAAAAAAAATTAAAAATAAAAGAGAAAAGGGAGCTTCTGTTGGCATAACATCTGTCACAATCTGTTGATCTGTGTAACATTCTGTAGATGGCAGTGTGGGTAAACCATCTCTGAATTGATAATATTGCAGTGCTTGGTTTCTGTGCATATATATAAGACAGCAACAGCTAAGCTAGCACAGAGACATTGTAAGTAAGAAAATACAGGGCATTTTCAGAAACAGAAATCAACTTAAAATTCATATGTCAAAGACCTCCTGGGACATATCTGCTTTTTAAACTGCAGCTAGGCTAGATCTCAGTCCTCACTTCCCCTTTAATGTATCATGACAAACGTAATTTTGAGTTGTCTGAGATATACCTAAAATTAACACTTGTATTTCTATAATGGCTTGCAGTGCTGCACAATGCATGTTAGGAATAACTGTAGAATGGTTTCTGATAGCTGCTGCTCCCTTCCCACTGCTTGATCAAATTCAAGGCCCAACTCTGGAGCTAAAAGTCTCCTTACATTTCTCATCTTTGGGATTTTTGGCCCCAGTTTGTGACAGGAAATCAGGTCCTTTCTTAGCGGCTGAGCTGGGATTCGAGACACATTCATGGGATTCACAGCCATGCAGTTGGTGGGTCAGCCTAGCACTGACCAGTTCTAGTAGAAGAAAACAATCAAGATTTTAAGGTTTCTTTTCCAAACTATTCCCAGATTCTAAAGTATTTTCCCACACCATTTTCATTTCTGTACTAGGACTAAAACTGATATGACAAAATGAAGAAGACTGATGCACACCATACATACAGATAGACGTCAGGAGTATGAAGTGAAGGCTTTAAAGCCCTTTTTGCAATGTACCTATATGTCTCAGTAAAACCTAGGAGTTGTAAAATGTCTAGGAACACTTAACCCTATTATCAAAGTACTTATCTGAGACAGAGAACTAAGGCTCTTTCTTATTTTCTTTCATCTGCCAAATAACAATGCTCATATATTTTGGGAGCAATTCTGCTGGTCTTAATCTTTAAAGATTTTGAAATCTCACATGTATTTGAAGTCTAGAACAGGAGCCAGGACCCTTCAGTGGCCCAGCTGCAAGGCAGCAGGAATGGGAGTTCCTGTGGTGTTTAGCACTAGACCCTCATCCTAGCTCAGCTCCCACGGGATGGAGGTCATCCCTGACCCAAGGCTCACCGCAGTGCTGCTGTGGAACCTCATCCAAACCACCAGCAGGATTGAATAGCTCTGCTACCAGACCCTCAGGAGAAGGTGGATATGCACAGGGCCCTGTTCCTCAGGTGCATTTCTGGAAAAAGTCAATCATCTATAATGTAGCCCTTATTCTAAGTTAATGCTAACCTGATGTTATCAATGAGAACAACAATTCCAATTCACTAGGCCAGCATTGATGGAATTCAAACAATGTAAAACATCCTCTTTTGTAATATAAACACAGACTATTAAATCCTTTTAAATGAGAACCCATTCATAACATGCCGTATGTGTGCCTGAAAAGAACTGATCCATAATATTTAGTGATGATGATTGATTTCTACCCAGATACAGGAGACAATTCATCACTCTTTGCATCACCTTATATAGCATCTCTATCCTATTCATGTCAAATTGTCAGGCAGAATAAAAATGAGAACTTTTGGTTCTTAAAAGATAGAAATACATTTCATTGCTAACATGCTGTTTTCTTTACAAATTCTTTGTTAAAATGGGCGAGTTTATGTACTTAAACTGAAAAGGTGAACTGAGGATTTTGAGCTTTAGCAAGTGAAATAGCTACTAGAATTAGTATATCCTAACTATGAAAGTCAGATGCATGTTTTTGAAAAAGAGTTTTAACCTGAGACACAAGGCTTATGCTCTTATCTCATCTTGTGAAAAACTTTAAGGTGACAGAACAATCCAGGCTTCAGCCTTCCATTTTGATTTAAAGTTGGCGTATTCATATTCATCAACCCAATGCACCTTGTGCATTGAGATCTCACTGGCATCATCCAAGGAATTATGTATTTCACAAAACTCAATCCAGATCCACCAATACTTCATGTAGTATTTGCTTCTACTACATAAAATCTTCATCCGAAGTAGGCTTCAGTTACACAGTTTTCTTGGGAGGTCAGAATTGCTGCTTCTGTGAGGAAGGGACACAGCTTTCCCCTGTATTGGTATTGTCCTTGAATGTAGCTGCTATGTTTCTACTGTACATTGAGTTAAAACTCACAAATATCACAGACATTTTTTAATTACTGATGTTATTATATTTTTGTGATAATATTAATCTAATTAAAAAAACAGCAAAAAGAAGAGCGGAGGAGAAAACGATTAAAATCTTGCCTCAAGTTTATTTATTAATCTTTTCCTTTCACATCCAGGAGCAAAGGTTTTCAAGTATCTTTAAGTATAACTCATAGAACAGAGACCTACTCAATAGGATATTTTAAAATAGAGAAACATGGATCTATATGTGTGGCAACCCTTACCTGCTTGGCATTCATTATATGAAATATTTATCAGAAAGTTCATTCCTTGTTCCATATGATTAACCCATAAATCACCTACTTGCTCTTATTCCTTCAGCACACTTCCTAGCCCTATGATGCAAAACTTTTTTTCTTTAGCTTTAAAAAAATTCTCTGATTTATCTAGATGTTTTTTTTACTGGATATCTAGTTGCTCACCCTTTCATATCTCCCTGACCATAAGGAGTTTTGTATAGGGAAAATATCAGAGAGGAGACATCCTGGAGGGAGGGCCTGCTGACACCTTTGATTGGTTTTGTGGTGAAATGGTGCCCCCTCCTCTCACTTCAGGAATGCCAGACCGGTCAGAGGCATATTTATACTCTCACTGATTCAATTTTAGTTAAGTTTGCCTCACACATTTAATGACAGACAAAATTCAAAGTAGATTTACTCTTCACCACACACCTGCTCAGAGGGAAGCAACGTGATGGCATGAATCTCTAACACTGGGAGATGGCTTAGATCAAACATGATTGTGATGCCTCTGTTCATTTAAAAATAGGTAGTAGTCAGACATACAATTAATTTTGCAGGATTGTGCTAAGGACCTAACTCAACAAGAAAACATTGACATATTTTAGTAGTATTTTTGTTAATGCTTCCGACCATCAAGATCTGTATCTCTGTGCTTTGCACACTGTGCTTGCTTGGCTGTAACTGACAGTCTGCTCACAGCCCCTGGGACTGGCTCTTGGAAAGTATATTTAAAAAAAAATAACCCAGGGATTTTTTCTCTATATTCAGATAAGAGTTTAGTCTTGGTGGTATTTCATTTTCTAATAGCCTGCTCATATTAACTTATTGTTAAAATTGCTGGGTCAATTGTAAATACAACAAACAGGTTGTTTCTTTTGTTGTTGTGTTGGGTTTTTTTAAGGCTAGAAAATATATAATATATTTATATATTGTCAGTGGAATATGATTTGCACAGACCTCCTCTTTATTTACTGTAGAGAAAGGAATTTTAATGGCACCTGCTAGGACTCTATGCCAGAGTTAATCAATACTAAATGTACAAATATAAAACAGAATTTTCAGTTAGAATTATGTGGTTGTGCAAAGTGAACGGAAGCTGAAAATTAATATCTGACTACTCTGATTTTTAAGAACTTTGGATCGTGTTCCATTAGTTCTCCAGATTCCCACTAAAAATATAAAATAATGTTAGCTTTGTTGTGATAAATAACAACTTTGGAATGCGATGTTATGTTTTTTTTCCAAGATAAACATTTAAATTTTTCTGAGCAAAACTTACTGTCATCTAGTCCCATTCCTTTTAAATTCAAGCATTTGTGCCAATGCCTTTGAAGTTTTTATTGACTTTGAGAAGGACAGGATTGGAGATGTAGTCTTACTGTCTTTTACTTGGTTTACCCACATTTTATGGTGGGTTTTTAGCATAATTACTGAAAGATCAGCTCCAATTAATTATGCACACACAGAATGCACATATTTTAAAACTAGATTTTTTTTCCTCACAGTAAAGTTTTTATTGGCTTTTGAAACATGGCAATGATATGATATATAAAAATAAACCTTCAGTAGCAAGCTGTAAATATGCCTAACTGAAGTTTATTTCTAGTTTTTTCATTAACAGCTTTGTGTTAGCTTAGTTGTCTTTCATTGTTTACATTTGAAGAAAGCAATTTAGATTGTCAGGGTTTTATTTTAATATGATAGAAAGTGCCTGGAAAATTACATACTAAATTTTTATCACTGTAGTAAAAATTTGAATTCTACTTATTCATTGATTTACAGGAAAAGCATAGCAGAGATGCATTTTTATATAAGTTAGTTATCTCCATCCTCTGTCTTCATAAGTTTTTTTCATTTAATGCATGAATACTCTCCTCAGCTAGGTTGAAATCCTTTCTAAACTGAGTTCTATTAAGAAAGTTTCTCTTCTTTCTTTTATTCTTTGTACATATTTTTTCATACTGGCAAAGACTATATGATCTATTTTGATAAACTATTGGATCTAGAGCATACAAAGAGGGTACCCTTGTGATAAAATCAATAGATTTACTCAGCAGAGCTTCAGATTTCTAATTGGGATGCAGGTTCTCTATAAACTTGTAAATAAGTGAAAAATGGGTACATCAGACTTGAATACGAACTGAAAATTGTTTATAACAAATGATTCTCATTTGTGTTGTAGAGTCATGCATTTTTTTTGGAAGAAGTAAGTCTGACAAACCATCTATGTACTATTAGTGACTGCAAAAGTCAAGCCCGAGGACCAGCTTGACCTCAGTTGCCTACATCAAAGAGGCAATAGATAACTAATGTTCAAATACTCCAGTAAATGACTGAATGACTTGCCCTTCTGTAATAAAGCTGGGATAAACTCCACAGTAGTTTCACATAGGAAAAAATTCCTTCTAAGATTATATCAGTTAAGCCATACTGAACAATTTAATTTCTCACTCAAAGCAAGCTGGTTTATGTGAGTATTGTACAAGACATATCCCATACAGCCAGTTCCTTGCATTCAGTCTTCTGTTATCTTTTAGTCCAGAATGATAACAAGTTATTTACAACAACTAGAACAAATATACCTATTATGGATATACAATATATGAATTACCCATGCAAGGTTGGCCCTTTTTGAGTCAGTCTTACTTGCAATTTATATCATGTTCTGGTTTTGTTTCACAAATAACATCTTCAATCAAACTGACAAGTCCTTTTCTTAAACTTGCTTCCATAATAAATATCCCACCTCTTAAATCTGTTTTCATTAGCAAATACATGGGTGAGACAGAAAGGGCTTCTCTGTTGGCAGAAGACACTTTCATTTTCTGTAGCTATTATTGGATGTTTTTATTTGTGTTTTTACATCACTTCAGCATAATGCATCTTATTATGACTGACAGGTCTGTAATGGTTTTTTTTTTTGCTATTGTCATCAGGTTTCAGGAAAAAGAGACAAGTTTTACTAGTTTTGACCTGTAAGCATTTGTCAATGTTGAACTTATAAATTATTGTATACCTTTCAGCTACCAATCTGTTTCCAGCCATAAGTAACAATGGTCACCACACTCTTGTAACTGATCCATTTTGGATTGTTCACTTTTCTGAAATTATTTTATCTGTTTGGATCTTTAGTGAAATTCCTGCTCATCTGGCTGGAGACCAGAAACACAATTTCCACTTGCATAAGGAGTAGGGTGTAAGCCTTGTTTTAACTAACTCCAGGCTTTGTTTTCTTTTTAATTCTATGAAGATGACCTTCCTTCTAGCTTTTTTAGGTCTTCAAGCAGAAAACAACGCATTAAGAATCATACAATGGCATTTTAAAATTTTATATCAAATTAATAAAGGAAACAAAGTAGTGAAAAAAAAACAAGGCCTTTTGCTTTAAACAGTGCAATTAGAAGTTGATTACCTGACAAATAGTAAGTGGTATAGAATAATACTACATGAAACAGGAAAGCACAATATCAAATAATTAGGAAATTGTTAGCCCCATTAGACAATAATCAGTAAATAAACAAGTGATCAATCAAGTGCTTCATTTAAAAATGCAGGTCTGCAATGAACAGAAGTGTCATTGTTCTACACTGCTGCATTTCCAGATATTAAAAAAAAATAAATTAAAACCCCCACACCAAACAAACAAATTAAACCAACCAAACCAACACCCCTCCACCCCCACCCAACCCCTCACCCCCAAAAAAAGAAAAAATAAAAAAAATAAAAAGAAAGCTAAAATAAAAAAATATAGAGAGGTTAATTTCAGACACTGCCTCAAAAGACTCCTTTTTTGCAGACTGGAGAGAAAAAGCCAGTTGATGTACACTGTACTGAAGGGTGACATGGTTAATACATAAGCAGCTGTCTGTATTACCATACAGAACATTTCAAGTGAGTAGAGGTTAAATCATCTGGGAAAGCCTTGAGTATACAATGCTTTTACAAAAACATGGGAATATCAGAATTCTTGGATTTTTTGTCAAAAATGACAAGAGAAAAACCCAAACAAACTCCTGGGGAAAGAAAAGCAGACATGCTTAATACTACTTTATTTATTTTCTTTTATCAGAAGACAGACACAAAAACCTAGCTAGTTGGTAGTTGCACAAATAAGGTAACTAGTTGTTCTTAATATCTGAAAATAACTGTGTGAGCTATGTGACAACACTCACAAACTTGCATGAAGCTTAACTACAGCAGTGTCTATACCATACTGAATATGATATTATTGTATAGGCCTTACAGAGCTAAAACCCTTCAACTTGGTTTTGGGTTAGATTTTTCCAGCCAAAGGAGAAAGCACAATCATTTGAGCAGCTTTAACTGCAAAAGAAACAGGATTTCTTAGTTTTGATTACTTGGTCAAGGTTTTATAAGTCAGGCCACTCTAGTGCTCTGAAAATAAGCAAATCTCTACCTGTCATCAAGACCTGATACTAGGCTGAGAAGCTACCCAGATCCTATTAGAGAGGCAGTGTTAATAGTGGGAGGGGTAGAACTGAAACCAACCATCCCTTTCTCCCCCCATAAATATATAATTACTGTTGTGTCTCAGTCTGCATGTTTATTTTCAGGCACTAATGACTTCTGAAACAAAGCTAAAATTTTGCATACAGTTGATATTTGTACTTTTGTTTGAGGGGAAACAAAATCTTTACAAAAAAATGTTGGCCCACCTCAAAGCTCACAAAGTGATTGCTAGGATGAATAAATTTACCCCAGGTAAGGTTTTTGAAATAAATTTAATTTTTTAGGTGTACGTTTGTTCTAGTTCAGCAGGTGGGACCAGTTTATCACTGTGTGGGTATTCTACACCCTCCATTCATTTCCCATGAACTGTTAACAATGGACCATTTGCAGTAGTTGCCCAGGGCACACTCGACCTCTCAGGATGTAAGCTGGGTGTTAATGAAGCCTGTGAGATAAGAGCTGTGATAACTCCCTTCCAGGAAGTCGTTTGCACCTCCACACCCAGCCTGAGGGGATGTGTCTGCTAATGGGTCATCAATGACTCCAAGTACCCTATGATTCACAGAGTAAGATTATGTATGTAATTCCCCACCCTGGGGGAGGTGGTCCCACCTGGACCTGAGGGGTTATAATGTTGGGGGTTTTGGGACTTGAGGACCCACTAGTTGGATCCTGTCGAGGACCAGAACCTTGACAGGAGGAGACCACCACTCTTGACCAGACTGCGACCATCTGCACCAACAAGTTTCTCACTTCTTTTTAGTTGAGACTCAGGGGGAACCACATGGGGCTCAGCACAGGGACAAACAAACACCTTTGTGTTTGTGCCCCAGGGGGCTGGGTTATACTTCCGGGTTTTGTGGTTGAAACCAATTTCTCTTTGTATCATTGCATTTATTGTAATATTTTTTATTAAGTTGTAACTCTGATTTATAATCTCTTTATTGTTGGATTCATTTCTCCTGCCAGTTTACATTTAAACCAGCACAATGTTGTAAATGCTTTGTAATGAAAACAGTTTGTATATGGTTGTTGTTATAAAAATATCCTCATCTAAATGGTTCTTCCTTATGTTTGACAATTATTAATTACATATTCCCCACAAAGGCTTTTTTTAGGCAACTATGACAGACTTCAATGAGGCTGATACAGACGGTTTAAAGAATTTATCAGGTAACAGGACAAGTATAACCACAGGATTTAAAAGCTTTATGCCATATTTCTTAGATTAGAAAAGATTTTAAATTAAACTAGTATATTAAGATTGCTGGTCTCCACAAAATAAACAACAAAAAAACAAAACAACAAAAGAAATCCTAAATGCCAGAGAAAACAATCAAACAACAAAAACCACCAGTACATTTCTTTCCCATGACATCTCATTCCTTGTTCATTCCAGTAAATATTTATTTCTGGGTAAACTAAACTAGTAGCTTCAGGTGGCTATATTTAAAACATCAAGGATGAATACAGATGCTATTAACTAATTTAATAAATTAATATAGAAGTTAAAACTTCACTTCATGGTACATTTTTAGTATTTTGAAAGTCACAGTTAAACAAGAAACATGTGGCCTTGTCTGGGCTTGTTAAACAAGCAACCTGTGACATCAGAATGAAAATATGATACATAAACAGGTATACAAGGAAAAGAATGAAATTTATAAGTTTAGAGTCTAATACTGATGTCTGTTACAGTAGTTTTCCAACACTGAGTTTTTAAAAAATATTTACAACATGAGAAATCATATTTCTTTCATCTATTTCTTCCTCAATAAATCACCCCAATGCAAATATTTTCAGAAATTATTTCAGATTTTATTATTTGTACCTAATTAATCTAATTTTTTGTTTATTTGAAGTTGGAAGAATGATTCATACTTACAGAAAATTAAAAAAAATATATTGGCAGAATCCTGTGTTCATATTCAATGATCCTAAATTCTGAAGACCATGATAGTTTTAAGAACAAATTTAACAGTTTTTATAATTTGCTTCTTCCTCTGTCTTACACTCCAAGTTCATCCCACAATCACTCAAAAGAGTTTCATCGAATAAGAAATTCTGAAATGCCACTGTTGCCTACTCCTTATAGTTTCATCCTGCCTTCACAGTGCCTGCCACTGTATTTGAGTTTCTATAATGTTTGGTGGAGCTGAGTGTTAACACTTTAAGGAAACCACATGTCATTAGAGTATATACTCCTACTTTAAGCAACTACGTGTTCTGTAAAATGGAGTCAATAATGTAAACCATTTGTTTTGAGAAAAAAAAATCCTGATAGGTCATGCTGTATTTCAGAATCACTTATTTCAAAATCACTTATTTAAAATACTTTGTTAAAGTATTACATGGTGCAAAGGGCCTGAAATGTTTTAGTCAGGAGAAATGAATTTTTTTTCTCTTATGAAAATTCTGAAATGTACAGATTTAACTTTCATATGTGTTGAAGTATGACTCCAAAAGAGACATGGAACATCTGCTGAATTTTACCCCCTCACAGTTTTTATCCCAAAAGTGCTGAAACTAAGGTGTGTTATTTTAACATATGTTGTTCCATCTGACTGGTTAGTTTTTTAAATGTTCCTGACTATACATTTTTCTGGTGGTAGAAGTCCCAGGTAAGATGCTGTGAACTGTTTCTGACTCTTTGCATAATAAAAGGGCACAGGGATCTGTGGCACTGACTCTGGGAGACACAGCAGAAGCAGACAAATCAAGAGGAAGAGCCAAGCCTTAGGTGTGCTCAGTTTGTGAGGATATAAAAGCCCCAGGATTCTTTTGTTTGAAGTCTCTCCTCAGAGGCACCAGCTCAAGCTGTGGTGTCTGTGTTAGCACACTGCGAATAAATTGCTTTAAGTAAGGAGATGTCTGAGGATTTGCTATAGGAAACCCAGGGTCAAGGTGGTGAGGAAACCCTGTCTGACTGTGTGAGAGTGGAGTGTGCAGGGATTTAAACAGGGCACCTGTTTTTTCCCTGAATTCTACTCACTGCGAAGCAGTTTCAGTCCCAGCAGTGAAAGTCTCTGGTGATGGGAGTGTGACTGCCAGAGTGCTCCTGAATGGTCAGACAGGGTAGTTTCCTTGACTGATTCTATGATGCAGGACCAATACCTCTACTTCATTTTACTCTAGAGTAGTTCTCTTCACATGTCCAAGGTAAGCATAATATGCTGGTTTTGACTGGATAGAGTTAACTTTCTTCACAGGGGCTATTTTGAATTTGTGCTGAACGCAGGGTTGATAATATAGAGATGTTTTTATTCTTGCTGAGCAGGGCTTACACAGAGCCAAGGCCTTTCCTGCTTTCTGTACTGTCAAGGAGGCTGGGGATACATGAGAGACCAGGAGACATAGCCAGGACTGCTGACCCCAACTGATCAAATATCTTATTCTATACCATATGGCATGATGCTCAGTATATAAAGCTGGGGAGAAGAAGGAAGGAGACATTTGGACTGATGGCGTTTGTCTTCCCAAGTAACCTTTAGGCATGATAAAACTGTGGTGATTGGGCCTTGCTTCCCTGAAGATGGATGAGCACCTGCCTGCCCATGGAAAGTAGTAAATTAATTCCTTATTTTGCTTTGTTCCTGTGTGTGGCTTTTTCTTTCTTTATTAAACTGTATTTATCTCAACCCATGAGTTCTCTAAGTTTTACCCTTCTGATTCTGTCCCAGGTCCTACTGGTGGGGAGTGAGCAAGTGTCTGTGTGGTGTTTCAATGCCAGCTGGGGTTAAGCCACGACACATATATAGCTTAGGCAAACTAATAAAATTTTGATCTTATGAAACTGCTGGTTCTATTCCAAAGCAAATATTATTTTGAATTGAGGAATGCTGTGCACTCCTCCAGAAGCAACACAGCAGTGTTGCTTTTTCTCCCAGCAACTTTACTTTCACCCTTGTCTCATTTCTAGTCCTTTAACTGAAATAAATATGATTTTTTTGAAAGCACAGGCGGAAAGCATGGCAATCTTCCAATGTATATTAGGATAAGATGTAATAAAAGGGAGCTAGAAGTGGTATCTGTCATTCACTGAAGCACTGAACATTGAAATAGCCATTAAGTTCACACTGCATCATGACTGCAGGTGGCCTTCACTGGTAAATCTTCATCTTCCTTCTTTTCTCAGTTAACATGCTTCTCTTTCTCCTCCTTCACCAAGTTCCTCAGGAAGACAAGGGAAGTAAACTGAATCAGAAGACCTAGAAGCTACTCTCAGTTAAAATCTATAGTCTTGTATACTTTTCATAGAAGTTACTTATACTATTTCTAGCAAATGGAAGTCTCTGCTTTCTGAATTTAACCTGAGACATCTTGAAATGAACTTTTTGGTACCTGCCTGAGTTCTCTTACAGCTGCCAGTATTTTCCCCTTGAATGAACAGCCACATAACCTCCATATAGGATTTCTTTAACCATTTGTTTCTGGATTTGTTAAGAGTCATGGATAAACATGAATAAACACGAATAAACATGAATAAACACCCATAAAGCCTTTTTTGTGGAAGCACTGTACAAATATATATCTCCTGTCTTCAGCAGCTAGTGAAAGTATTAACATTCATCTAAGATGAAGATAAACTAACAAAACATCATAATTCTACAAACAAATAAGTACCAGTTAAGAAAAATTTTCCTAGCATTTATTGACTTAACATAGATATTATTCACACTTTAAGATGGTAATTATTTTCATGCAGAAGCAGGTTGCTACATACCAATTACTTCATACAATCTTACTGGCATAAAAAAAAGTCACTATTTCTGCTAACCCCTCTGCAGAACAAGGTTAGTAATTACTTTTTTTTATAGTGATGCACAACATATGAAAATTAAGGACTTTTTATTCTGATATTTACTTTGAAATATGCCATGAAATTGCAAAGATTACAGAATATTTTTGCTCTGCAACAGAATTTGAAATCTGGTTTTCCCAAGGACTGCTTACTCTTTTGGTTAACACAGAATGGGAAGAATCAAAGTATCACAAGGATTTTTTTCTTTTTTTTTTTTTTTTTTACAAAAGCATTTGACTCATGTTCTTGATGTAAATTGACACTTTTAACTTGCTTCATGTTGCAATTATGTCAGCACTTCTATCATAACAAATGCTTACCAACATATTGGAAACAGCTCACTGAGTTTTAGCAAACCAGCTGACAGCTGCAGCATGTATGGTTCTGACTGATAACAAGGAATTTTGGTTCAGAGCATCTGAGTCAGATGCAAGTGACAATAAACAGGTCACCAGAGAGAGGGAAATAGAGGACTTGTTTTGGTATCTGTGCTGGAATTCTTCTGTGAAATTCTTCTGGGGTGCTTAACAGAAAGGGTCTTCTTTTCAGTTCCCAGTTGTGTGTGCACATGTGCATGCACATACCTAAGGTGAAACAGTAAAGTGCAAGAAGGGAACTTGACTGACACTTCCCTTGGGAAAGTTAACATGTGGCACTTGTGCTATAATAGCTGTTGGCTATGACAGGAAGCTTTAAGAACTCTAGGATGTCACTTACAGGGTGTCATTACTAGAATAACTGTAATCACTAGCACACACAACAAAGTCTTCAGAAAAGAAGCAGAAAAATCTAAGTGCTTTGCTGAAGGCAAATCTTCTGAAAGCTGATAAGTCTTGGGCTTCTGTGGGGAAATTTGATGAATGCAGTTACAATCCTTTTTTTTGGGGGGGGAGGAGGTGGTTTCTAACATTGCTTTTTGTTTACATAAACTTTTCACTAATAGATGACAGAATAGTTAACAAAGAATAAGATGTACTTTTGCATTTTACCTTTTCTGTTTTACAGACAGGCAACAGCAGCAAAGGGATTGAAAGTAAAATTTTTAAAGATGTCTAGCAGGAATATTTACAGCATGAGCTGAGCATCAACCAGAAGCTCTATACTGGTGCCAAATGAACTGGTATTATAGACCTCAAGAACACCCTGCTAGGATACAGAGCTAATTGACATGGAGCTATACTGCTTCAAGGCTGCAGGGCAGTTTATCTGTATGATCTCATGTTGTAGCTTATTTCGTGTTGACTGTCCCACAGGTAATTCAGGTGACTATAAGTACTGCATTTTCTTATGTGGACATATTTTAACATGCATCTTTTGAGACTAAGTTCATCAACAACAGGAAAAATTAAGTAAGGAACCTCTGTGCAAGAGAAAATGATGCTTTCAGTTCTCTAGGAAAATTTGTGACTGGTGCTTTTTACAGTAACTACCCCTTTAAGTGTTTAAATGTGATTTAAAATGTGCAGAATTTTAGGCCTAAGTCCCTAAGGAACTTTAGATTTTTTAACAGTTATCAAAAACTCTTACCCAGTTGAGAAAAGAAATCACATAGTGCTATTCCCTTACAAAAATGAAAAAATGGGGAAAAAAATCTTTAATATTCAGAAATAATGACAGCGTTTTGTTCATCAAACCATTACATGCAAGCCTTTATACTTGTGTACAACTCCCTTAGTATACACTCACAGGTTGAGAGACATGACTAAACAGCATTAGAAAAACATCAGTACTAAGCATGTAAATATAATGTTCAAGTTCTGTCTGTGATGCATCTTACTGGAGGTTTTACTTTACTGCACCTGACTGCCTATATACATCTAGATGTACATACATTTGCAGCAATCCCATTTTTCTTAGAGTTTCCAAAGGTATGAAAAAAGATGTTTTACAAGTCATGTGCAAAAAAGAATAGGAAAGAGAATGCATTCTCTTGTAAATAATTCATGGATTTTCTTCCTTCTGTTCTTCAGCTAATTTGGAGCTGTTTGGAGAATTTTCCCTCCTATTTAAAATGTACAAATGCCTTGAAAATTATCTCAGATATTACAGTATTTGGAATCATGACAAGACATCACAGACTAAAGTTCATCTGCCTGTAGATTCAATAATCTTTGGATATAGATGATAGGAAATCAAGGATTACAGATAATAGCCCTTTGGCATCTTGACTTACTCAGGGTGTCAGCTAATGGGCTGAGACGTTTAATTTCATAGAGCACAGACTCTGTGATGTGGTGGATAAAGTTAGAAACAGTTCATTACTATAGAAAACCTTATTGAGAGTTCACAATCACCAATTTTTCACAGCAAGAGCTCAAGGGATCTACCACATTGCTTCTTGCACTTACTTTTCAGCATGTAAATCCATTAGTCCCTATCAAGTACTAAAGAAGCCAAGGAAAGAGCAAAATGCTCCATAAAAGATATGATGCCACTGTGCGGGTTTTGTTTTGAGCATTCCACATGTGACAGGCTTTGACTGAAAAGCTAAGGAAATAATTTTGCATATGTTAATACTTCAGAGAAGTAGACACCAGAGAAGCAAAATAAATGCATATGTTCTTATCACCAATAATTTAAAAACTTACTGTCAATTGATTGTAGATACAAAATTGATTTATCTTAATGGAAAGACTTTACATAAAAAAAATCTCTGAAGCTTACCACATGCTATGGAATGTGAATATTGAGGGACAACATGCAACAGTGGCACTTTTTGGTATTTTTGATTGCTTTCAGGACTTTTTGTACAATGCTCCGGTTAGCTCAGAAAACCAAAGAAGCTAATATAGAGTTCCCAAACATTCTTAAACCCAAACACTACCTGGTGTCCTTACCCCTTGCTTTTCTTGCCATCATGAGCTCCTTAGTCAAGTTAGAAGTTATAGCTCCTTGTAACTGCCTGCTGTACTTCTTCTGCTTACTATGAAGTGTTGTGCAGGGCAACTGGACATGCTGCCAAATAACACATTGACGAACCTCAACCTCAGTGGAAAGTGTCATTTGTAAAGGAAACCGGATTTGCATAAACTACACTGAATAGTAGATTTAGAGGGGGAAAATGCTGACTTGACTTAGTTTTGAAAATTTGGAACACTACATTTAGTGCACTGAGATTCTAATATCTTAGAGGCATAACGTGTAACTCAGATGTTTTAAACCTATCCAGGAATTTTTTTGGTTTTATGCTAATGTTGATCAAGCTTCTAATCCTAAATATTCACCCAACAAATAAGTTAATGAAGAATTATAGAAGTTGCAGTAGAACAAAAGCATTATTACCCAGTACCAGTTAGGTTGTGTTTTAGTTACTAGCTACTTATTTTTTTGAATGGTAATATAGAAACTTCCTAATCAGAGTAGAAATTTGCAGAGATAAATTATACTATTGCTGTCCCAAAAGAGTTTAACAGCTTGTTTAAGTGTGCATGTCATTTAGGATTTCAGAAAGAGCAAGTGATAAATAGTCTCATTTTATCTCCTGCCAAAATCTCTTCTGTTCTGGGAAAAACAACCACCCACCCAGTAAATGAAATTGACTGAACCTCAAACATAGACATCTTGGCTTATATCAGCAATAGTGTGGCCAGCAGGCCCAGGACAGTGATCATTTCCCTGTATTTGGCCCTGGTGGGGCCAGACCTCAAATACTGTGTCCAGTTTTGGGCCCCTCATGACAAGAAGAACATTAAGCTGCTGGAGCAGTGAGCTAGTGAAGAATCTAGAGCACAAGTCTTGAGAGGAGTGGTTGAGGGAGCTGAGAAAAGGAGTCTTAGTGGAGAAATTATCACTCAATACAACCACCTGAAAGGAGTATTAATTTCCATGATTTGTCAAATTATTTTTTTAAGAAAAACATGAGAGTAATGTGAATTTAATAATAAAAATGTGAAGCAATAAAATGTGAAGAGATATCAATGAAGCACTGAAAGGAATGAAAAAGTATCATATATTTTAATTGAGAAGAACAGGAGTGAAACTGTCTGCTTTTACCTACCAGCAGTAAACAAGCTAGTAGAGTTCCCACAGCTCACAGGGGCATGTGAGGAAGAGCTTTCTCTTCCCAGAAAAGAAAATTTCAGACCATGAAATTGAATTAAAACAATAATGAGAAAGCAAGTAAGTTTTCAGGAATTCAGCAGATATCCAACAGGAGGAAATACTTAATTGAACAAAGGATGACTCTGCATCTCAGCTCTGCAAGTGGGTACTGTGTCCAGCTCACTGTCAGTTAGCACTATCTGTGCTGGCCCCAGGGTGTGTGAAGGCACTGCAAACTGAGAGCAGAGCTGCACTTGGCATAGTGACAAGACAGGTCTTCAACAGAGGGGGAAAAATAGTGAGAGAGGGAAAACCCAGAATATAAATATTAATAGCACAACATTGGTTCTGAGTTTTCAGCATACCATGCACGAATTTCACCACTAAGCTTGGATCTGAAGTGCAGCTGTTCACCAAGTCTTCATGAGACAAGAGCTGGAAAAATTTTATATCCACTGGGAAAACAAACAAGATGCTTGTCCTACTTGAATCCCATGGTCACAATGGCATCAGTGTCACCGCGGTGCTGTCATTTGACTACAGCAGAAATGCCACAAGCTGTATAGGTCATTATGAATCACAGTGGTAAGTCTAAACCCTGATCCCTTCAAACAGATAATCTAACACTGCAAAATCTATATACTTTGGTTTTACCTATTTGATTATTGAAGAAAATAATACTTATTTGCTTAACAGCAGGACTGTCAACAACACCCTGATGGTGCAAGAATGCAGCCATCCTGCTTTGTACCACACAGCACCAGTCCTCCATGCGCATCTTAGGGCAGTTTCACTCAGTCACTGAGAATAAAGGGTAGAATTAAGGTACTTTATTACAACAGATTTTGTATTTTTAAGTCACATCCAAGGGGACACTAGTCCAACTAGTTAATCTTCCACTCCCTGAACTTTGGCGAAAATAGGTCTGCCTTATCTCGTTACCTCTGCTTCAGCCCTTAGAGCCACTTAAAGGTGGATTTAACAACTCTACAGTACATTAGAAGAAATGGTTCCATACCCTCTTGGGGCTCTGATAAAAGTCATGTTAGAACAGGCAGTCATACACCAAGATGTCTAAGGTAGCTGTCCCTGCTGTAAGGAAAGGAGAGTGAAAAGGTAATAAATCAACAACTACCAGAGTTTTCTGTTTCAAGTTCAGCTGATCCAGGACACATTAATTGCTGTCTTTAGATGTCACCAGATGCTGATTTGCCATTCCAATTAACCTACCTCAATTTTTAATGATAATGTCATATAACACAATGTAAACCCTAGTTATGTAGTTTTCAGCTTGCTCAAAACCTTGAGGTTGAGTATAAAAACACAAGTTTTTTCATCCCTTGATGACTGCATTTCTCTCAGTAGCAGTTTGCAGACCATTATACCATAAGCAGCACTGTTTCAGGGTTCAAACATCTTTTATGGAGCACCAATGAAAAAGGGTTGTGGCACTCTAAGTCATTCCTCTTTCGGATATTAAAAACTGCACTGTTCTCTGGCTCCTCTTGGACTGAATGTCATTGCTTTTATTCAGTTCCTGTCTCTATTCTTTGTACATGAACAGGTTTTAATATGCCAAAAAAGTTCCCAGCAGGATATGCAACTGTCCCTCCTTATGGTACTTTCAATAAACTTTTGATCTGTAAAGAAACTTCAAGATAAATGTAGAAAGAGAAGACAGTAAGGGCAAAATTCAAGCTCTACAAGAGAAACATACAATAAAGCTGTTTATCTCTGGTATCCACTAGGCATCTTATCAACATGACTGCCTTATATCCTTGCTAATCTTTTACTCTGAAATGAAAAAAAATGAAAAAAATTCTCAAAGCCAAATATATATATATATATATATGAAAATGTTGCTTTTTCCGTCCTTGACATTTCTGGAGCTTGGTCCTCCCTAACTCCAGATCTATTCAGTCATACTCTGTGGAAGAGGGAAGGACTAAGAGGGAAAGAGGATGGTTGTTTGTGTATGTATGGCCAAACTTTGTAAACGAAGATTTAGGAACGGCCCTCCCCATGTGGGTGTGCCCTTTGAGCATGTGCAGTGGATTTTTTAGGTGAGGCAGAGCATGCTCAGAACTGGTCCACTGTTTAAGTCCTAAGGTCCATCTGCCATGGCAGAGTGAGCTTGAACAGTGACAGTGAAGCTGTCGGGACTGTCTACAGCACCCGGTACTAACAGGGGACTGACCCCTGCTTAGCATTCAAGATCTGATGGGATCGGATGGCATGGGACGGTCCCCACTGAGACTCAAACTCAGGTCCTTGGAATTTAGAGTCCGGAGTGCTCTCATTTACACCATGGGACCGCCCTATGGCTATTTGCACTCATTGTTATAACATTCAGTTTTACTGTGCATATTAGGCTTCTTTCTAGATGTCAGTACTCTGCATCAATCTGTGGAGCAGAGACTCACAAGCTGTTGTAATGGTATTTATGCTCAGATCCTCTTTACTGAGAATACAGAAGATAATTTCTTCAAGGTATGCATAAATCCTACTAGCATGGTCAGTTGGCCATATTCATGTTAAATGAGCAACTAACCCTGACAAAACATTGACAGTAACTGTATTATCAAGACAGTCCTTTTAAGGGAAGATGTTTATATGCACAGTCTGAATTTTGTTAAAGTGGAATGGCATTTGCTAATGACAGCCTGACATAAGACCATAATAGCCAAAATGACTGGTATGGTTTTGCTGGCTTCTTGTAAAGCCAACAGAAATGATTGCATACCCACACATAACTCTTTCATTGCTGTAAATATAACATAGGTTATAATGTAAAGAAGTGCCTAGAATAATTGCACATGTTAATCCATTCAGAGGAACTAACTCTCCATGTATGGAATTTCCCAGCTATTTCACACTGAGATAACGCATATTCATTCCTGTGACCATGGCAGCCCTTGGGCATGGATAATAGTTATACTCTCTGGCACAGAGCAACACTGGAATTAGAGCTGTGAAAAGGTGCTAAAAGCATCTATTTGCACATTTTAACTTACCATACTTCCAAGTTCTGGACCATTCTGTAGTGAAATGGGATTAACTTTTAGTGTAAGAAAAGTTCTCCTGTGTTTTAACTGTCAAAAGCAATGTAATGAAAATGGTTGTAACTGAGAGACTGATCCATCCATTTATGAACCATGCTGCATTTAAATCACCCACACTTGGAAACCTTCTTTTTGCTATGTTTGCATAGATATGACAGAATTTACAAAATCAATTTATATACCATTTGTCCTGCAATGTGGTCTTTACACTTTGTTTTGAGTGACAGTTCAAAAAAAAAGTACATCACTGTGGAACAAAAGAGAAGGAAAATATTTTCATGAAATGAATGAATAATATGACCTAGTTTTGTAGTATATGAAAACGGGGAGATTAACATTCTCCCACCTTCCTGAGGTGTTCCTCGGCTTTATAAATCAAGACTGCGTCAGGAAAATATCAAATATTATGTGGGATGCTGCAATCTAGATAAAGTCACAGAGTTAGTTATATATATGTATTCTGCAGACACTTGTTTCTTTATCAAAAAGTTTCTGAGATTTCTGTATCTGAAGCCAAAATCTATCCACATATGACTTCTACAAAGCCAGCGAGACCCTTCAGAAGTGAAAGAACTATTCCTGAAGATTTTTTTAGTAAATGCAAGGATTCGCTACTTTAAAAAGTAGCTTTTTCTTCTTCTTCTTTTTTTTTTTTTTTTTTTTTTTACTTTTGGAACTGACGTATGTGAAGCAAAAACAATGTAAAGACAATACATTTCAGTTTTCCCAGAAAGTAAAATCACCAAGGTCAGTCTGGATAGGGTCAAAAATAACTCCACCAAAACACTATAATAACAGCAAAGATAAGCTCTAAACCTCTTATTTGAGAAAATTTTACACTGGATTGTAATGAAAATACCTTCATTATGACCTTGAAGGGTCAATGTTTGCTATATTTAGAGATGTCGACTAACTGCTCAGCTAAGTACATCCAGAGGCTAATGCCCATAATGGGTGCATACAAAATGTCTATCTAAAAACTAAGTTCATGGTAGCTACAGAAAATCCTGAAAGATCAAACACAATGGTTAGTAAAATAGTCCTTTTAGTGGCTTGAGATCAACTTAGTTGTAATAGAAAACAACCTGAGGAAAAAAGACTTACCTTGAACTAATTACTGTTGCTAACATTAAATTTTATGAGGAAATATTGACAGGTTTGAGTAGCCTTAACATACCTGTCAAATGTGGTTCTTTACTTACACATGCTTTTTCCTTGAAAAATTTTAAGGCTCACTTTGAAGCCCTGGTTTCCTATTGAAATATACTGATAGGATCTGTGTAGTCAATAGTTTATTTTCCAGGTAATTGATTACCTGCACCAAGCCTCCTGAATCCCTCATAGGCCAAAGGCCTTGGAAAATCCATTTAACTGTCATGCATATTTTAATTTCCCCATCTATTGACCCGCATAGTAGCATTAATTTCCCTCTGCAGTGTTCTGTTGACTTGATTCACACCTGCCTTGTAACCACTGAAAAAAAAAAGGGCTTTCTTTACAAAGATAAGGCATCATTAATTTTCTAAAGAGAAGAGTTAAATTATTCTGAGATCTCCTTCCTTGTTTTCTGGATCAGCATTCGCTTAGACAACTATTTTTAACTCTCCCAGAAGTGATCTATAGTAATCTCTTTAGTACACCTTAATTCAGAGAACTTTCTGACAGTGTCCAAATGTCTAAACCAAAACCAAAGACTTTCAGCTGTGCTTTAGCATTATAGAAATACAAACAATACTCAAATCCTACCTTTAGTTTTTAGACTGTTCAGGCTATTTTCATTTACCTCCCACTTAAACTTTTCAGGCATAGCAAAGTCAGCTAGGAACACTGCTAACAGAAGAAAAGGAAGAAAGGATTAAAGCTTTATTATCTCCCGCTTGGCCCAAAGAATCATCATGTAATGATTAGAGTTGGAAGGGACCTTAAAGATCATCTAGTTGCAACCCCCATGCAATGGGTAAGGACAACTCCACTAGAGTTTGATAATTTTTAAATTATAAATAATAAATCTGCCATATTCTTGATGTCATTCCTGCTACTGACTCCATTGCTTCTTTCATCTATTACTGTTACTTACTGTTAGTTATCAGTCTTCCGTGTGGCATCTCAAAGGGTGATTCTAATAGTTCCACTTTATGGCATCCATTTAAAGACTAAAAGGGTAGCAGCATAGGCATTTTATGAAGATGTATTAGGCAACCTACAACAGATAACAGCAGTAGAACAATTAGCTACATTCATCAAGGTCATCAGAACAAGGTACAGCATGTCAGACACATTTGTATCCACTTCAGAAGGGAATATAAATCTCAGTGTATAAGCTTAGAAGACTTATTCGATTTTCATACCAGGACAACTGTTTTATTTTCATTTCATTCTACATCTGCTGCAGTTATTTCTGTCACTTGTGGAATCTAGCCAGGTTTTTTACAGTCAGGAGTCTCCTGGACTAGTGATAGAAAAGGGATTCATGAGATACAATAAAGTAATGTTCTAGCAAGGGGTAAAACATGCAAGTACACTGAAGATAAACAGTTGCAAAGAAGACCTGACAGAGCTGGGGTCAGTCAAGAAAGTCTGTTATTCATGATCCTTGTGAGTCTCTAGTGTTTCTGGTCTTTCTGAAAAATATAGTTAGGAATAGAAGATCAGCATCAGTATTTCAAAGATACAGCTCATAGTGTAGGATTAAAAAACTTAATCACTTTTGCATCATACCCAGTTAAAGGTAGACGAATAAATTGGAATACACTTACTAGTAATGGCAGTTTTTTAAGGGCATGTGCACTTACTGATGCTCACTGAAATAAGGAAGTATTATGCAATCTATGTTGAAATCCCTGTTCATCAAAGATTTCCTGTAACACTGAGGAAATTACTAAACTTCAGTTGCCTGTTTACAAAATGATGACATTGAAGGCTAGGGAGAAATGAGAAATCCCAGTATTCTAGTTGTGCTTGTGTTGCTAAAAATCTCCTATGGACATCCAGAAGAAGTTTTAGAATGACAGTCTTAAGTTACTTTTCCTCAAAAATGTCAGTTTCATTACAATTCTTTAATGTCCTGCAACAAACAATAATTTTATCTTTGAAGTAAGCTCTCTTATTAATAGGTCTGTAGCACATACTGACAGACTAATAATACACTTACCTTGCCAATTCTAAGTAATAATTTCAATGAAAAGCTTATTAAACTCATGACATCTTCCATCATATTTGCCTCTGAAACAGCTGCGTAGCAAGTGTTAAAATCATGAAGATGAAACTGGCTATTCTAACATAGCTCATCACCTTAGTAACCTCACTGGGAAAACATTTTTATAAGAACTATTTTTGAAACTTACTAATTGGAAAGCTTCACCAAGGCATTGTTTCTAGGAAGGTTTATTCTATAAGGTATCTGAGCAACCTTGAAATAGGATGCTCAACTATTTCAGTATGATTTGTAGTAATGCATCTAAACATCTTGAAGGTTCATCTCAGTAGGTTTGGGGTTTTTTAGCAACATTAAAGTCAAAACTACCAATTCAAGTAGCAATTATTTGCCACTGACTTGCACAGATCGGTTACCAAACCACTGCCTGAAATGAGAAAACAGTTCGAAGATCACTGATCTCATGACAGTCTAGTTATATTTTATAAAGCAGAGTAAATACTACAAAGCTGCACAAGTAAATGAAGAGCGCAGATATCTTCCTTATCAAAAGATAAATAGCTGCACAAGAAATATCAATCTGAAATAAACAAAGCACATGAGACATGAATATAAGCCATTTACTTTAATTAGTATGTTAGAACAGCTATCTGCTGTTCTAACAGAAAAGGCACTTCAATAAAGCAGAATGAATCTGCACAAGTCCCTTGGCAAATGCAAAGCAGAATAACTTTCTTATTAAAAAGGATATAAAATTCAGCACAAAAAAAGACAAAGAGAAAAAGCATAAGAAATTCACCCTCAACAAAATATTCAAGTAAACTACAAGATGAATACTGTACACATGTAGTAATTCGAGAACACAAACAGTTTCTCCAGATCAATTGGGAAGTGCTTGCTAATATTGCAGCAGATGACATCCCTTTCATTAAACATCTTTAAGATAGGTTTTGATATTTTAAATGGCAAAGAACTTTATTAAAAGAAAAGTGTTTTTCTTGCTAAGAACTTCAGGTAATTGTACTGGGAATGTGTTTTATTTCTCTGAATATTTATCTTTGATCTCAGTATCTTTCCTTATGATTTTGCCGTACTGGAAACAACATACTGCTTGGGAAAGTACTGCTCTACATATGCACTTAAAAGCTACAATTCCAGTGTAGCCACAGCTCATTGACTTCATTTAAATATGGAACTTGCCCGCTGTAAGACACACCAATTTTAAAACTTTGGCCTTGCCTTTTCTGCCTAAAGCACCACATCAAGAGAAGTGCTTACTCACTTGCTTTAACTACTCACTTAGTCTTTTTAGTCTTTGCTTTTCTCAGTCTTGAAAGTCAAGTAAAAACATCAGTGCTTCAATTTACATTTTTTTAGGGAATGTTAATATACTTTAACCTTTGTTCTTATTTGAATATCTTTTAAACTGTAAACATTTACTACAATACAAATTACTCTCTTGTTACCCACAGTAGATTCTGTTTGCATTTGTAGTAAAACAACAAAATCAGGACTGTTATCTCCCTAGAGAGTGTAGTCCAAATGCTCAACTTTCAGAGAAATGTCTATAGTCACCTGTTTGATGCAAGCTCTTGAACTTCATCCAAGAATTACAAAGTGGAGTAATGTGCAGACATGTTGAGGAGAGCAGTTCTGGAGTTACTGAGAAAACCCTTTCTTGAGTCCATGATTTACTTACATACACATATGTATCCCTGTCTGTAGGAGTAGAGATCTCTGAGATAGCACTTGGGAAGAATCTGTCACAAAAAACTAAAAAAACCACCAACAAATCAAACCCCAAGTCTTCAGACTGACTCATGCAAGACTGAAACACTGAATAGATCTAATGGAACCAAAAACAAATAGGTACAATTGCATTCCTTCTTTCAGGATGAGAGAGAAGTTCCTGCCCAGTTCCAAAGGAAATAATGGAATATAGTGGTGCCTTAGTGGAAAAAGTCCCCCAAAAGTGTTATAACAGCAGGGATGGTTGTGGGGAATCAATTGTCTTAATCTGACTTTAATTAATTCTATAATGAGCATATAATTTCACCCTCCTGCAGTACAAAACATATTAATTATAAGTACAAGAACAAACCAGTAAAATTAGAATAAAATTAGAACCATAATTTCCTTTCCTTCAAGTGCTAAATGGAGAAGGAAAAATAAGGCAGTAGCTCACAGCTTTCTAGCTGGTGCCTGATTAAAAAGAAACCATACAAAAATTCTGACATAGTTATCTAAGCACACAGCACATTTATTTTTCTAATTTAGGCTTTAGCTTTGGGTGTTTGGGGGGTTATTTGGTGGGGGATTTTGTTGTTGTTTGTTTGTTTGTTTGTTTTTTGACACAGATTTCATTATCTCAAAAAATCTTACATTTCAGCCCTTGCAGAAAATGTCAGTCTTTCTTCAAGGCAGAGTAATGACATGCAAAGGGCCTGTATACATATAGAGAAATTGAAGAGCAGATATCATAGGATTAAGATATTTTACAAGTGTTTATTAGTTTGTTACAGTTTACAAGGACAGAGAATATACTTGGCTAGTTGAATAAGTCTTCAGATCTAGAGAAAAGAGCCCTGAAGCATCTTATTTTTACTGAATTTCTTAAGCCCAGACTGCTAACAACTGAATTAGGATAAAATGTGTCCAGATGCTATCATAGTCTTCCTACTTCCCCCATCCATTGTCTATGGCCAACAAAATACCATTTTGCTCTGTCTCTTTCCCTTTAGACATAAACAGGATGCCTAACTTCTAGACAATGTAATAAGTGTGGATTCTGTTGGAATGGATCACTGATTCTCAAGTGTAACTCTAAGAGTAATTTCCTAAGATGGTATATATAAATGCAATGTATTATTACTAACAAATGTCACCTGAAATATCACCAAGGAAACAGAAAACCTTTCTTGCACAACGACATTTGTCAGCCTGCAAAATATTGTGACAAAGCTCTGGTCACCTAAGTAGCAACTCAAATCTCTGCAGTAACAACTACAACAGAAATTTACCTTTCCCAAACCCATGGCAATGCATGTGACACCTGTCACACCATAGCTCTTTTTTTTGCCAGTATAATTCTCCTTCTTCACAACTCCCCACAAGTGAAGAGACTGTCCTAATTTTTAGTGAAACAGATTTATGATAGGCAGCACCACACTTCAGTTCAGCAAAAAAGTAGCATAGTATTTACAGACTTGTCAGTTTGTCCCAATTTGCTGTTTATTCTAGCAAAAGTGCTGACAAATATTTAAAAAACACTGACATAACTTAAATTATATAAACACTCATCACAAGTTTTTATTTCTTGATAGTGACAAATCTCTTCAGAACTTTCCTCTTGCCTCTATGGAAAGCAGGGGAATACCCCGTTACTCACAGTTATACTGCATTACTTTTGACCTAGGGAAATTACATTGTCAAGAATTACAGATGAAGTGACAGCACTTTGCCTCTAGCTAGGAAAGCACTGAATTCAGGAGTTAAGACAAATAGATTAATGTACCTGCAAGACCCATCTTGCTATTGCCCAAAGATTTGATCCTGTTGAGTTGTGGTAAGGGAGGAGAAGAGTTCTACTCTTGGTTGTTCAAGACATTTGCTACACAATAGAAGACACTCTTGTCACCTAGTGTGGAATACATTGAGTACAAATGACATAGCTGATAAAAAGAGTTATGTAGCTCCATGAGCTTATGTACTTTATTACCTACATTAGCTCCTGGAAAGAGAAAAAATGATCTCAATGGACCGTAAATCTTCAATAAGGCTCTTCATGACATTGTCTCCTTGTATTAGGAAACGTGAAGCTGACATCTGGTACCTGCCTATCATGAGCATGACCATCATGAAATGTTTCTGATGCTCTGCTGTCTGATACCTCTCATAACAGACAGCCAGAATCCAAGCATGGGAATGAAGTTCTAGTACATCTTTTCAGAGACAAATTTCACTTCTCATTATCCTCATGACTGTAGAAAGTTTTCAGGGAAAGATCTTAAATTCTTTGCAGATTCATACTAAAACAAAGGATTTGTACTGAAAAAGATCAAAACATAAA
The DNA here is from genome assembly GCF_047495875.1 of Pithys albifrons albifrons. Classification (NCBI taxonomy): domain Eukaryota; kingdom Metazoa; phylum Chordata; class Aves; order Passeriformes; family Thamnophilidae; genus Pithys; species Pithys albifrons. The sequence goes on along the minus strand of NC_092463.1, from coordinate 43,396,798 downwards.
CCTCGTAGTCCTTCTCTTTGATAAGGCAATCTGTAAAGGTTGCTGACAAAACCTTACAAACTACTCTATTCAATTTGCTGTACAGTTGCAGACATAACAGCTGCCAACTAACAGCACTGACTCCCACCAATTGTCTTGCTGTCAGTGAGTGAGAAGGTGTAAATTAGGGTAGTTTATCCACAATGGGGACATCAGGAAGGCATCTAACTGCCAGTAAGTTGAATGTTGTAACTAGATTGGGCCAGTTAACAGAAATAAAAGTACTGTTGGCATTTTCTGATTTTCCTTTGGTATTCCTGCAGTCTAATGTCCTTATTCCCAGCTGTATGCAAAATTTAGGCAAATTGAAAAAGCCTACAAGAAGTACAAAAAGCACATTTCAACATTAGTAAGTTCTGACTATTAACTGTCACTAACCAGCGTCTTTGATGGCACAGAAGATACTTTTGCCTGTGTCCACGCCTGACAGACCATCATAATTCTATTCATGATCTCTAGTGCCTTGGCTTATAGCATGTTAGTTCAGAATGACTCAGACTGAGTAACTGTGGTGTTACTCAAACTCCTTTTCATGGCTACCACAGTCAGCATTTTTCTGTTATCTTGTAGGTCTGTGGAGGAATAATACTTTCTCATCCTTGCTTATAAAAAGATCTCAAGACATGTCTTGTTTCTTGTGATGCATACTTTTCCTAGTAAGACCTAGAAAAGCAGGAAATTAAGAGGGCTAAAACTGTGCAGCCCTGTTCTGTCATGTGAGATGGGATTGATTTAAAACGATTGGCCTCATGCACATCCCTCTTACCAATTTTGTTATTTCCCCTTTAGGTCTGTTTGACTACTGCGTTACTAATGGCATTAGCTCTGCTGCTGGAACATGCTGCCATGCATGTCATAAACTTTCATACATGTATGGCATTACACACATGACAATTTGACATCTGTTAAGTTTAAAGCATATTTACAAGAGATTGCACAAGCCAGGAGAGTTTATCCATCTTTTTTTCAGAGATTAGCTTTGGTAGGCCAAGCCAAGAATAAATGTATCCTATGAATAGGGAAAGACTGTCACTTGTTTCAGCAAGTCAATATAAGAGCTGCTTCGTGACAAAACTGTCTGCTTAAGCTATGGCTGTATAAGGCTGCTGAAAACAAACCAGCTGGTTAATATCTATGTGCAATGCAGAGTTCTCATCTAGAACATACAGTATTAAAGGAGCAGCTTTGTGTTTCAGTGCTTTACATAACTAAATTTTGGCACGATTATAAGGCTAAGGTGAACAATGCACAATTCTTTGTTCTATTCATACTCAATCAGTTGAGCTCCCTCCAAGAGACAGTGACATACACCATGTCATTCCACCTCTCACCACAGCTTGGAGCACTTATTAATTTTTGGGAAAATCCTTACCATGGGGTACATAGAGGTAAGATTGCTTTCTGCTTGATCTGACGTTTGAGATATTACAGAGCATATTCAAGGCATGATTTCAGCAGATTTGGCCATATATATATATATATATATATATATATATATATATATATATATAGGTGAATAATTCAAAGAGGAAGATACGGTTAGTACAAGGGAGACATGATGTGCTCATTTGATCTGCTTTTGTAAAGATATTTTTCATCACAAAATTTGCAAAATTATGTTCACTTAAGTATTTAATACTATGCAGAGACATCAGTATGTATTTTTCTATGAAAATACTTAATTATATCAGTTTTAAATGGTGACATTAAAGCTAAGATTATTTAAATTAGGTTTAATATGGGTAAGTGTTATAGGTTTCACTAGGTAGGCCTAAAATTTAGGATTTAAAGTTCAGACTAGGTCTGGAATTGTCAGTTGACTTGAGCTGGGCTGAGCTAGATAACAGCTGACTTCTTCTAGCCAGTAGTGTTGTATTCCATACCATATTACGACATCATCTCAGACAGGGTAAGAGCCAGTGTGTGGGAGGTGTTAAGTCAGTTCCACCATGGCTCAAGTACAGTCAAGACGTGGTGCAGCTCTTCTACTGTGCTAGGCCCTGCTCCTCCTGCCGCTATTTGCATTTTGTTTAAGTTTCAGGGAAGTAGACACATTTTGTTGTTACTCTTTCTGTTCTTTGCTAGATGCCTTTTAGAGTGCTTATCATATTAACTGGAGAGTGGGAGGCTATTTCCTGTTCTATATAACTTGTGTAAGTGTGTATTATATTGTAGTTTTAATTTTCTCCTTTCTGTATAAATACATATAGTTTCAGCATAAACCTAGTCTGAGAGGGTTTTTTTCCCTTTCTCCCTTTTCTCAGAGAGGGAAGAGAGGCTCTGACTTGGTATTGACCAGTTGGCATTTTGCCAGCTCAACCTAAGACAGTAAGAAAGTATTTGCAAAAGTTAATGCTTTTCCAGCATCCTTTGAACTCTATGTACTCTTTGCACTTTTAAGTGGAAGCCCAGTTATAAAACCCAGTCCATGAAAATAACATTATGAAGCTCTATTTCTCCAATGAGTTTGTGTACAGTTTGGTTGAATTTAGAAGTCAGAAGAGGTGCCAGACATGCACATATACACAGATACTATAACTAACTGTGCTACAAATTCTATATAATTACTTGGCTTTATTTTTTCTATCACCCCTTCTTCCTTCAGGAAAGTAGCAGCAAACCAGAACTCAGTTTTGCTGACAGCTCATAAAACAGAAGGGGAAACAGCTGAGTCCCTAACCTGGAATTAAGATACAGTGGTTTTGATATCAATATTTGATGCATTAATTATTACCTCTATTCAATAATCTGATGGGACTTTCAAGCACAGCTAAAGACAGAGAGCTTGAAAGGTGTGTACATATGTGTGATTTCTTTGTGTTTACATTTCCAGTTGGCTAATGCGAGTCAACTCTGGTCCAGAAGCCTTATACAGCCATAATGTCAGAACGCTGTGGCCAGAATATGCATTTCCTCTGTTGCCTTTTAATAGCATACCTAGAGATTGTAAATAAGATATTTGCTCACCCACTCTACTACATGTGGCTCCTGGATTTGAGTTAGGTTACACCCATGCACTTTGATGTTTGAGCAGAACAAACTAATACAAGTGTATTTGTCAATGTAAATCTGCATGGAATTTAATAGAACCGGATTAAAAGAATCAATATATTCCTTTCATATGACTGCATAATCTAGGTAATAGAGTTTTAGTATTTGCTATATCATTCACATATCTTCTGGTTGTGTGATGAGGAGTTTTTCTGGGTTGCCAGTTCTAGTCTAAAACATTGAAAAGGGGGAATAGTTCCTACATTACTTCTCTAATAAAACTTTAACACCTTATCAAATGTCACTAAACCCTGAAGGCTTAGGCTCTTTATTATTGTAGTGGTTCGATTAAAAGCAGTTCCATCAGAAACAGGTCTCTCATGTTTACGTGCTATCTTCAACTCACCACTTACTCCTTTGCCTGTGTTTACTAGCAGGTCATTATCAACAGGCGCTGAAGATAAATAATCTCTACAGCAATCAAAATAATAATTTCCTCCCTATGTCTAAATGTTAACAAAAGTTACAAGTGCTTTTGAGAAAAGGTATATAAGCATTCTGCCTGATCACCTTCTCCACCATCACAGTAAATACTAGGCCCATATTACACCTGGCATTCGACAGAATCTGACAAGCAACCCTGACTGTCATGTGATCCCTGGCACCTACAAGTCTCCCATTCTATCTTTTATGTCTTAATCTGTGCTGCCTTAGCACAAACCCTTTGTTTCTTCCCAGCTACTGCAAATGCAGTGAAAGTGTGTAATCATACTTTCACTGTATGATCTTTTTCTGAAGTCATTAGAGGTATCAAAACACAAAATTTTAGAATACAGTGCAGCTGAATAAAACAGCTACAGACTTACTACAGCAGTGTAGTGTATTCATTAACAGTCTCTAGTACACTGCAGGTACTAGTACTCTAATATCCCCAGCCCTGTACACTCACTAACATCACCCTTGAAAATTACCATGTGCTTAGAAATAACCTAGAAACTAAGCTAAACACAGAAGTGTTCTTAAACGGCGTAACACTTCTCCTAAACATAGGAAGAAATTGTTCCAAAAACTAGTGTCTACTGTTATCTGGTTTTAAAAGGCACAGAGAAAAAACCTTACAGTTTTCCACAACCAAAAAATTCCTGTGATTAGGAGGTTATTTGATACACTGGCTAGATCTTTATCCTAAGTATGTATTACTGCTAGAAAACCCTCATTAAACCACAACAGATAATTCTTCATCTACTTTGGTATACAAAATGTTTGGACACAGCTTATCTTTTCACCAGTCCATTTGTTATAGTCTCCTTTTATCTTTCTTCCTCAATCTCATGCTACCATTCCACATTTTCTATACAACACCAACAGACCAGGCCACAATTTAAAAGTATGTCCATCAAATCAATTGGCATGTCATTCAGGTGCATTGTCTTCCTCAGCAAATATTAAAGAACTATTCTTTTCTGTCACTGTAATCCATTTTCTAGTCAAGACTCACAAAATCATTGCTCCTTACTGAAGGGCACGTAAAAAAGAACATCAAGAAAAGTTCTTACAGGATGATTCTTCTTTGCCTCATAATTAAATCCACTGGGCTCCAATACTTCACTGAAATTAATGTTGAAAAAAAAATTAAACCTTTATGCTTGGCTTTAAAAATAATATAAAAATCAGTATCTTGGTTTGTTTTTCAAGATGTGCAGACAATACACTTTTGCAAATTGACACTTGCTGTAAAATACCATTCTCCTGAGGCAAGATCAACACAATACAGCTAGATATATGTACCTGAGTTGCAAATGGAGTTCGTGTATCCAGGCACTGAATAGATAGAGAAAATAATCACTAAGTAGCAAAATGTCTTATTAAAGCTTGGGAGGAAGTTTATTCCTTCCTCTCCAAAGAAGAAAAAAAAAAAGTACTGTTGCTGAAACATTAAAGTACCAAGTGTTGTTGGAACACTTTTCTTGCTCTGAGGGGAGCACTTTAAAACAAAAGTGTTTGTTTAAGGAAGCCAGAAGAGCTGTCAATGAACACAGCTGCCCAAAGCCATGGTTTCACCCTGTGTCCTGTAGCCCCTGCACTGCCCTGGACCCTGTGCAGCCCCTCTTTAGGCAGCAACCCAGGTCTGGTCATGGCTCCACTGGGCTCTCACCCTCACCAGCTCTGGACCCTCTGGGAGCAGCAGCGCAACCCCACATGAGGTGACAGTGCCCTGGGCCCAGATCAGATGGGGCCACAGGGCTGATAGTGACGGTGCTTACAGCCCTGATGCCTTTCACTGTTTGTTCCTGCCCCAGTCAGTGCTCCTGTCCAGCAGGCAATGACACTCAAACAGCCTCAGAACCATGGGCAGAACCAGCTCAGTAATTTTCTTTATCACATTCCACTCCAATAAATAGCTGTCATTAATCAGCAAACAAAAAAATATCCCTACTGTGTTGTGCACTAATAAACACCTGGGTAATATTGCTTTCTTCATGATGCTTTTTATTATAGTTCTAGACATTTTCATTTGATTTCTCCCTCCAAGCATATATAATTCAGCCATTTGTGGTGGGAGAGGCTGGAAATCATCCAGCAAAGAGCAGAATGATTCTAAAAGAAGTGGAAATCCAATTAGACCAAAATTAGTTGAAGAGGACCCCACTATCTCTTGGCCAAAAAGAAGAAAGGGGGGAAAAAAAGGAGGGGGGGGGTGTTGATAAGAAAGGATTCAAAACTCAGACCTTAATTTTTCTGCTATAATCTTCCAGAACTGACATATGTTTCAGTCTTTCACCATCTTGTGTGGTCTGAGAACCTTAAATATCTTCTTATCCCTATATTTAATATTATAGATAAAGAAAATCAAGTGTACAAGCAAAATGTTACTGAACAAAGTTAATAACATCTCTTCTATTATTAAAAATACCTGTGCAAATGAAAATCATAGCAGAAAGTTACTTGTTATGACTTCTGCTGCCTGTGGCTGTATGATATGTTACTTAGAGTTGCTAGTACTAAGTGTGTAATAAAGAAAGACTCTTCTATCAACTACACATGACACAGTCAACTCAGTAAACTCACAGGAGAAAATATATCCATTACTTATGCTTCATAAAACTGCACAGAATTTATATTTTAGAAATGTGGTAATTATGCTTGGTATATCCTGGTTGCTAGGCTAGTCCTTTTGCAATTTTACAATGCATGCACTGTGAAACCAGTTTGCATCTGCATAGCACAAGCCAGGTTAGCAGCTGGAAAACTGGTCAAAGATCTTCACTTCTTTCCAGGCTGTCAGTGAGGCCTTCATCCTGGCCTTGCATAATGTTGCTGAAAGTATAATTGTATATGTAGCAACTTCAAGAGCCCCAAATTATGTAGAATGATTGGAAAAAATTCCAGTCAGTTGGAATAACAAATGTAGTGTGACTAAAAGATGCTGCATCAGACCCTCAAAACATAACAAGGTCAATTTTCATATTTCATTTTTCATTTATGCAGGTGAAGCAAATGTTTTCCTCTGGGAGCTGTGTAGTTAAGTGAGGTACTTTTGGTAAAAACTTTAAAAGTACCAGATGGACAAGGACCAGAAGGTAGCAATCACTCAATAGTGTGACAGAATGAAGACATAGCTTGTTCTAAACCATCCCTCTACTCTTAAAATGACTCCAGCAACTCCACAGGAAATAAGAGGATGGAAAACCATTCCATAATTGAGACTTCCTTCTCTGTAAGAGAAGGCATCAAACATGAACACATCAACTGACAAACAGAGATAGGAAGCACTAGATTAATTTTTTTCCTAGGTTCCATCACCCAATTTGCAACCTGTGCAGAGGAGAGAAACCCTTGAGAGCATGGGCAAAAAGAAATAAAGGAGGAACAAATAATTTGTTTAAAATCTATTTACCACTGGCAACAAAATCCCCAACAAGTACAGGTATCTCGGCCATGGAAGAAGTCAGAGCTACAGTATATTTCTTTCTAATGAGAGGTAACCAAGAAGGATAATTAAACCTCAGAGGCACTTTTGTGTCTTGCGCAATTTTTCTTTGAGTAGAAAACAGGCTCTGAGGCTGCCCCAAGACACTCTTTGGTTTGCTATAGCCACAAATGCAGACAAAAAGTGAAGGCACTGCATTGATTTGCTCCTCTGCTTCATGAGAGAAGGCACCTTAATATTCAGTGGGGACAAAGAACTGCCAAAAAAAAAAACAACAACAAAAAAAGAAACAAAAAAGAAAATATACCCCTGCCATTTCTGTATTTAATGGAATAAGAGAGAATATTTTCAAGAAATGCAGGATTTTATTTTAAATCACCAGCCGGAGCAGTCTGTCTTGCCTGTGAACAAGTGTATTTGCATGAATAACTGCTGCTTGCTAGCTTTTGCATGGGGAGAAAAAACAAATAAAATTAAATTATGTGTAAATTATTCTTTAAATGCTGCAAATGTTTGGTTCTGGAATCAGCAGCAGTACAACAGAAGTAGTTCCTTGTATAGAGTTAATTTCCATGCATTTGGGGTGTTCACCACACCTCATAGCTTACAAGAAGCTACAGGAAAGTGACTTCCACATATTTAAGTCACACCATGCAAAGCCTTTCTTGTTACACTGACTTCCTTCTATATCCAAGAATTAAATAACCACTGAGGGAGGAACATACACTGCTTACCTGGAGGGTAGCATCTGTTAAACTGCATGTAACCATACAATGTTTAACCTTGGCAGAAGCCTTCTACAACTGATATAAAACACTGGCACTGTTTAGACCAGTGCAATGTTTTCGCATTGTGGCCTTTGGAGTCTGGGATTTCATACTCTGATTCACTCCAAGTACACAACAGTCTTTCTGGCTACAGAGCTTCTGTGCGTGCTTTACAGCAAGGCATTCTGAGGTCATGTCTCAATGACTTCCCAGGTCTTCATTAGAAGGAGACCACAAAATGCCACCTACTCTCCTCTTTTATTGTGCCCTGGCTTCTATGAAGCAATTCCAGTGCCAGAGACTGCACACACAAGCAAGTGGTAGAGGCTACACACCACAAAGCCTTGCACAGAATATCCTTGTACACAAGATAATTGCAGCCCTTAGTAAGTTTAAAGTGGCTTGAATCTGGTCCTTTTTTGAGAAAAACTTTGGACATAAATCTTATCCTTTTCCCTTGTGCTGGCTTAAAGGTAAATCAGCAGAAGAAATGAACCCAGTTCAAGAGAGATTATAAGTCAGAGTTACAATTTAATAAAAATAAAAATACAATAAATGCAATGACACAAAGAGAAATTGATTTTAACCCACAAACCCCAGAAGTATAACCCAGCATCCTGGGGCACAAACACAAAGGGGTTTGTTAGTGCCTGTGCTGAGACACATGTGGTTCCCCAAGTACAAATTAAGAGAAAGGGAAAAATACCTATTGGTGCCAATGATGGTTGCAGTCTGGTGAAGAGTGGTGGTCGCAGTCCTGTTGAGGTTCTGGCCCTCCTCTGGATCTGACCAGTGGTTCCTGAGGTCTTCAAACCCCAAGATTATATACTCTCAGGTCCAGGTGGGAACACACAGAACCTCCTCCAGGGCGGGGAGTTCCAAAATGGGTGATCTCACTCTGTGATTTGTGGGGTATTTTTGGGATTGTTGCTAGCCCTTCAGCAGGCATGCCTCCCTCAGCCTGAGTGGGAAGGTGCTAATCACTCCCCAGAGGAACGCTATCACAGCTCTTATCTCACAGGCTTCATTAACGCCCAGCTTACATGCTGAGAGGTCGGGTGTGCCCTGGGCAGCTACTGCAAATGGTCCATTGTTAACAGTTCATGGGAAATGAACAGAGGGTGTAGAATACATAGCTTTGGTCACACCCACACAGTGATAAACTGGTCCCACCTGCTGAACTAAGACATTCCTCTAACACTTGTTTGAATATTTTTGGAAATATTGAGAAATAATATTAGTTTTGAAGTCAACTCAAGTGGCAGATTTTAAAAGTGCTCTCTGTGAAATAGAAAAAGGGACTTTTATAGAAAATATTTTTGATTTTCAAAGATGTCAAGCAAATCAAAATCTGTCTTCAGAAAACGCCATATGGATTTAGAATTTCAGGAAAGCAGGCTTTATAGTATTTCAATAATAAATCCTAAATTTTGTAGTGCTGTTCATGGCTATCTTCAGGGCTTTAGTATTATACACAGTTAGAAGAGAATCTGTGGGACAGTATTCTCCATTTTTTATTCTCTTGTAACCTTTAAGCTATTGCTTTTGCTTTTGTTACAGCCAAATGAATGCAGTAATTAATGTTAATTTTTGTTTTGTTGCATGTTTTGTTCATTAATTATTATTTAGTTAGTTTTCTCCAGGAAGCAGTATACCAACTTTTGGAAGTACAGAGATAGCCCAGGGTTTCTTTCAGTTGGGCACAGCCCCAGGATCAAAAGGACATTATGACAGAAAAAAGTTGCCGGGAGGCAAATACTATTTATGAACCCTCTGGTTCTATAGTGCTGTAATGATAAGAAATGTCACTGTGGCATACTGTGCTGAATAATAAACATTCTATACCTAGCCACTTTAAAAGTGTAGGGAGCTGAGATTGCTGGTTATCATTGGAAAAGAAAGACATATTTTGCCTTTTCTTGTTGAAAACACTCTGAAAACCTTGTAAATTATGTCTCTGGTGGAGCAAAGAGTGAAAAGTTTTGAGATTGTCTATATTATGCACATGAATACAGTTTGACTATTTTAATTAAAAAGGTTTTAAATATAACTTACTTTAATTTCAGAGACTAAATAAAAATGTATTTAGTTAACACAGCTGTATGACAAAATTCAATAAATTGTTTGTGTAAAAATGCAAAAATCCCTATAGGATACTTGGTATGTTTATTGGGAACTTTTTATGATGTTAATGTTGAACACTACAATGATACTCACATGCAAATAAATACACCCACTGGAAAACTTTGAGGCATTTTCAGGATTGTATGGCATATATAAAAGGCAACAATATAAGGTAGAGGAGTAATGAATTCTTTGAGCTATTTTGATAAAGCTCTCTCTTCTTCTCGTATGTCCTCCCCTCCCACCACCCGCCCCAGTTTAGCTTTCATTCCTTTGAGAGAACCATTAGCTGAACTAAACTGAAGTGCCTATACAGAGGATAAAACTAGCTATGAATGACCTGCTGGTACTACAGTGGAGTCAGGATTCTGAATACATACAGTGTGAAATTACACCATTTTTAGGAGTTGCTGACATCATCACACCAGTCACCACATCACACATGCAAGACTTGTATCATAAGTCTTTTATGATTTGCTACCATTGGTTTGAATTGTGACTGAACATCTTTCCCTTACCTCTCTTTCTGTGCTGAGCTAGCATTTGCTTAATAACACCACTTTAGCAGTGGTCCTCACTCTTCCTATAAAACAGCTGGTGGATTTGAAGATGGTAATGTGTTTATGAAGGATCCAATCTGGAGGATGGAGGAGGTGGCATTTCAAAGCTGCCTCGCACTGGGTTTGGATGGAGCTACTCATGCATTTCTGAATTCAGCAGACAAAACTCAGAAAAGTCACTGTTTAATTTCTTAGTTTCAATTAAGCCAGTTTTGCATCTCATAAATACAAACTCTAGGTTGAGTTACAGATTATTCTGAGCTGGTAGGGACCCACAAGGGTCATTAAGTTCAACTCTTAAGTGAATGACCCACACAGGGATTCAGCTTGATACCTTGGCATTATTAGCACCATGTTCAAACACACTGAGCTAGTCTCCATTGCTGCCAATATAAATTCTTTTTCTATTTTTTTCTTTGCTTTTTTATATGTGCCCAAAGACAGCATCATAGAGCAAGAATTCCTTACTAAAATTGCTCATACAAATTCATTTTTCTACAAACAAATAAAAATTCACCAGGGTACATATATACACTGACACACACACAAAACAGAGATATGTTCATTGCTCTTTGCAATATGGTGACTTTTTCCACTCAGAGATTATAAAAGCATTTGTACAAGCAGTACCTCCACAGTCAATGCAATCTTCTGCTTCTGTACATCATAATATGCATAACTTTGAAATTAACATTCCTTCAGTTTAATTACACAAATATATGCAGAAGTGAGCTCAAGAGGAGAAAACACATGAATATATGAATCCATTTGAAAATATGAATGAAAATTTGTGGGAAATTTTTATGCATTATTGTCTCAACTCTGCTCAGCACATAAGTAATTCTCGAATACTTCTAATCCCTGTTTTGTGAAAAGAATTATCTTTCTTACTGAAGTAATACTGTAACACTCCAGCCCTGGAGCTTTGGGCTCACAGTCTCTGCTAAGAGTTTTACTTTAATATTTATATATATAGGGGTCCTTAATACCTTAAGAAAACATCCAGAGAATAAACCATGGACTTGTTTCCAAGGAGTTTCTTTATTAATTTAGGGAAGAAAATAAGAGAACTTGGCAAAGATTCAAAAAGGGCACTACACAGGCTAAACAAAATGTTCCACCACAATATCAACTCAGCACATATTAATCCAACAGCACCCAAGTCAATATTCAATCAACTCGGCACATTTTAGACAAATCCAACCCCTCCAGCTCCAAGTCACTCAAAGCATCAAGAAAGGAGTAAGGAAAAAGAAACAGAGGGAGCAAGAAAAGAGAGAAGGAGAAAGAGGGAGATATAGCTACCACCAAAATTTTGTGTAAGACCACCATCCCAGTGGCAGGGCTGCAACATGTAGCTCCCCAAAACCTCTGGTTTTCCCTGTTCTGGTCTCTATGGCCAAACCTCCCAGGCAGGGCCTCTGACCCACTGGCCACTCTGGGATCCCAGCCCAAGGTGAGGGGCAGTGTTTTCACTGTCCCTGCCAATTTGAGCTGGGTCAGGGGCTATAGAAGCTATCGGGTGTTAAAGTTTTCCAGGGCTGTTTGTGACTTATTGCTCTGCTGCTTCCCCATGTGGGCTCCAGGGGCTGCCACCCCACCTCTGTGAGATTTGGCACATCCCTTCCCCCTCCACACACATACACACCCCCCACAAAGTGGTTCTGTCTCAATAATAACTGATCTGTTGTGTATCAAATACCCTGCTTTTTATTAGTTCTCTTTTACATCCTTTTTTATATTTATTTAGGCAAACTAGAAAGACTTTTAAGAACCACTGCAATTTTCAGGGGACAAGACAGGTGATTTTTGTGAAGAAAATTTCCTGTAAGAGCAGGGCCAAATTTTGAGCTCTATTGCTGTCTAATGTTAGGTATCCCTAGTTAAACAGAGAGAACATTATCTGAAGTGGTCAATTGAAAGCACTTATAAATGAAGATGCAAGAAGCCATTCAGCTGGTTGTTATGCTCAATGTCTTCCTGGATATATTAGAATACTGGGAATAACTTGTCAGAAGCATGTGAGAAGAGAGAATATAACTTCAAAATGTTCCCCCTGAAAACTACTATAATTTCTGGGATGAAACTGAGCTACAAGAACTTGAGAAAATAATCATAACTGTGTAGGGAAATATAGTGAAGACTATCTCAAAGGACAGATGGATGGTTCATCATTTTGTTACAAATATATTTGTAAATCTAATTGTGGAAGTAGTTATGCTAAGGTTTACGGGGTTTAACTGGGCCTGTGGTGAGGTAACTTGAAACAGTTGTGGGGGCCCAGAAACTATTGGGAATTTGCTAAGAACAGCAGGACAATAATTAAAGGGATTAGTGAAGTAAATAGAACCTGAGGAAGAAAACAAACTGTTGCTTAAAGATAAGATTAGAATCAACATATGTAAGAGGTTTGGTGGTGGGCGCCTAATTAACCAGAATCCAGTGTTAGACGAGCGTGGTAGATTTTTAACCCTTGGAGACGGACATCAATTATATACATATAACCTATGTAACTGATTTATGAACGAGACCGTGTGTCTTTGTGCACGTACAACGCTGTAGAAAAGGTATAAAAGCTGTCTTCAAGAATGGCTCGTTGGAATCCTGGCTTAGGACACTAGTCCCCAGGTTTCCCGGGCCCAGCAAATAAAGCACCGCATAAACTGATACTCTGTCGGTTTGTGTTTCTGTGAACGGGCAACAATTTGAGTGTCTAGCATAGAAGAAAACAACTTTGTAACTCTTGTAAATGTATGGGGAACATAATAAAACTAAGAGCCTTGCACAGACAAAAAATAGCGAAGCAAGAAGTATTGCTAAGGGAAAACATCACAGTGTTCTTCTGCCCCAAAGCAAATGTGGGGTATTTGATTCCTGAATGGACATGAGTGGATGATCTCAAGAGGTTCCTCCCAAATTAAATAATTTTCTGATTCTGCAGCTTTAATCCTTCTCTGTGGAAATGCATTTCACTTTGCAGATTCAGTAGGACACACCACTGTTATCACAGAGAATGAGTTACTTATAATCATTTAGTCACATGGAAAATTTAACACTGACATATATCTCTATCTAACTGCTTATGCATGAAAGAAGACTATAAATAGCCACTAGAGAATTAAAATGGGAACTTAAGTGAGTCTTAAGCAATGCTTAAATATATTATAAAAATAAAAGTCACTGTAGCCCATTTTATTTTCCCTCATTTCTAGAGATAAATATATGGATGAAACATAGGAGGTTGCTGATGTAGATTTATTGCCCATCTTTGAAGTACTCAAATCACATTTTGGCATACATTTGAGATATCCAAGTGCTGAGTGCACCAACAGGGTCTAATTGCCCTGAGTAGCTGTGGGGTGATAACCTTGATAAGCCTGGATGTGTTGAGGGAAACGCCTCAGCCTTCTGGAGGGATGCTTCTAGCCGAGGACAAAAGCTTTCAAACTGATGAGATTAACAAAGGATGGAGTGTTAAAAAATGACACGGGCCCCCCTTTGCGATATCTTCTGTAACCACTCAATGCGCCACCACCCTCAGGCATCTCTATCACCCCCTCAAAAGATTGACTTTGGTCACACAACCACCTGAAGAAAAAAAGGGTATAAAAAGAGATACAGTTTTAACTGCATGAAAGAGGGAGGAATGCAATTGTCTCTGTTGAGGTAGCTGCTGGCAGCTTTCTTCTGCCTCCTCCTACACAATGTACTGGTAAGGAGACCATGTGCTTTCTATTTTTCTATATTTTACTTTCTTTACTTTCTTACAAAGCTTATTCCTTTATACCTTCTATCTTACATCTTATGGTAACAGCGACTTTGATTCTTACTTTATAAGCACCTCCTTTACTAATTGTGTTTTGCTACTTTAATACTAATAACAACAACTTGCTTTACACTTTGCTACTTCATATTAGTTATTGTATTCTTTTGCAAGGTGCAGTTGCTTTTTCAACATGTGTGTTGATAAGAAGCAGCTCTGTTCTTTCCTTTTGCTTTGTGTTACAGAGAAAGTGGTGTGCAAGCTATTTTATGGTCCTATGTTATTGAAAGAGTGTCTAGATAAGTGTTTTAGATGGCTGTGTTTTTAGTTAGTAGTTCTTTGTTGCTAGTTTTTGTCTGTCGTAAAAATGGGATACATTGCTGTATTGTAACTTGAGTTTGGTGTGTTTGTCTCTGTAAAATGTGTTTTGTGCTCATTTCTTTTTGGGGTCTTTTATTATCAATTAAATACAATCTTGCAGCTAAACATTATCACCGGCAAAGCGGAACCCACAATAACTGTCACATACTTGTATTAATAAATGTTATTTTGGGAGCTGTTGTGGTCCCTGTGCTGCCTTGCTGTCAGCTCACCTTCCCTTGTGGGGCAGCCCCCTTGCTGCTCATTTGGTAGTTATGTGCTAAGAGTAGAAAAGGCAAAAGAAATCTAGGATCTAGACACCTGCCTGTTAAAAAGGTACATTTCCATAACAACTAAAGTTTGTTACAGTTAATAATGTTGTCCAAAGTCAGGTGCTTCAATTAGAAAATTTTTGGCCAACAATTTCAAAACAAAGGAAATTTCTTTCTCCATTTCTATTCTACAGTATAACCTGATCACCCTCATCCTTCACTTCCTTCCTTTGCTTCAGTTCAAGATGGATGAAAATGATATGAAAAAGCATGTGATAATCCCTCAAATGAAAGCAAAGAGATTTCAGGAGACCATAGAAAAATTAAATTTGGACC
The DNA here is from genome assembly GCF_047495875.1 of Pithys albifrons albifrons. Lineage (NCBI taxonomy): Eukaryota > Metazoa > Chordata > Aves > Passeriformes > Thamnophilidae > Pithys > Pithys albifrons. The sequence goes on along the minus strand of NC_092463.1, from coordinate 43,381,655 downwards.
TACAAAGATTCACTCTGCCAATTGTTTCTGAAAATAGTGCTAGAAGTCATTCAGTGAGATTTCTATAATAAGAAACCTTGGCATGCAGCAAATCATCATCAGTAGTGCTTACTAGAACACACAGATATTTTCACACCTTTTATGCAATCTGTATGACTTCTGAATCCTCTGTGCTCTAATAAGAAGTAGGGTTTTTGGTTTTTTCTTTCCTTAGATGACCAAAACCCTGAAAACTCTCTCTGTGGAGGAAACACAATCCCCATATTCTCAGACTTAATCTGAACCTGTTTTCTTCCTCAAATAGTCATACATGTAGTGCAATGGGGTCACTTATGATGTTGTACAAACAGCACTTAGCTCGGCTCTATGATATTAGATCCAAAAATTTAAATATAGGCAGGATATCATAGATATAGTTTCAGAAATTAAGAAACTGAAACAAAGATGTGATCACCTAATCAGGTGGTGAAAGTAGAACCCAGGTTTATTGACAAGAGCTAGATAAATGGTTGTGTGCCCTGAAAGAAAAGTTGACCTTCTAGGAAAGAAATGTGTCCATGTTATCTACAGTTAAATTTCCACAGATGTTCATATAAGCCACCAACAGCAGAATTTTCAGAATCTACTGCATTGAAGCTGAAGTAGAAACCAGACACCCATGCAAATTTGCAGAAACCAAAGCAGTGCTTTTTCAGTGGACCTTTATAATTTTTAGAAGCGAAAAGTTCTGATTAAAATGTATTTGGTCATAAAAGAACTAACTATATTTACACTTGATTCCTAGTTCTTTAGATACTGTTTACATAGTTTCAGATAAGAAGACTAAAAGTACTTGGTAGTTTTTGAATATAGACTTCATTGAAGAGGATCTAAATTTATTAACTTGTACTTACATGGTATCGTTTAAACTGCCTGGGTGGCAAAATCTTCACTATATATCAAAAAGTCTTGATTTAAATTAAGAATTTTGATGCAGAAAAAGTGTTAATCACCTGAGAAAAATTTATTACATAGTAGATATCACTGGACAGTAACCCAATAGGATTTCTTGTGTTTTCCTATCTCTGTAGGAATTTATAAAATGTCCTTGGTACATAAATTATGTCTGTCAAAGTTTGGTTCTATTTATTTCAGTAACACTTGAGGATTGCTGAGAGTCAACTTTTAATCTTAGAAAAAGAGGAGGTGTAATTTTTTATTTTCACATCAGAAATCAACTTTGAATACATATTACCACAGAAGGTTCTCACTGTGGTTATCTGTGACACCAGGAGCTATACATCAGAGTGAAACGAAAACAATTATCAAAAGCTGGTTTGATTGTTAGTGCTGAAATAATAACTGCATAGATCCTGCCCTCAATTTTTACCACATTTTTGCTGTTTTCAGACATTTGAGGTAGGTAGCCCAAAGTTTGAGAGAACATGTTGCAAAATTACATTCAAAGTACATGAAGTGAGGATGGTATAATCTGAAGAGAAACTATCTCCACATTTTTAACTGGAGTTAGGCCTCTCCTGAAAATATGCCAGTGTGGGGAATAGAAGTAAACATGTTCAGATTCCTTATGGTCTTTGGCAGCCTAATAGCATCTTTGCCTGCTCTACTGCTGACCTTGTCCATCAAGCAGCATTATCTAATTTTATAGTAGTAGTACTGTATAAAGACAAAGGGAACCACAGAGACACAAGAGATGTCCAGGACCATAAAATATTTTTGTGAAAGTTACTTGAAATGGAGTATCAATACATGACTAAAATGGTGAGTCATGCTCATAAATCATAGGCTTCGAAGTTAAAAGGAAAACTTATTTTAGATTTTTAGTCCACATACACAAATAGGGGAAATACAGTTTTACATGATATGCTACCAAGATACTCTTTTTCACACTATTTGAAAATTGTCAACTCAGTGCAGCTGAAAAACACACAGATACAAAAAAAAATTTAAAAAGTCATCACAGTAAAGAAACATAACTACCTATCTTACTACAAAAATTGGTTTTCTACTGAAGTGGGAGAAAGAGACAGTACTCAGCACTAATCTCCAAAAAATACAATTTTGCCCCTTTAAGCTCCTATTAACCATCCTGGCTCCAAGTGCTCAGCAGCCAATCAGGACACTTTGCTATTGAGTTATTCCAAAGGAAGATTTAGAATATTTTAGAAACAAATCAAGATCAATTATTCAAAATTATATCTTCAAGCAAACAGTATGTGAAGCAATAGAGCCTTCAGTGTCCTGCACAGGCAGAAGCAGTTGCCATAGGACCTTCTGGCCATCCTGGAGAAACATCAGCTACAAGAAGGAGCATCAACTCATCCACTCAGAGAAGGTAAATATCAACATGACTTTCAGAGGACTTCAGTAGACTTGTCACTTGGTTTCAGATGGTTACAAGTCAACTGTTCCATGTCATTAGCCCACACCACTCAAACTAAACTTTAAAATCAAGGGAATAAGTAAGCTCTTTTTGCTTTTATCAAATAATGTTTGCTGCCATAAAGTTGAAGTAATCATTATTCAGTTAACTTAACTTCCCTAAGCCAAAACATTAATATAATTATAAACCACAAAGATCACAACAAAATAATAAGAATTGAGAGTATAGAAATCATTTTGACTTAGAAGAGTCTATTCTTAAGGGGATTTAAAATTGATTTTAATTTTTTCTTTTCCCTAGTGATGGAGCTCACTGAACAAAGCATCCTGTCATTTACAGGTTTCCAGAGGAGAAATACAACAGTTTATACTCACTTTTCATATATAGTACATAGGAATGATGGCCAAAGTTAATATGCAATATATGACAAATTGAGAAAAATTTTGTCTTCATCTCCATACTTTTCAATATTAACAGCAATTGTAGTATTGATTCTTCTTTTGCCTTTCTTTGTTTGTTGCAGGGGATGTGTGTGTGTGGCTGGTGGTTTTTTGTATTGCATATATCCAGATTCTAGTCCATTCTGCCGCTTGCTTACAGTGGCCTTAGATAAAAATCTTTGTACTGACTGTAAAGGAACCTTGGCTTCCTGTTGTATATGCCAATGTCCTAGCTAGTAGATAACATGCATATCTACCTATTTCTGCCAATATAAAACTAAGACTTTGGTTCTGAAAAGATGCAGCAGCATAATCCTGCTTTTTGCAAACATTCTCAAAAGCTTTCTTTACAGTTCTGCTGTGGAACAAAGAAAATAAAATTGAAGACATTGTCACAAAATGGAATTGTCAGCTTTGGTTAGCAGATGTATATTTCATCTCCTGCCCATCATTAATAATCCTTTGTAGGAGCAGATAATGAGCCACTATTCATATGACACTTCGGAAAGTGTGTAAATGTTATCTTTTTATGGGAACAAAAAGAGTTTCTGAGTCTGGTTCAAAATGAACACACTATTGTAATGAAAAAAGACTTCAGTAGAGGGGACATAATGACTGAGTCTGGAGCAAATTTATAATTATGAAAAAATGCACCCACTTTTCCCAATAATTCTCTTTCTAAGGCAATCTTTGGCTGTTTTACCTTTGTTATTGTACCTACATTTCCTACTTTTACAGATCTTGTTCCACCAAGACAGTTCTGTAATGAGAGCGAAGTGTTTTTATTATTGTTTTTGTTAATCTTGTTTCCAGCATCCCGCAGAGTGCTTCTTATTCTAAATTGTGCCAGAATTACTGGGGAATGAATCGATAGGTGTTACAAATCATGACCACAGCTGTTAATCACAGTTGTAATTACCAATTGATTAATTAGCACAGTCCTGTTCAAAAGTCAGGAGTCATTAAATTCCCAGTACATGTAACTTTAAATTCAGCCCAATATCTACAAAGCTCTACAATTATATTTAAAAATGCCTTAATTTATTACACATTGCTTTTTATTAACAGCTTTTATTTATTATAGTATTTTCCCGTAACCCAAACTGAATTCTTGGTCTATATATAGTTTCTCATTATATACCTATTCTAAATATAATAATTCATTACAAATCCTAATAATAAATGATGAAAAGGTCAATGAAAACCCAACCTGCACATGTTTAGGGACCTTGTTTTGAATTATCCTTTCATTGTGATAAATGCCTTAGCTAAACAGCAACATTTGGGTGTAGTCCAGAGGCTGATACGCTAAATTATTTACTATCTTTTGCTACTGAATGCAATTTATATTAGCAAAACAGCATTTCATTGTATTAACTTAGCTACTGACATATTTTTACTGGACAGTGTATATCATCTAGCCTCTAGTTCATTGACCTTTTTTCTTCACAGTTCTAAGTCGAAGAATCTCAGTCTGTTGCTTGACATTATAACAGAATGAAAGGAGCTAAGTTACCATATTTCCTTTACTCTTTCTTATTACTTAGAAAATTTATAATATTTCCTGGTAAAATCACGGGTTTACTTCTGATCTCAATACTCCATTAAAATAATTACAATTAAAACTCAAAGGCCAATCCTTTGTTTAAAACACACACTATTCTTCTTTTGAGACAGTACAAACCTCTGGCAGCTAAAGAATACTAAGCATAATCTAATTAATTTTTCTCATAACTTGGGTTTTTATTTGGATTTTGGATTACAGTTGTATTTGGCAAGATGAGTTCATCTCACTGCTTCTCTGCCAATGACATCTCTACTCCTCAGCTAGTTTTTCTTTCTCTTTTCCTCTACCTGTCCTACTCTCTCCTTTATATTTACCAGTCCCTTTCTATTATCAAATGCAATTAGGGACTTCTTTACCTGGTTCTCATATTCTGTTAGGGTTTAGACACAAGAAGCAGATATACCGTTGTTCATAATCATCTTTTTCTGAAAGAATGCAGTATTTGCAGGTACCATCACCAGTTATACATCTCATATTTTATTATCCTCAAGCAAAGCATAAGGATCAGCTCCTATGACTTCAGTGTCAGAAAAGAATACTGGGAAAAATTAGTCCAATGTTTAAAATAGTGTGCAGTGTTACCAATCCAGTCCAGCAATCAAGTGAAAATAGTACCCTGCATATACACATATCTGCCTGCTCAATCACCCTGAGAAATCAAAAAAGAGTTGATCTAATAGGTAAATACTATATATTTCCCATATGTTAAATATTATTTCACCATCTAATGCACACCAATAAGAAATAAATAAATGTGCTTTATATATAGTATTAATACTTTAGTATTTTAGCTAGAGCAGAACACATATATTTAAAGATATTTAACTGTAGGTAGACTTTATCTTTCTTTAGACATCTGCTTATACAAAGATATACCTGCCGTCTGATACACTATACCACTATTCCAGAGCTAATGATTTTTTTCTGTTCTAGATGTAGTTACATTGTCAAATAGCCTGTTTTTCTCTTACCTTTCAACTAGATAAAGCATAGTAGCAAAAATAAAAGGTATTAAAAATATAATGGCTGGATCAATTGGATTTCTTGATAGTGTTACACATTATATCCACATTAAAAGCAAAGAGTCTCAGCATGGTTAGTGGTGTCTTACAAAAACTACCCAAGGAATTAGAGCCTATTAGCCAGGGACTGAACAGCTCTGCAATATCTCTACACGGTCTGGAGCTGGGCTACAATCTACTCTTCCCCTGGATCTCTGCAGCTGCTACTCAAGTCTGTCCTAAATGCTGTCATTACAGCTTGCAACTTGCTAAGACATGCAAATTTCAATGCTCCTGGGAGCAGAATAATAAGGGTTATGCATTGTTAAACGTGTTGCTAATTCAACCCCCATTTCACTCACTACAATTTTATAGTGGGTGCTCACTCAGCCTCGCAGGGACAAACAAAAGAGGGGGTTTTCAAGCAACATCCATCTAAAGGATGAGGTGTCATGGTTTCTTGGCAAGTGACTACTTTGATGGCAGAGCACTTTGATTTGCAACAGTTATAAAACAGCTATTTCTGACCCTAAAGTGTAGCAGAGTTAATTACAGTAGTAAGCAGTTTGGAGCAACTAATTTATATTGTGATGCCTTAGTTGGCACAAGAAAGAAGAGATTTGTCAAAATATACTAAATAGCTCCCCCAAACTCTACTTTATTTTGTAACTCTACAGTAAAAATCTTGTTTTGGTATGACAGCAACAAAATATAATCAAAGGAAAGTAGTTTTGGTATGACAGTGACAAAATATAATCAAAGGAAGGTGCATCTTCCTTGCCCTTAACACCATGTTTTCCATTCCAAAGTGTTAGCTGACAGGCCAAACATGTTGTGCAGAGTCTTTCAGTAAAAGAAAGCTTTTGCGTTTTTTCTGTTTTCACAAGAACTACAAGTTACAGCAAGACAACCTTTTGACTAGGCTAGAGCAAACTTTCCGGGCTAACTTTCTAATAAATAAAACACCCAGTCTTTCCCCTGCTGCTTACTTCATCTCTTGTCATTAGTCAGTAGAAGTACTAGTGACTTAAGACAGCTTTTTTCTTCATTCTCTAGCTGGCAACCCATTGAATTGTTAAATAAGAAGGAAATTTAATTGACAAGAATGCACAATTCATGTGTCTATACTTTACAATGGATTATTAGAGAAAAGTGAATCATGAGGAGCAAGGCAGAACTACAAATAACTATGTACTAACAAAATTTTCAGCAACTCAGATTTTCCAAGGCTGGTTATACTTCCCATAACAGTTCCCATAGGAGCTGTTTCCCACAAGCTGAGAAAAGTAATCTGAGCTATATTAAGACCTTATCAGGCTGAATCTGTGTGGCATTTAATAGAATTTGGTCTGGAGGCTTCTACTCTGCATCTTCAGCTGAGGTCCTTGGAGTCCATATGGATCAATATTTATTGTCTCTGTCTTCATTTGGTACCCATCTGACAGATGAGCAAAGAAAAAATTTATTCAGGACAGTGAGCTAAACTATTTTTTTTTTAAAATCAGGTAACACCTATAAGACTAAACAACTGAAACTGTGAGATGGGAAAAAATTATCCAGTTCCTATTTACTTTGCTACTATTTCAATTCACTTTTGTTCTCTATATACTAACTCTCTCTCATCACTCTCTTCTGTGCCACAAGTGTAGAAGTACTTTCTTCTTGATCTCACCTACTCCTCACAGTACTATAATGTGTGTGACATTGGTTCTAAGAAGCAGAGTGACATTTTCTGCATATGCATTATCTAGAGACCTTAAGAAACTGTGCAATTTTTGCCATCATAAACTTCAGTTTATGAACTGCTTACCATCATAAACTTCAGTTTATGAACCAAACTTCTCTATCAGTCTTGTTTGATGTCTACTTAGCGGAGTAAGTTATGGGAGAGAAAAACAATCTTTCTCATTTTCTCGTTTAATAGCTATTTTGTTACAGAACAGTGGAATATCAATAGAAAGTAAAGCTATTTTATCACTGTCATTTACCAGAGCATGGCACTTTATGCTTTACTAATGTGTAAGACTCAGTTTGACCAGTGCACCAGCTCTGTTTTATAAAAAAGATGAACAATATCACATACTTCATATGGAAGAACAGAGGATCCAGAATCCAAATTCTTGACCACAGTTAGTGGAACAAAAATGTCAGTATTAACATACAAAAATTAGGGCAAAGACTTTGCCTCCATTTGAGAACACACAGTCTAAGCAATCTTTGTACAGATTTAACATAGTTCAATCATCTTCCTTTTACATCAATTCCAAACGATTAATTGGATCTGTGAAAATGAGGCAAAAGTTCACACTTCTTGCAGCTGAGCTGTCAAGTCACTAATTTGATAAATATGGGCTCTGATGACTTCCTGAGGCTATCTTCAGTCCATTACATATTCTTATGCATATTAAAAAATAATTTAACTTCTTATATATTTTATTTCTACTCTTGTCCATTCCTACAAACAGAAGGATGTAAACAGAATAAGAAAGAAATACTTTAGAACTGCAGTCTCATAAAGTTATATCACAGAAGATGTCTCATGCCAGATTTTTAAATCAGAGAAGCTGATGAGGATTTGCATGCAAGAATCTGTGAATTTAGAACATGTGATTTGAATACCTGTCCTGGTTTTCACTGGGATAGAGTTCATTTGCTTTTTAGTAGCTAGTACAGTGCTGTATTTTGGATTGAATATGAGAATAATGTTGACAACACGTTGATGTAGTTGTGAGTAGTACTTATTCTAAGTCAAGGACTTCTCCACTGCTAAGGCTCTGACAACATGCATGTGCGCAGGAAGTTGGGAGAGAGCACGGCCAGGACAGCTGACCTGAACTGGCCAAAGGGATATTCCATACCATAGAATGTCATACCCAGTATATAAACTGGGGGAGTTGCCCAAAAGGTGTTGACTGCTGCTCAGGGACAATAAGAGGGTGGTGAGCAACTGTATTGTGCATCACTTTTCTCTCTGAGGTGTTATTCCTCTCTTTTTCTCAATTAAAATTATTATTATTGTAATTTTAATATTTTATTATGTTTCAATTTTTAAACTGTTTTTATCTCAATACAAAAGGGTTCCTCTTTTCCAATTCTTCTCCCCACTGGGGAAGAGTGAGGAGAGGAGTGAGCAACAGGCTATGTGGTACATAGTTGCTGGCTTGGTTGAAGCAACACTGTCCAAAGGTGAGAAGAGGAAGTTTATATTAAGACTGTGTCAGTTTCACAGACCCACAGAAGTAAAAGATATATACTGATTGGATTTTGGATAAATGCTAGAACACATAGTTAATAAAATTATGCTCTGACAAGTGCTGCAATATCTATGCTGTCAGAGCTCTGATATCTGTAAGGATGTGCTTGGTATTCACACTATTGTAATTTATCTCACAGGAATAAAAATTGTACTACCTGATTCCTCGAAAGTGATTTCTGGTAAAACAATGTTCTTTAGAAGCAGAATAATCAGACATATACAACCACTGTACTGTAAGCATAACTTCTTAGAGACTGACTAAAAATATTAAAATCACTCCTGTAAAACCTCCACAAGGATTAAATCATGACCAGGTAAGCAAACCAAGACATAATTATGTTTTTATTTCCTCTTAGTAGGTTCTCTAAGACTCTCTGGGGCATGGTGAAAAGGCTCAGTGAATGTCCTTCTTCTCAATCAGATGGTAAAAACTTTCCAAGCCACAGGCATAGAAAACAGCATTATGTGTGCTTTGGTATGCTGTCATACTGTCCTCCATAAGGATCCCCTATAACATGGGTCTGTTCAAAGGCTTTCTGACAGAAGACACTTGAGCAGAGAGGACATACAGTCTCTATGGGGTTTAACTTACAGAAAGCAAAATAAAATTCTGGAGGAACTTACTATAACTGTCTTACCAAGTTACTCTAAAGCTGTGTAATTTGTGTCTGCAAAACGACTTTTTTTTTCCTGTGGGAGAATAAAGTTGGAATTATTTGTACAAGGTGTACTTGCTTCTTAGCAACTTCTGCTCTCTTCTCTGTGCACATGCTGTGGTGCCAATGCACGGCCAATTAATAATGTCTCCGGGAGAGGGAGAGTGGACTTTTCCAACTTATTGAAATGTACTCTTTTCTCTAAAAAATTGGCCAGTATAACCCTCCTAAGAGAGAGCCATCTGGAACCTAAAGGCTTGTAGTAAATATCAAAGCAGGCTGTTGCAACTTTCTAAGGGATATGGAATTATTAATTGAGACTGAAGAAGCCAATGACCTATGCACTTTGATGTATGACATAGCTGTCAAGACCTTTCCTAGAAATTTTCACATATATTTCTAGTGAAACGCCATGGTAGAACTGTATCTACCACAGAGATTCTACTTGCTATGAAAAGACAAAAAAAAAAGGCAAAGTAGAATTTGGGAAACATGTCTATTTCTGAAAAGTTTTCCTTTGAAATCTAAAACCGCTGAAAAGCTAGTTTCTGCAACAGATGCAATCAAAACTTACTATAATCAAACAAAATCTGAACTCTATCAAACACTAGCAAACTCTTGTGAGGAATCAATATCTCCCAGCGAAAACAAAGTATTGGCAATATATCTCTGTATCAGTGCAGATTATCAGCCCAATATTTCATACCCATTAGTTGAGACAAGAGTTTCCTACACCTCTATGCAGCTGACAAGAGGAAAATGACCTCACTTTATTAATTTACACAGTTTTGGTTCAGGTAGGAACTTCCATTTCCTGTTGTCTTGGTCTTGTCTTCTGTTAATGCTGGTCACTGCAACTGAGGAAGCCTGAATAGATGAATATGTTATACCTGATAAAATAAATTGAAGTAAGGAAAGGAATGAGAGTCTCTCATACTTCACACTCTTTCTGCAGTACAGTTCACTTGAAGACGGTGTAGGAAACGGGAATTGCAACTTCTCTCACCTGTATTTTTCAAGATAAGCCAGTGTTGAAAAGTAATTTGTGACCTTTGTGGTTCATAGGGTCTCTTGTGACAGGTCCATGAAATTTCTTGGGTAATGCTGAGTAATGCTGTCTCTACAGGCCTGTATTGTATAGCTCATTGTCTTGGGTTGAGCTGGCAAAATGCCAAGTGTCCAAGACAGAGAGAAAGGATTCTTCCTTCCCCCAGCCAGCTAAGAGAAAAATAAGAGGAAGAGGAAAAAAAAAACCCAACCTTTAAACCAGGTTTATGCTGAAACTAACTACATGTATTTATACAGAAAAGAGAAAATTAAGAGAAAACTACAATATAACACACACTTACACAAGTTATATATATATAACAAGAAATAACCTCCCACTCCCCAATTAATACAAAGTGTATTACTCTAGATCTATAAGTACTCTAAAAGACACCCTGCAAGAAAAAGGTATAACAACAAAATATTTCTACTTCCCTGAACTGAAACAAAATGCAAGTAGCGGGAGCAGGGGCCTAGCATTGTAGAAGAGCTGTGGCACATTCTCCTTCTAGTGCAGCCATGGTGGAACTGCCCAAGCCACTCCCACACACTGGATTTTACACCTTTTGAGATGATGTAGTATGGTATGGAATACAATATTATTGGCTAGAAGAAGTCAGCTGTTAGCTAGCTCAGCTCAGCTCAAGTCAGCTGAAAATTTCAGGCCTAGTCTGAACTTTAAAACCTAAATTTAGGCCCACCTGGCTAAACCCATAACACTCATATAACAGCCTATGCCATTCAGTTTAGCTGCATTTTGTATTCTCTGGGTACTCCAGGAAAATGCATTAGGATGACAGCCTACCAATGTTGCATTGAACAATGACACCTGCAAGAGAGGAGTGACTTGATTTCAGTCATGGAGCTTGAAATGATTCTTTCCTCATGCCAAATGAAAATAAAGACAGTAACACTATTTATTAAAAAAGAAAAGAAAAACAAGAATAGATAATATATTAGAAGATTTTATCAGGATATGGACATCAGAAAAGGGAAAAAAGCCAGGTTTAATCTTCTTCAAATTGAGCTAAACAGTGGGCCTTCCTCTTTCCCTGAATCCAGTTGACAAGCAATAGCTCAAATATTATGCAGAACCTGTTCTCCGGAAAGAAGTGTTAGATGTAAGGCATGGCAGCTCATGAACTTCCACTGTTGTTTGGAATGTCCTTGTTCAGTCTTTCAGAATCAGAAGTGATGATGACTATAGTATGACTGACTTGCCATGGGGTTATGGCACAGCATGTGACATTGCTTCATCAGAGACTCAAAAGAAACCTTCCTCTGCATGTTTCCCAGCAAGTGTTATAATCTGACCCACTAGAAAAGCCCATCATAATTGCAGCTTGCTTATCATTTGAATATATTTTCTGAAGCTTCACTGTTAAGTGCTGCCCAAATCACTGACAAATGGCCTTTCTGTAAAAAGAAAGCAGCAATCTCTGATAACAAGAGGCAAACTATTAATGCTTATTTTGTTATTCACTGTCACATCATTAATCACAATAAAAATTCTTTCAGCATAATTCATGTTCAGTAACTAATATTTACTCCTATGGGAGAGAGCTGAGTGACACTATCAATAATACAACGTGCATTTTTAAGGTCCTTCCCCAAAATGCATCTCAGACAGGAGATGATAGTACATAAGAAAAGAGGAAGAGATGATAGCACAGAAAATCTTAAGGCAAGTGCTCATCCAGTTTTCAAAAGTAACCATTCATTCTTTCTTGTCCATCATAAAAATCCTCAAGTCAAGTGAACTGCTCAACGCACAGAGATGCTAAAAGTTTTTCCCTTGTAATGTCATTCTCATATGTCAGTTTCCTCACCTATCAAACAGACACAAGAAGTTGCCAGGTGTGCTATGGTCAGTGGGATGGGTGAACTCTCTATCTGAATGGTAGTGGGTTTGTTGTTCCATAGCATTGTTTCATCCTGTTTGAAAGAAATGACAAGCCCCCATAAGGATAAACAAATCACCTAGGGCATATTCTATGTCTTTACATTTTTTTTTGTGTCTTTGTGCACATATATTTAGCAGTTAGGTGCTGCTGCTTAGAGAAGATGAAAGTACCTGGCTCTTTTTATATACAGGGCTCTCTGCAATTCCACATTAGTCAATGAAAAGGATATAACTGAATGATAAAGTAGCAGCAGTCATTGCTCAAATTATTTATAAGTCATTATTTCATCTTAATATATAGGGCTGTCAGGTTTTTTCCACTTACATAGAAGGAAAGAAAAACCAAGACTTGGTGCTTCCTCTTCCAAAGAACTGCGCAAATATTAACTAAAAACAGGTGGAAAATACTGATAGAAGGAAAAGGCCACACAAAAATTAAGATTTAATGCAGCTTTAAATATAGCTCGTTCCTAAGGAAGTATAAGAAGATTAGAAAGAAATCTGCACCAAGACCCTCAATATATTATCATTTAGTCTCCTACAAGGTGAGCGTAAATGTATATGAGAAATGATATTGTTCTGATCTGGTGGCATTAAGCTCTCCCTTTGCATTGGTGTAAAGTAGCATGGCATTAGACTATATAGAATTCAAGCTATTAAAGACAACAGGCTGAGATATATGGTAAGTGGAAACATTATTTTTAAAAGAGATAAAACTGAGCTGAATATCCTTGTACTGCCTAATATCCAGAAAATAGGATGAATCTGCAGCAGAAAGGTATTTTGCACCTTGTTTCTCTGTTGTTTTCAAACTCAAGCTGTAGCAGAAGAGCTTGTAAGCAACTCTAAAAAAAAAAAAAAAGTCAAACATTCCTGAAAGAATCATGGTAAATTAAGCACACAAATCAAACCTCCTTCTCCAAAGGCAGATCAGAGAAGCAGAGAAGTATGCAGTCTGCCACAGTTGGCAGAGAGCTCTCTGTCATGATTTTTTTTACTTTTTCTGTGAAATTACTTCTGGCACCACCTTGGTCGTGATGGAGTCATTGTCATAATTCCATGTGTTCAGTTTCTCTATGATTTTTTTATTTTGGACAAAATGTAATCAGTCTCTGAAGCATCTAGAGCATCACCTCACCAATACAACTATTTCAATAACATGCCATAACTAATCTTCAAATTTTTGAATTTTGAAAATCTGGATGTAGCTTCAAGTCCAGCTGGCTTCTCAGGACATCATCTGTTAAAAAAAATGTCTGGAGGCAGAATCTTGGCTGTCAGAGTGACTTTGTTGTGTGCGTAGCAGTACTGTGAAAAATTTTCAACTTTGCACAACTTCTCTGTCCCTCAGTCTCTCAGGGTACCCCAGGGAAGTTGTTAAGTTTGGTAATATTGTAGCATTGACAAAGACAGATAAACCTCTTTCATTCATTTCTGGTTTTGGCAACTAGCTTAGACCACAATCTCCCAACCCTATGAATCATGCCTTCAAGCCTATTTCAAATATACATCCACCTGACTAAAAGAGGAAAGGGAATCTCTGGCTGGCTGACTTGGTGAGGCAGGCTTTAAACTGAAGGACTCAGAGTGTGGGGTCCAAAGTAGCAATGCTCATGACATCAAATCCAACTGAGGAACAAGCCAGGCCAAACAGAGCAGCAACAAATGTTTCTTGCCTGCCCCCATGATGAGATCCAGAAGGCAAACCACCTCAAGAGTGTGTATGGCTGTGCTAGTGCCTCTTACACCCTTGCTGAGAAACCTGAACACTTGATTACCTCTCTGTAATGCACAGAGCATGAGGAGTAAGTAGAAAGAATTAGAGATTCATGTGTGGCCACAGTGCCATGGTCTCATTGCAGTTACAGAGACATGGTGAAACAGCTCACATGACTGGAATGCTGTCATGGATGGTTATTTACTTTTTAGGAAAGAGAAGCCAGCAATGTGAAGTGATGGAGTTGCTCTTAATGTGAGAGAGCAACTGGGATGTATTGAGCTCTGCCAAGGAGTGGATGAAGAAAAAGTTGAGAATTTATGGATAAGAATTTGAGAACAGACTATCATGGGTGACACTGCTGTCGGTGTTTGCTACAGGCCACCCCACCAGGAAGTGAAAGTGGAAGTCCTAGAGGCAGCTGGAAGGACTCCCATAGTCACAGGCCTTGGTTCTCATGGGGAACTTCATCCACTCTGGTCTATGCTGGAAAGACAACACAGCCAGGCACACACTGTCCAGGAGGTTCCTACAAACCATTGATGATAAATGACTTGGATGTAGGACTTGAAGTAAGTTTGCCAACAAAAATAAATTGGGACAATGTGTTGACTCCCTTGAAGGCAAAGAGAAGAGAAACCTTGACAAATTAGAGAGTTGGGCAATCAAGAACCATATGAAATTTTTCAATGACAAATGTCAGATTCTGCACCTGGAATGGGACAAACCTGGATGTATGTACAGATGGGAATGGGAGACTGGAGAGCAGTGCTGTGGAAAGGGACCTGGGAGTTCTGGCTGATGGCATACTGAATATGAGTCAGCAGTGCCCTGGAAGCCAAAAGGGTCAACTGTGTCCTGGGATACATCAGACAAAGCATCACTGGCTGGTCAATTGAGGTGATTGCCCCACTCTGCTCTGTGCTGGTGCGGCCTCACCTTGAATATTCTGCGCAGTTCTGGTCACATGAGAAGAGGCTGAGGTCACTTGGCTTGTTCAGCCTGGAGGAGACTGAAGAGAGATCCCATAGCACTCTACAGCCTCCTAGCAGGGGGAAACAGAGGGACAGGCACTGATCTCTTTTCTCTGGTGATGACTGACAGGAATGGTGCTAGGCTGCCAGGGGAGGTTTAGGTTGGCTATGGGGAAAGGTTCTTTACCCAGAGGGTTGCTGGAATAGGCTTCTCAGGGAAGTGGTCACAGCATCAAGCCTGCTGGAGTTCAAGAAGTGTTTGGACAATACTCAGGGATATGGTGTGATTTTTTGGGGCTGTCATGTGCAGGGCTGGGAGTTGGACTTTGATGATTCCTTGTGGATCCCTTCTAACTCAGCATATTCTATGAGTCTGCGATGAGTATTTTGTTAAAGCTTGAAGATTTCAAATTTTTTTAATTTTTGAAAGTCAAATGAAACAGTGCAGAGGATGCCACAAAACTGAGAAATCAGAACTGCTATTTTCAGAAATTTGTCTAGAGATGCATGTTCTCTGTTCAAAAGAAAACTGTCATTGTTTAATGTAACTGTTTAAATAGCCTGTCCTAAATGGAACAGTAGACCAGAAGAATCAGCAAACTTATAACTACAGAAGGGCTTGGTGAGGCAAATATCTGAAGCACACCTTTTATTAAACAAGGAAAGGTAGACTATTCTACCATGTTCTGACTGTTCAGATACATGCTACAAGTGTTACAAGGTCCATTGCAAATTACTATTTCCATGTTCATATCATCTCTTATTATGTCTGCTCAGTCACTGTGAGGCAGCCTAATCTGTTCCTCACATTTTATTCTAACCACTAAATAGCATTTCCCATTTGGATTCTGATATCCAGTAATAGGCTCATTTGTTTAAAGACAGTTTCTACATACCTTACTGAAAAATGACATTTTGCAGCCAGGGAATTTAAACACTTTCCCAATCCAGAAGTTTAACCCATTGGTTGTGTGTGTATGTGCTTGTGTATACATATGTGTTAATGCAATGGCATAAATGACAATTACTAAGTATTGCAGAGAATGTCTGATGAGTTGCCATAATAATGACTTTAAGATTCTTTTTACCAATGAATAACTAGTAAAAATCCTTTATGAGCCCTAAGTTGCAAAGCACTTGTACAGCTTCTTAACATCAAGCTGTAATCAGTAATCAGTGGGACTGACCTAGAATTAACCATCTTTCACATTAGTATTAGATAGTGGCTAGTTAGTGGTGGTTGCCATGTTTTTCCCTCATTTGAGGCTATAAAAATAATATGAGGACACCTGGAAAATTGTCTGTAAAAAAAGGTCCAACTATCATTTGCAGTAAGGAGGTGAAGGAAGACAGAGACTGTCTTATTTCTTATTACCATACCTATTGTACACTGGGGCTTATTGAGAACTTCTTTTGTACTTGTAGATGTCAGTTAATTTGTCCTTGGGCATCATCTCTCATTGACATGCAACTCTCCATCTCATTTTCAAACATGTCTTCAGCCCATTTGGGTGCTCCTAAATCAACGTGTAATAAATTGTATGGATACACAATTGCAAACTTATGAATAAGCTTGTAAAGAAATTATGTATAAATGATTACTTCATCAGGTCAGAACAGATATATGTTATATATATAAGGAATGTTTTCTATAACAACTATGATTTCATGGAAAATGTAGGCCTCCACAAGATAACATTTCCAGAAAAATTTGCAAACTGTTCACTCCTCTATCAGAAAAAACAAACCATAATGCTTGTTTGGGGGGTGATCTACCTTTAGACTGTTTATTGACATAAGTAGTCACAGTGGCCCTGGGAAATATTTCTGTTTCTGATCCCATTTCCATACCTCCCTGAAGAAGGACTTCCACTTAAAATAGCATAGTAACTCAATGTAATGTTATGGAGAAAGGAATATATAAATATTATCAACTCAAAACATAAATGTAGCTATGTTTTAGAAGAAATTGAGGTATTTCAGTATTTCAGCTTGATTTTGATGAAAACTGCGGTGGTCTGTAGTAAAAGGCTTGTTCCAATTGCCTGCAAATACTACTTTATTAATAACTAAATGAACTACAAACAAACTCAGAGGCTTAAAAGTTTCCAGAAGCCTCAGGGTCTCAGGCAGGCCAAGACTCCAAGCAACAATTAGCAAGTAGCCCACAGCAGGCAGCAAAAGCAACAGCAACAGCAACAGCAAAACCCCTTAACAAAAGGCTTAACTCTTTATAGTATTTTTCTCTGTCCACATGCACATGTATCACTTTTAATTGGCTAAAAATCTTTGTTCATGTCACTTGACTCTAGGCCTAATAGGTGGCTGATATCTCTCTCTGTGCTGGCAGTTCTCAAGTTTTTGCTGGCAATTCTCAAAACACATCTTGTTATTTTCTGCAGGTGTTCTTCCTCCTCTCTGGTTTCTCATGCCATAATTAAATCCACACAAGGCCAAGGCTGCCTGCAGCCCAGGTTTCATCCTCAAAAAACAAATGTGGAAATATCAAAATTTACCATGGGGGAGAGATAATTTTAAATTTTATGTCTTAGCTGTCTTTGGTTGACCTAAACATGAACTGAAGGGAATATTGGAAGCATGATTTAATATTAAGTTCTGTGCTGGCCACAAAATGAGCACCTTTTCTAACACTGGGCATGATCAGCCTATAACTAAAAAGTCGTGTAAGTTATATGATGTTACAGGAGGTCAACTAGGTCTACTTACCTGGCCCTCCACCTGCTCTTGAATGCCATTTTTCTTGAGGTGGTCTTCTGGCAAAAGACTTTAGACTGGTTAAATTATTCTGATGGTGACAGTCTGCTCCTGGCTGCCTTTTCCATCATTCTGAGCTGCATTGTTCATGTGCACACATTTTCAACCTCTCTGATAAGTCTCAGGGAAAAAATGGTGGCCAAGAACAGACCACTTATCACTGTCAGCACCATGAGCAACTCCTCTGCCTGACTTCCAAATTGCCCGTGGGCCAGAGAATAGCTGGAAATGCAAACTATCCTTGTTGGAGGAAGACATCAGTTATCCTTTCTCCTAGGACAGTTATATGACTAGTTGTGTTCCATCTTAGGTATAAAATGTTCTTAAGCCTAACCTGAATGAAGGTTGTATTAAGGTGAGGGTCAGTCTCTTCTCACAGGTAAGAAGTGACACAAAATGGCCTCAAGTTGTGCCAGGGAATGTTTAAAAATTAGATATTAGGAAAAAATTCTTCACTCAAAGGGCAGTCAGGCATGGGTACAGGCTGTCCAGGGCAGTGGTCAAGTCACCACCATCTCTGGAAATGTTCAAAAAAACATGTAGCTGTGATATTTGGGGACATAGTTTAGTGGTGGACTTGGCAGCATTAGGTTAATGGCTGGGCTCAATGATCTTTTCCAACCTAAGTGATTCTAATATTTTGGTCAAACAAAGTCATCAAGAGATTTACATCAAAAAAATTACTGTACATATTGCATGAGGAGACCGTACAGCTAAACCAAGTAGTAGAACATGGAAATGCTAAGCCTTCATCAATGGAACTATACAGTATTTTTCAGAAAATGCATCTATTTCCAAGTTGCTGAAACCTAAAGGAAAACTGTTTATGAGCTTCCAATTCTGTCCATTTGTACAAGGAATTAAAAGGCCAATTAATTGCATTACAAACATACTGTTGGTAAAATGTGTGTGTCCTGCATATCCTGCCATCAGATACATTCCTGCATCCAGAAGTGCAAACCTTTTTAAGAAAGAAGTCAGCTGATGTAGAAAAGTGACATCTGATTCTAAATGACTCTGTGGCTGGAGACATGGAAATACTTGCATATTACAGCAGTGGTTTTCCAATGAGATGCACCTTTTCCCTTTCTTTTGCATGACATCTTGCTTAGATGCTATTAAAGGTATGGTAAGTTCACCACCAGAATCTAAATCATTGATTTCAAACTGTTATTTAGTCTTCCCAGCTGATCTTACATAGAAAGCACTGTTTAGTTTGACAGGTAGATTGTTAATAACCTTCAATCACATTGTCCATAAGTGATTTTATAATAGAATTGAGCAAACAGAAGCTCCTTCTTGCTTTTATGATTAAAATTTCTTTGAAGACTTTAGTAGTAGATCACCTGCCCAAGGATGCATTGCCTTGTTTTGATTTCTTTTTGATGAGTGGGGTGTGAAAGAACTGATGTATTCTCTGAAGAAACAAGACTCTGAGCAAATATTCTACTTGTGTAGGGAAGCTGATTTGCAAAATACAATAATTCCTCTAGTTTGAAATTACTTTTAAAAGATCTATCATCAAAGAAAGTGAAGAATTTGTTTTAAACTATATTTCAATCTCTCAGTTTTCCAGCTTTACATGATGTGCTAATAATAACTCCCAGATGTGAAAATACTCCCCTTCCTCTGAAAGAACTTGTGACATTTTATGCCTCATTTGTAAAGTCAAGCACAAAAGAGAAGTAGAGCTGATAAAATAATAAAAATAAACAACGACAACACTCAAATGGATGTCCATAGGGCAGCAGGGGTACCAGTTCTCAGAGATGAAGGGAGCAAGTATATGCCATTGCATGGGTTAGATTGATCAGACTCAGGCTTGGTCAGTCTTGTTTTCTGAGGCTCTGTAACCCAGAGACACACTGGCCTTGACCTTTATTAGCAAGTAAAAGGAAATATTTTCTGGTAAAACATTACATGGATTTATATAACAAAATAGCAAGTTGCTGTTTCAAAAACAGGGAAAGGGAACTGCAATGGGACACAGATGAAATTGTGCATCAGTTTAAGGCTTTAACAGCTGAATTAGTTATGTGAAGGAGAAAAGAAGTTCTACTTTCTTTTGGTCACAAAATTATCTTCCTGTAAGAAAAATTGAGTTATTTTTGAAAGCCACAAACTTTGATAGCCACTTTTTGAAATGCTGTGGTGATAAGTTCATCGTAACACATGTTCTTAAGAGCTGATTTGGGTTTTCTCAGAGCAGTGAAAAGTCATAAGACTCAGCCTTGTGACAAGTATCTCATTTTTATTTGGCATGTGCTGTAATGTGATCCCAGTATTCATATTGGTTTCCTCAGAGTAGAACATGAGGGTTTCAGACACTGATTCATGCTCTTACCTGAAAGCACCGCAACAACAATTTCATGTCAGCTTCAGCCCCAAGAGAACTGGAGGTTCAGCAAAAGCAGAGAAGCCCCAGTCAAAATGCTTCAGAAAGAAGTAGAAAAGAAATAACAAACAGCTGGAAAAGGCAAGCAACACTTCTTCCTGCCAGGGCTTAAAAAGATAGAGTTGAGGATTTTTATGGTACTCAAAACACAGGTCTTTCATTCTAGTGAGTGACAAAAATCCAAATAATCAAAGAAAAATTATCTATGTAAAAATCACTCCATGACACACTTTTTAAAAATTAACCGTTGCATTTCCTTTGGTAAATGTAATGTTCAAAAATAGTTTGAAATAGCTGCTACAAGCGGAAATGAATGATTTTGCCTAGGTCACACTAAATGTTTTTTTGCATGCATCAAAGAGCAGAGACAAATTTTATAACATAGCAGAAGAATTTATCTGCCTCATAGACTCATAAATATTTGAATTGAGCATTTGTGACTGAGGAAGCAGTCTGAAATCTCAATATTTTGTTATTTCCTCCAGTAACTGTGGAAGTAAATCTGTTAAAAATGTTATCCTTATATGAAAAATATATATATTTAGTGGGCAAAAGACAAGCAGAGTTTGGATTTTATCCTGGGACAGAACTGTGAGACAAGATCTACAAATGTGGAGTGTTCTTGTATCTGAAGTGCTATTGAGTTGCTCTTACATGCCATGAATACTTTAAACTGCTTACCTGTTCCCATAACAAAAGTGAAAGGAAGTGAGACAAAGAAAGGCAGGAAGGCAACAGATGTCATATATATACACTAATGGCAATGGAAAGGGATCTTATATATGGCCACTTATCTGAATGAACTATGACTGCTCTGAATTAAATAATATATTAATTTCCATGACAAATTGAGAGTTGTAGTCTTAGGCACAATGATTTATAACATGTTCTGGGTAAAAAAATGAATTCTATCTCATGTGTGATAGAACCTATGAAGTTACAAATATTGCTGCATAAATACTGGATATTCTCTATTTTTCTCAACAGAGAAAAATAGCTGGTAGTCTTTCTGCATAGAGCAATCTCATTTTGAGTTAGAAGTCAATTTTGGGGATAAACGAGGTGCTAGGACTGTACTTTCCTAAATGAAAATTAGAAGAGGTTGACTACGGAAATGTAAACAAATGGTCTTATAGAATCCATTTTCCTATAACAGCTATTTAGAAAATGTAAAACAAAATAAGACTGGTCTGATATTTTTCCATTATCACTGAACTTAGGAGGATTAAATTATTTCTTTAGTTGACCATAAGATCTTTCTGCATCTTAACCTCATCCTCTTACTTTTAATCTGCATTTATCAAAATATTAATGGAGGTAATTGCCTGTCACTGCTGAGTAGGGTTACATACAGAAACAAAAAACAGGTTCCCTTTTGGCAGGCTCAAAAGTTAACATGCTGCTGAAGCATTTATATTTCTCTAGGAACTTGGTCAGAGAGAAAGAAAAGGTACAACTGGCTTACAAAATTTTTTTGTTTTGCAGTCTGCAGCCTTGAGATTTCAATTGTTGTAATCAAACAACCAAAACCAACCCTGTAGATTCTGCACCAAAAAAAAGCCTTCAAAATCAACTAGTTCCCCAGACTACCTTTCACCAGCCTAAACAAGATAGCAATTTTTCAGTATTTGTGTACTTCATGAATCTTTTAGGGAAATAGTAAACCTATTCCTTTTCAACAAACTGAAATTTCAAATGGCAGAGCTAAATACATTTTAGCACAGAAATCCTGATTAAATCCTAACTGTGGCACTAACCTAAGGCTGTCTGAATGGGCTGACAACAGTTACCTGTGTAACACAGCTCTTAATTTTACCAGGAGAACAGACTAGTCTGTCATAAGTAGACTCCTTCTGTTCTAGTGTGTATTCAGCCCATGGAAAGACACTCAGAACTCTCTATCCTCTTTATTGCTATCAGTCTTCCTTTTCCATGGTTTGGGAACAGCATCTTTGTGTTTATGGATTTATAAGAGCCCAATAATTCAAGGAAGAACAGTAACTTCCTCTTAGTGGAAAGGGAACTTCAGCACAATCTCCTAATGGGCCTATCTGAACAAGCCATCTATGACAGACCACTGCCCGTTTCTTGCATAACTCCCCTTTCATTTCCAAGCAAAATCTTCTGAAAAATTCATATTAGTAGGTGATATCAGTGCTAAGGCAATGCATAGAAACTGCCAGAGCAAAATAGAGTATTTGTTGTTTAATTATAATTGAATAACACTAACTGATTCGTAGAGCAGATTCATACTATACACAATTCAATTTTAATAGTGCCAGTGAGCCTTAGTTTACTTGTATTGACAGTGTTCAGGTTTGCTAATATAGGCTTCTTGTTTTCTCCCAATTTGAAATATACCTAAGAAGCTTTACTGTGGTTTTCTTTTTTAATAGTGCAGGCATTTAGTGGAAACTTGCAGCTTGCTCTCAAGACAACTGGTCAGTCTTCCTCTGTTTGTACATTTCATTTGCATCCATGCTGTTACATTTTAAAACTACAGACAGAAAAAAAAATCAGCATTTTTTTTTAAAGCAGAGCTGCAAGAAGAATTCATTGCCCATTACCTATAATATTTCTAGGTGGATTTTTTTTTAAGAGAGAGAATAAACAAAAGATATTGCCACATATTTCACACTGCAAGCTTCTAAAAAGCATCATTATATTTTTTTTCTATCCAGTTACAGGAGCAGAACAGCCCACAAGTGCTGTGTAGGGTATTTTGTAGCCTCATTTATTTAGAAATTAATCTCACCTGCAAAGTAAAAACTATTTGCTATTCCCAGCAGTGATGACCTAAAAAGTCAGCATTAAACAGTATTTTTTAGACACTTTATAATGTAATCAGGCCTCTTTATTGATGCTTGCTGCTGAGAAGGGCATAAAGGTTCTCCCAGAGAAAGTAGTGGAATGTAGGTTTCAGCAAATCACTTAAGCAGGTGCTTATTTAAATATGTGTTTCAATTTAAGCAGGTGCTTATATTCCATCAAAGTAAACTAGTCTCAGAAATGTACTTCAGTGCTCTACTAAAGCTGGGCCAGCACCTCAATTAAAACCTAAATTTGCAAACACTTACATTTCTGGCTTTTCTCTAAAGGTCTTTGAGAATTTCAGAGCCCCAGCTTAGGTGTTATGCATCTGCAGTGGATGAGAACATTTCCTTCCTTCATATGAAATCGCATTGGCTGATGAAGGAAATATAGTTTAGCATTATAAGTCTTACCTCTCGTGTATTAAAAAATGCTAGGACAAAATGAGCTTTCATTCCTCTAGCAAAGTGAATAGCTATGCTTGTAAGGAAGACCAATTGAGTAGGAATATAGCACACACACAGGTACTTGTGATTTTGTCACTGAGTCACAGCTGAACCTTAAAACAGACTCCTCACTTCTTGGGGTCTGTAAAGGCCCTCAACCTTTTCATACGAGCCTATGTCTGAGTCACATACCCTGGCCAGATGTCACTGTAGTAGCCACATTTACCCTAATAAAATAGCCCATTTCTTCAGTAATTTCAGTGTTGTTGTTTCAGTGCTTCAGATAAATTGATGGGAGTTATCCCTGATTGGTAATGGTAGAATTAATACTGGTAAAAAGTATAACAAATATGTGTATTAAGCCACGCCTCTGCTACAAGGAGTTTTGCATATTTTATATATTTACATGTGAGTTAGTGAGTAAAGGAAAATTACATTTATGAAAGAAATGCAAAGAAAAGAAATGCAGTTGCAAAGTACAATTATTTGAACATTTTTATGCCAATAAAGAAATGTTTGGGGGTTTGGAGATGGGGTTTCACACTTTGTTTTATTCCTGATTTTTTCAGTTTGAGTTTTTTAACATCCAAAAATAAATGTGTGCTTCTAGATAAAGACTACAGGATCATCAGACACATAGGTGTTAAAAAAGCAGAAGTCTTTCTGTTTCAGACCTCCTTCATCACGGATTTGCATATATGCAGGAAGATCAGATTTCTAATTTGTAGAGTATTTGGGGATTTTTGGAGATGAAAGGCACCATTCAAATGTTAACTATTACCACTGCAAGAGGCAATCTTTACTATCACAGTAGGGGTAAGTGTTGCAATTAGTGCCAGATAGTTTGGCTACTGTTATTCATCTGTATTACTGACAGTTCTGAAATTATCTTGTGGGGAAAAGAAGAAATTATTTGAGAACCTATTCCTTATTCTGATCCCTAATTAATTGAATGTATAATCCCTTAGAGACATATACTCTTTTACCTGAAATATTACAGGAGTTACTGTTAGCATGAATGCCAGTATATTGGTCTTTACATGCAGTGGAACACTGAATATGATATTGTATAATTTTATAATTTTACTTTCCTATGAAATTCCTGCTTCAAGCTGTTACTAACTGATTCACAACTGTGTTTTGGACCTGCTGAGCAAGGTGTAGTTGACTTGTGGGCAGCCATTATTACCGCAACATAATTAAAAAGCTTGAAAATATTTAAGATCATTTTACAAACTCAGTTCAATTTTTCATCTCTTGTTTTTGAAACACTGGTGTATATGGCTTTTATAGTTGTATATTAAACTTGGCACTACAGTGTTTATTTCCCTACACTTTGCAATATACAGTTTATTTTAATACCAGAAATGCTCACCATGCCCAAGCAAAATTTCACTTCTTCACAAAAGAACTGATAAAATGTCAGGATGAAATAGGTAACCAGTAACAGAACTGCAGAAAAGTTAGCATAACTGGCAACTTAAGGATTTGCCATGCTTGTTGAAAGCATTCAACACATTCAGAAAATATGTTATGTAAAAAAGAGTAACAGGATCTTACAGTTAACTATTTTTGTTACTACATAAAAATAAAATCCAGCGATGCCTTCCTATCTATTGGCCTATAGTACTAACAAAAGTTAAAATATTTTATCAGCAGCTCAGCACTAGATATTTATGATCTGTGAGAAAGGTCTGTTTATCACAGAATAATAGAATAATTTAGGTTGAAAGGGACCTTAAGATCACCTAGTTCCAAACCCCTCTGCTGTGGGTATGGATACCTTTTACTAGACCAGGCTGATCAGAACTCCATCCAATCTGACCCTAAACACTTGCAAGAATGGAGATTCCACAACTTCTCTGGGCAACATGTTCCAGTGACTCGCCATCCTTGCACTGAAGGATTTCTTCCTAATATCTAATCTAAACCTGCCCTCCTTGTGTTTGAAGCAATTCCCCCTTGTCCTACATGTTCTTGTAAAAAATCTCTCTCCATCCTTTAACACTGACCTTTTATTTCTATACTTGAAGACTTAACTAGCTTCCTAAACTGATATATAACACTGAAAGGGATGTAGGTATATCTTTTCTCTCCGAATGAACCAGAGTACTTGTGAAGAAATTGTGTATATTTCCTGAGAGTTTCCATACTGACACTTCTGAGCAACATGTGAATCAGTATTTGGCATAGCATGTAATGACAGCACAGATCCAAGCCAAAGGAAAAGATCAAGTGAATCTTTCCTATGTCATATATGATTGTTTCCTATTGAAATATTGATAAATCATTTAAACTTTTTTGATACTTGTCATAGAGCATTTTAAGATAAAATTTATTTTGATTTTATGAAAACTGGAAATAGAAATGTGTGTATGGCTTGTTTCAGTGATGTTTGAAAATTTATACTTTATGAGTATTATGTTCAACATACTACATATTGATATGGTATAGATGGATACAAATATCGATAATATTTTTAAAGGCTGGGGAAATTCTTTAAGTCCATCTTAATCTACTGAGCTGTTTTTACAACATGAAAGACTGCTGTTTTCAAAGTATTATTTTATCTAGTTTGGCTTTCACTATGCCTGATGATACAACTTCCTTATTTACTCATGAGGTATTTTCCCATGTAAAGAAATCTTTACTCTCAAGGCCTGAGACTATATATCCATACAGAACACCCAAGTCAATCATCAGTTCTAACACTTCTGTGACTGAAACAGAGACTTGCCATTTCTCATTTAAAAGCACTAACAGTAATTTACCTATAATTTTTAGACTTCTATCATAGATAAGACATTCCTGGCTCTATGAACTTTTAGGGTGATTGCTTGTTTTTGTACTTCTGCAGATTCCCTAGAACAATTAACTTATAACTCTGTATTCAGGTTATGACTTAATATCTAAATATTTTTCCCAAATTGTTTACTTCAACGTGACTCAGATAATACACACATACTGAAGGTAGGGGTCTTGCAGCACCACAGGCTTGTAGATAGATAGGTTCTTGCCATGTCAGATGATACATATGCATGTGCAGACCAAAATACAACAGAAATCCATCCGTATTTCATTGTTACTGTACAATAAGTTTAAAAAGGTTCTTCACATTTTACAATTTCAGATTCCTGCTTCTCAGGGTTTTCTTTTCAATTGAAACCACATTTTTTGCACACCTTTCATATACGTGTTATATTTATGTATGTCTCAGGAATTTCTAAATTTCAGTTAATTATGCAGTGAAGATAGCAAAATTATAGCACACACAGTTCCCACATTGATTCTAAATTAAATTTCCATCCCTTTTCCTAGGCTTTTCAGGTGACTTAATATCCTTTGAGAGGGTTTGCAACTTCACAAAGTCATCACTAGCCATGAATTTCATTAATAATATTACTCCTTTGGTTCAGATTATTAATGAGGATATTTAATAAGAACAGGCACAAGATCTTGCACTAGCCTGTTTTTAATAACATTAATATATTTAATACTTGGAAACCACTCTGCTTTTTTATGACATACTATATCTTCACTATTAGACTGGTTGTGCAGCAAGCAATTGAATTTGGTACTGCATATTTTGATTTGTGCTAACACCCCTATACACTAATCTTTCTACTATGCCTTACATTTATTTATGTCATAAATCAAGCTGCCATTGCATTCTTCCTTTTTTTGCACCATATATTCATATGTCATTGCTTCATGTATCATGAGTGGAGATTAATTTTGAGTTGATTTTTCTGCTGATTTGGCAAAGTTATATTTTTTGCAAGGTATTGTAAACATTTTCTTTCATGATGTATCCATTATGACAAAGATTAAATCACTTTGGTATGAGGTGTACCTCATTTTTAATTCAATTTTATTACATGCACTGTTCTCTGTAACTCTGTAGCAGTAAGTTCTGCAACAGCCAGTATAATATCCATATGGACAGCCAGAGATGCTTTACTTTGCATTTAATGTTGCATCTTCAGTTTACATCAGAGCTCTATGTGATTCTCAGAACATTTAAATATGCCTGATTTCCATCACTAGCATGAAAATAAACTGAAGCTCAAAGTGCCTGAGAGCAGCCCTGCAGAAAAAGACTTGGGGGTGATGGTTGATGAAATATTCAACATGAGGTGACAGTTTGTGCTCACAGCCCAGCTGTCCAGCCATACCCTGGGCTACATCCAAAGGAGTGTGGCCAGTATTCCAAGGGAGATGGTTCTCTCCCTCTGCTCAGCTCTTGTGAGATGTCACCTGGTCTACTGTATACAGTTCTGGTGTCCCCAACCTAAGTATATGAAACTGTTGGAGCAAATCCAGAGAAGAGCCACAAAATTGACAAAGTGACGTCCCCTACAAAGACAGGCCAAAAAAGCTGGAGCTATTCAGGCTGGAGAAAAGAATGATGTGTGGAGATCTCATAGCAACCTTCCAGTATCTGAAGGGGCCCTACAGGGAAGCCAGAGAGGGACTCTTCAACAGGAACTGTAGAGATAAGACAAGAAGTAATGGATACAAATTGAAAGAGAGGAAATTTAGATATTAGGAAGAAATTTTTTACTGTCAGAGTGGTGAGACACTGAAACAGGTTGCCCAGAGAGGTTATGGGTGCTCCAACCCATTTAAGCTTGTTATAGTGATAAACTCTAATTATTCAATATTATTAGGATTTTTTTCATGTTATAAGTATTTCTTTTTGCAGTTATTATAACCACTTCTCAGTCAGAAAAAGTTCTTAGCATTTACCTGTGGAGGCTATGGTTTTCTAGAAAATACAGCAATAGTTGACACTCTGTCTAGCCATGTGATTTGTACTGTAGATTGGTGTGAGCAAAAAGGAAGAAAGAAAGGCCAAAGGACTACATTTACTTTTGTCATTCTGAGGAGCTGATATAAGCCACTGCTTGAAATAAATTTATTCTTTCTTTCTCTGTATTAATGATGCTGAGTGTTAGCTATACATTTGGTAGTGCTTGCATGATGCAGCAAAGGTCACAGGATTCCTTCTATTCTTGAGTTGTTGGACTCAGCATCTCATCCAAAAAGGCTCAGAAACAGGTAAAAATATTGTTTCTGAGTAGCAGAGATGTTGAGGAAATGTTTCCAAAAGTGGCTAGCAAATCATGACTATGCATGCTGTGCAATGACCTTTACCTCTCTACCAAGAGCTGTGTTTGTCATAGCAAGCTCTGCCAGCTCACCCAATGTAGGGTCCAGGATCAATGTTGTCTACTGATAGGGTCTGGTCTGCAATTCTCTGCCATTTCAGGAACTGGGAACTGATTTCTTTCTTGCCAGAACTATAGAGTCCAATCAGCTATTTAGCTGAAGGGTTTCATGCTGAAGGGTTTTATTTACTTGCAGAGTGTTGGGGCATTTGGAGCTGACTCTGAGAATACACCTCTCCTTTAATGCTCCAAAGAATATAACTGTCACACACTGAAAATTCAGAATACCTATGTAGGCTGAGAGACTACCTTGGCACAAGTATAGCCCATGTTTACTTGTCCATGCTACAGAACAGTGTTAAACATTTTGTTGCAACTTTGTACCTGAAAAACAGTAATGATGACAAAGTGAAAATGTATTTAAGTAACATCATTAAACTCATACCTACTACATCTGGCTTAAAAATCTATCAATAACTATCTACATTTCAAATTATAAGGCTTTATACTATTTAGTATTATATGATTACAGAGTTCAGTATTAGTTTTACTAACGAATTAGATGGCACTTTTCTTAATGAGTATGAAATACCTGAAACATCTCTGCACACCAGAGATTTAAAAAATAATAACTTTCAAAAATCAATATGCTACACTTTAGAAACCTTCAGCTCACATGCAAAAAATCCACATGGAAGTATTTATTAGGCATAACAAAGATTGTATTTCCTTAGAATATTAATGTTAAAAGTAATCAGTTTAACTTCTACCTACTGAATATTTATTAAGTGGTTCTAATCTATGCGGCAAATATAGAAATAAGTGTAACAACTGGGTGGTTCAGTGGACATTTTATCTTCAAACTAGGACAAAATCAGAATAACTAAAAAAGTTGTATTATAGAACAAGATACTGCACTTGTGAAAAAAGAGGCCTTAGACAATTCTGTGTTCTAATAGGAAAGATTTTCTTCCTTATTACTCCTCTGCAACCAATACCAAGTTTGGTTAAGTCCCACCATTTCCTCATCACAAAAATGGAAATTATTAAGTACCTTTTCTTCATAATCCTGAATCTTGACCTTTTGAAAATAAAATCAAGAAACAACTTTCAAACCCAAAATCTATTTGATTCCAAAATGTCCTAAGCTTGTTTCTAAAGCAACACAAAACAGATAAAAAGATCAAAACATGCCACCTAACACTTTAAAGATTGTTTGAAAGGGCAACCATTCCTCCCTCTGCAGAACCACTAACATTGACAAAGTTTTTGTTCTTATCAAGTATTTGCTCTCTCTGAGATTTTAAAATATTTTTGAGACATGGTTGCACAGTGAATCTCCTGGTTTCTTCTTCTAGAGTTGTTTTGTTAATGTGTGCTGCAGGTTTCATTTCATGGCTGACTGGGATTAGTGAACACCAGCCTTCTGAGAGGCTTAAGAAACTTCCCACAAACTGAGTGGCAGATGGGAAAACAGCTTTTGGCAGCACTGGCTTTCTAATTACTGCAAGAAGAACCCAGCAACATGTCTCCACCCCAAGCAGCTGTACTTTAATTTGCAATGGAAAAAATCCAATCAGATCTGTCTTTTTCCTCTTTTTACTTAATCGTGTCTTGTTTTATTTTTTAATGTGATCATGATATTTATTTGGTTTAATATTTTAACCTAAGTCTCTCTGTGGTTTTTTTGAGGTCTGACTGCCAAGAATTTCTCTGTGATGGGATTACTTAGACATTAGCCACTGCCAAGAACTTTCCTTAAGTATGATAGGATTATTTAGGGAACAAACTGTTGTGATGTTCCATCATCAAGAATTGGGATTCCAGGGACAGACCAAACTGTCCAAGCTGTGAAACCACGACTGTTCTAGGGAAGACTCAAAGTGAGGGCAACAAGCAAGAAACTAATATTTCAAGACATTCAAAATGTAGAAGTATCCACAGTCTAGGCAGAAAGCATCAGATTTCCTGATGTATTATTTCAGATATAAGATAATATACATATAAAAGGAATCAGAAGGCTTAGGTCTATGGCAAATAGACACGCTAATGATTCCTTTCCCGAGTTCTAGCAACCGTCAGAGTTCCCATTATCTTAATTTGATTTCTTTTAGAGATATCATGCAGTCAGACAGCAGTTATGCTTACAATGTCTCTATGCATCTCAGAATAATACTTGAAAAAAAAGAAGTCTTACCATTTATATATTAACCATGTGTTCTCCTATATTCTTGTCTTGGTTCTGGCAAGGACACAGTTAATTTTTGCAATAGACAGGAGTGGGCATGACAAGGACACAGAGGTTATTCTGTACCATCTCACATAATTTCCAGTGTTGGGGGGAAGGGAGTTCCTTCCAGTCGAGTAAGCATGGCAGTGAGAGCAGGGGGGTGGCCCCAGTTCTGAGCCCGTGGGAGAGGCGGGGGTAGAATGATGGAGGGAGTGGTTGGGTATTGTCTGTTGTTGTTGGTTCTCCAGTGAACAATAACTGTTTCTTTTCTTGTACCCTCTGTCATTTGTATTGTTGCTGTTACTGTTCAATTTTTTATCTCATTGCTGGTTCAGTAAACTTTTTATCTCAACCCATGATCTTCATCTTTTGTGCCTCCAAATCCCTTCTCCAACCCACCGCATGGGGGGGAAGTGGAATGGAGAGGAAGGGAGGGAGGGAGGGAGGGAGGGAGGGAGGGAGCAAGTGAGCGGCATAGGGGTTTGGAGTTTCAGTGGGAACACAAAATTGGGGAGTACTATTCCTAAACCACAACACTTCTTCAAGACAGAAGATTGCCTAATGATGTTTTATGGACTTCCCATGACTAATCGGCAACAATATACATATTATGTTTTTGAAAAAGAACCATAAGAGTTTCATTTAGGCACAGGAGCAGTTGCAGTTGAGGTGTTATGTGTCAAGTGACAACCAGAGCATCCTATGCACCAATTTTTTTAGTATATTACATTGCAGAAGCAGAATTTATTGTGTAGACTCAATGTTTATCTGTTGCTATACCCACACTGGTTTGCAAAAGACCAGATCCTAAGTACTCATTGCCTGCGTAAACAAGCCCAGTAGATTTGTGATGTAAATATTTGCATAAATTTGAAGCTAAAACTCATTTTCTTAAAAAAACAGTTCATCTGTGTTCTTGTTCACAATTATTTCACAATTTAATATTAATTCAGAAGTAGGCATGTAGTTTGTTCTCATAGTTTATTTTATACTAGAAAAGTGGGCTCAAAGTGAAAAAAAAGAAAGAAGGTGGGAAAATTTTTTTCTGTGTTTGCCCTTCAAAATGGCATGCAGCTTAACATTTAATTAAGTAGATGGAATTTCTATACATTTTCAATTGTTTTTCTTTTTTCCCCAGAGAATCATGGAACTACACAGCACTTTTAAGACACTAGAGAAAGCAGATAGAAAACCCGTACTACCCAATGCAAATCTACTGGCTTACATTCTGCTTTCCTAGCCCTTTCATCAAACTTTCTATTAAAATACAGTATTTAATCAAAAACAGTTTATCAAAACCATTTTTTTTTACCTTAGAAGGACGGCAACAACTCTCAGTGTTTCAGATATTAATATACCTAGAGTTTGGATAGCTTCTGTTACTGCAATACCCAACTCGTTCTGAAATAAAGGTTTGCCCATTCTGACCTACATATTAAACAGATCTATACAAGCACTGATTAAAAGATAGTGAGTATTCAATATTAATATTATTCAGTTTATACTAACAGAACAAAAACCATTTTTAGGACTTATATTTTAAAATAAAAGTGATTTAAAAGAAATTTTAGACTAGAAATAGAGATTTCATTTAAACTTATCATTAATTTTAGAGCAATTCATCCATTTATTGTCCCATTTTACAAAACGGAAACAGACAATGAAAGACAAAGCCAGAACATAATTAACATCTGCAACAAAGCTGAAATTTGAAGTCCTGAAATACAGACTCAAGCATAGGCTAAAAACAGACTCAAGCATAGCTAAAAGCAGACTTAAAGTGCCCAAACAAATCTTGCACCAAATCACAGCTCATGGGCTAATTGCAACTCAGTGCAAACAATTAGAGTGCTTAATTTTCACCACAATTCCTAAATCCGTCTATGTTCTTCTCTATGTGAGATAAATGGCTAACAGGATTGGCCAAGAGGCAGATTTATAATTTTTCAGCAGATGAATGTGTTTACTAATAGAGAGAATCATAAAAATCACAAGGAAACATATTTTAAGTAACTGTGAGATAAGACAACTCATATTCTGTCATAAAAAGAATTTTCCTGTATCAGAGACAATTTGGAAATTATTTTGTCCAAAATTAATTCCATTTCATAAAGCATGTGTTTGATGTCAATAACATTGCCTCTATTGTTAAAACATACAGTCATGTATTTGCAAAGTATAAAAAACTACTGTTATTTACTGTACCATTACAGCCTTCCAGCTATGAGAAATAAGGACTAATACTGGGTTATACTTTGTTTTAAAAGTTTTCTTGATGAGCTTTTAAACTGCCTTCCTAGAAAGCTAAAATTAACCAGCATTATACAGGATCAGGTACAACAATGCCTTTAGGAACATACAATATAATAAATGACAGCATCTGAGGTACCTGAAATTCATATTTCATTTACACAGAACTGTGAATCACATAGGTTTCCAACTGGCAGTTTCTTACTGTTATCTCTCCCTCTGTGCCAAAGATACCTATCACAGGGCCTGATAAGACAGTAGGAAGACTTAGGAAAATAGTGATGTTGAATCCACAGATGATACTATGGACCACAGATAGCTATACTAAACAACTCAGAACAGAGGAACAGTCTAAACCAAGCAGTACTCAAACTATAGTTATTCTAATTTTACACAGCAGTAACCATGGTTTAAACTCAAGGGGAAGACTCACTGACCTCTAAAACAGCATGTTTTCGTGAGTGTGATTGGACCTGCTTCAAGACCAACATGTGATTTCTGTACAAAGTCACCAAGCCAAAGTGCAATTGAAACTGTCACACAGCAAGACATAAAATCATAAATATGAAATGCTACATGGAATTTCAAAACTACAAGTCATCTGACACCTTAAGAAAAATAAAAACCAGCCAAACCAAAAAGGTAAACCTGCATACTAGTTGAAATCATTAATGATATTCACATCACTGGAAAGATATTTTCAGATAAATCTAGGAATACTCTTTCTTGCAGGCAGTGAGAAAATTATCACAGCCACAATGCAACAAAAGATCCCAAATTAGGAAAACAACTGGCTAAAACAAGTTTTGAAGCATTATCTGTAGGAAGTATCAATAAAAATATTCATCCTTCCCCTATACCTCCCTGACTGGCATATAGGCATATGCACGCTCCAAGACATCTGTGACAATACCGATGTGTAAAAAAGGCCATTTTTAAAAGGAGAACATGCAAGCAGCAGAGTATGGCATTTTCAGCAGAGAGGTCTCAAAAAACTCTGAATTTTGCCAGTCAGAAAAAGAAATAATTTTATTGTTTGGAGCTTTCTCTTTTTTAACTTTTGTTTCCAGTGTTATGAACTAGAACATAACTCATTTTTTTACTATACTTCCACCTTTTTTAGTAATTAAGTCCTTCTCTATGAGTCGTCTCAGATAAATCAGATAGGTATAAAAGGCAGGGTCTTCTAAGTTTCAAAGTGTATATATATAATTTGGTATGCAAGTCAGTTGCGATTTGAGTACCTTGACAGAAATATGGTATGGATAGATTCTGGAGTTCCATGAATGCCATAGAATTGTATTGTCCATAAAACACATACCTGTGTCACAGCAAGAGATGTTGACAGATACTGCATATGTGTAAGAAGGATGAGAGAAAAAAACAGTATCCTATTCTGACAGGAGACCAAGGTCTCCTTTCCTTTTATAAGAATGATGAAAGAGACAGGAACTACAGAATTATTTAAATGTGTATGCAGGAAAAAGGAAAAGTTACAATCCATAAGGGAAATTCTTTAATTAAGTATGAAAATATGACATAAGGTGCTTTCCAGGATAATGTTTGCAAAAGCATGAAAATGTTATTTATTCAGCAATGTGTTTCTGGTGATAAAGCTTCCATTGGCGTCTTAGTAGGCCATATTAAGTCAGGTGGCCAAAGGTACTGGGATGGGGTCTTTCCTTAAACTCTCTTACGTAATTAATCTACCTCAGAAGTTATATATATATATTAGTATTTCACAGCCTGGGAAATAAAATACAACTTTCTTTTTCTAGGCATTTTTCCATCTTTCATTGCCCTGCTCCTTTTCCATTTTATATGAGAAACCAATTTGTGAATAAATGCTTTGGAATCTATTTCTTGATTCAAATCTCTACTTTGTAATGTTGCTGTAGTTAGGAAACATTTGTGGCGAAGAAAGAATAGCTGAGAATAACTTTAGATTGAACATAACCCAATGTCATAAAAAAATACACTCAAGTCAAACTGTAGTAAATCTTTAGGAAATCTAACAACTCCTTTGAAGTTATCACCCATTAGAAGAGGGAAGTATTTTGAACATTAAATGTATATGTACAAGTATCTATAATTCTAAATAATTTGAATTGCATACTATATATCAATAGTCAGAATAAGAAAAAAGAAAAACAAAACCCTAAGATCAGCCTTACAGAAATATTCTTTACTAAGCACAGCCCCTTCAACTTCAGAAATAACTCAGCTAATATTTCCTATATAATATTTCTTATATAATCTTAAATGCAATATTTGTAAATTTATGCAGCCATCTATCAGGTTTAATTATCATATCTCAAACTCTTTCACAAGAATTTGATCTGTACCCTGAGCCATCCTTGATGAACAAAATCCATTGTGAATTTTCCTTTCTATCCTTTTTTCCAGAGTATGAAACTGCTGGTTTTATTGGAAACCGCAGTAATTAAGGACTCCATAGAAAGCCAAACAAATATGACTGCAATATTTACAAAATCCTTTCTGTGAACCAGTTCTTTAGCTTCAAAATTTGTAGATGCTTAAAATACATGGTGGTGTAAAGTTGATTTCTGAAACAATTATAGGCATCTATATGCATAAGCATATAATACATACATGAAAGTTATATCTAAATAATCAACTTTTTAAAATAAGGTTTTAAAAAATAAACCTTTAAAATAGTAATATGGGTACCTCTGGCTTCAGGATTATTGAGAAATCATCTTTATTTCATCTGGTACCTAGAAAATATGGGAGCTTCAGCATACAAATCCATCAGTAGTTGTCAAAAAGGTGTTACCGTTGAAACATACCTTGTTGTGATTAGGCTCAAAAAACCCACAAGCATAACACATTTTCCTGCTCAATCCCTGTGAATATTATTATTTCGCATTTCCATGTTGCTATAACTTCATGCATTTGCTAAGGGAAAGGATGAGTGGGTTTGGTGAGAAACGTTTGACCAGCATTTGCTGAAGCAACTTGGTTTTATTTTTCACAGGTATGCAAAGGTCCTCAGTGAATATTTTTTATAGACAACCAGGAATATAATAATCTCTTGAAAAAGGAAAATTTATTATTGCCCAAGATTTGTAAATGATAACTTATTATAGTGACATACTTGGGTGAAATTTGCCCAGAGGCTGATGTAACATGAGGTTACTTAATGAACGTAAAATTCTTCCTTTTCATCAAGTGAGAAAATCAATTCCTTAGCCTGAGTTGCAGCACATCAGTGCTGCAATTGTTTATTGCAGCACAATATATATTGAAATTTAGTGTCAAATATGATGACAGAAGTAGTTTTAAGTCAAATTAAAGAGATGAAGAAACACTACCTAGAATTAGCTTTCTTTTTTCTCTAGACATACTGGTCTCTACTCTTCATGAAAATGCAGCAAAAGCAATTTTAAGATCATGGGGGTCAAGTCTCTGGCTGCTCATTAGGTAGTGTCGTAACTGACCATTTGTCATTTATCTAGTTAATGTTCACTGAGAAAACAGATCACTATATTTACCAAAATAATCTACTTTGTATTTTTCTATCAGCTCTTGACTACACTCTATTCTTCAGGTCTATACTACTCTTTCTAATTTGAATATAGTCAAATAGTCCCATGTAAAATGCTAAGCACATTGTTTGATGATTGATCGAAAACTTATACTCTTTGAAAATTAGCTCACTTATAATGAAGCAGACTGTGCAATTTGAAATACAAGTATTTCTAAATGTTATGATTAATTTGGGAAGGTAATAGAAACTCTAACAATTCTTTATTGAGCTATTCTCTTGCTCTTTTATTTGTGTATGCTGAATTCCTACAATGATACTCACTCCTACAATATTTATTTTTAGGTATGACTAAAAACCCTGCTCAAAGTCAAAACAGATCTGTTTAAAATTAGACAACATAAGACTGTAGAAAATAAAGGTTCGAGGTGTACTAATTATAAGTCTACAGTGCTTTAAGACTTACCTACCTCAGTCTGAATAGTTCAAAATATTGAACCATATTGATCATGTCTGATGCCTGCCTGACATCTGTTTCACAGACATTTACTTTTAGAGGTGACAATAGTGGAAAGAAGTTTTCCATTTACATTTGTCTCTGTAAGAGTCATTAGGTTGACATTGTTTCTGCTTCCTATTTGCTGCCGCTATATCACTGCAAAGGAATATTAAACCTGGTCTCTTTTCTTAAAGGAATAAATTGCTAAGCAGTCAGAAACCTTTTGCTGTCTAGCTTTTAAATTTCTTTTTATAAATACATCAAATTTAAGAGGAAAAAACAATACAGAATTTTGGTGCTACTTAGACCAAAAAGATTGGCTATCAAAGCCAGTGCATTGCTATACGTCATTCTGGAGTGTGAGCACTTATGAGTTGCATTGCTAGGAGACAATATGATTCATATTACAATATTATACCAGTTGACATTTCAGATTGAATGATTAATTTTATTATAAGGGAAAGATACAAATGGAAATAAAAACAAAGATAATTTATTTCTGGGTTTCAGGGTTTTTCAATTGTCTGCTTGCTGTTGGTTTTGATTTCAGTACACTTTGAACTATTACATTTTGGAAAAACAAATAGATGCAAGGTATCTCACAAGAGAGTTTTTATTATATTATGTTTCCCGTGCAGTCCCAATCTAGATAGCTGAGTCATGAATACATATTCAATGGAACAACAAAAACCAGTACTCTATAGTTGTTACCAAGCAAAAACATGGAAGATTGCACAAGAAGTGCGAAAAGTGAGAGATATTGCTTCTGCTAACCTTTGATAGTAAAATCGCAGAGCAGAAAAAAATTTTCACATATCGTCTATTTCATTCACTGGCAGAATAATCAGTGTGCTTATGTCATTATTCCTAAGTGCTCTTCTAACCTGTTCTTGATAGCAGCTGATGAGGAAGAGAACTCCATAATCTCTCCAGACCATTTATTCCAGGTATTGTTTTCCTCAGAGTAAAAAAAAAAAAAAATAATATCCTCTATCTTGAAGTTCTGGCTACATTTTAAGACCAGATTATTCTTTTCTCCTACAATATTGCCTGACCACAATATCTTCACTGTCTTTTTTTCTTTCTAGACTACCTTAGGACTTGTACTTTACATGAGGTCTTATTTTCTAGATCTTTGCTTATTTTTATTGCCATCTCCTTGACAAGCATACAGATGAATCTATGTAGATTCATTAACTTTTTCTTTCTCAGAGTCCCTAATTCATGCAAATCAGTTGCATTGTACTCCCTTTCCCAATTTACCTGTACCTCCCAGAAAGAGGTTAACAGTTCATTGAGCAACCTGTGATAGCACCACTTATGAAATGAAAGACTAGTAGATCTAGAAAAGTCCTCCAAAGAATTCCAATCAATGTGTTATTGCATTTCAAAAGTAAACACTGATAACTACTACCTTAATAAGAAATATAAGAAATGAAAATATGTTTCTTTCAGACAAAATCAATATTTAGAGGCTCTAATTGAACTTAAAATACTACTACAAGGTAATCGTTCTGTAAAATGAAGATTAGGAGATAAGACAAGTCAATGAGATAGTAGAAAAAAAGATTGACAGACACAAAACATACAGAGGAGAATAGAATTATGTGATGATAATAAACCTGGAACCAGTTTCATAACAGGGTTTGACAAGTGCCTTTCCTTTCCTCTAAATCTTTCCTAAAAATCAACTTGATCACCACCCCCCCAAATTTGCTAAATCAGTTATATAATTACAAAATGATGAGGCTTTCAGATTCTATTTTGCTTGCATGCTAATTTTTGCTTGGCCCCTAATAAACACAGGATAAAGACAAATCATTACATGTAGAACAATTTCCTGTCTTTTCTAAAATGATTTCCTATTTTCAAATAATACTTTACTTCGTTATATTTCATTGTCTTGGTTTAAAGACAAATATTGGGGCTGAACTCCAATAAAATAAATTCCCCCTCCCCCCCTTTTAATACCCACCAATACAGAGAAACAAAAAGCAAGGAGGTATAAGTGAAAAGATAACAGTTTACTGGCAAGGAA
This sequence comes from Pithys albifrons albifrons, assembly GCF_047495875.1. Taxonomy (NCBI): domain Eukaryota; kingdom Metazoa; phylum Chordata; class Aves; order Passeriformes; family Thamnophilidae; genus Pithys; species Pithys albifrons. The sequence continues at coordinate 43,342,588 of NC_092463.1, read as the reverse complement.
ATAACAGCAACCACAAAGACACAAGGGAAATTATTTAGCCCTAGTATCTCCTAATATTAAAGTAGTACTTATTTTGTATAGGACTTTTTCACAAATAACATTACAGCTGTGTAGTTCAACTATCTTCAACAAACAGAAAAGGAAATAATTTTTGGACTCTTTGTGTAGAGATGTTATTTTCAACTGCTCTGATCTAAAATTTGTAGAATTTATTGGTATGCAAAATTTATCAAATTAAGACATGATCTATTGCCATAGCATGAAGCAGACAATATAGAAACACAATCATCTATTACAATTAGAGATGCCTTCAACATTTCTCTGAGACATTGCAAAGAAAGCCACAGGTTATCATCTCCCCTTCAACTAAATTGAAGAGAAATTCCTGTCTATTTGTCGCCCATGTTCTACCAATTTGCAGATTCAAATCCCTAATTTTGGAACATTTATATCCTATACTTAAAACTACATTGGGAGCAAACTATTTTATATATATATATATATATATATATATATATATATATATATATATATATATATACGGAGAGAGAGAGAGAGAGAGAGAGAGAGAGAGACATATAGCTATAGCTATAGATATATAGATATATAGATAGAGATGATATAGATGATATAGATACACACACACACATATATACTCACATATATATATACATATATAAAACTCTTATTATATAGGACTATATATAAATATTGGTACATACAGAAAAAGGTTTCAGCTGAGGTATTTAGATCTTCTTCTACCTCTGCATGTATTTTGTAATTACTTTTAAAGTTCCCTCTCAATGTGTAATTATGAAATAAAAAAGTTTACTTCTGATTTGGGGTGGATGTTGTTGCAAGGAAACAAAGCTATCACTTCTCACCTCCCTGAAAGCTCTGGGTAAAGAGTTATTCATGACACAGCTTGGTTTGTGAATATGAAAATCTTTAAATAAAAGGAATATTACCTACAGAAGCTGAGAAAAAGAAACTTGGTGAACTGCAATTTAATGGTTGTTTCAACATTCAACTGCATGACTAGAGTATTTAAACAAAAATTGCTCCAAATAGTATAGACAGAAATGAGATTTTGAGTCTGTTTCTATAAAATGATGGGTGTTCACAATAAGTAAACAGTTTATTTTGTATACATCATAATTTTCTTAACTGTGAGATGTGCAACACACATTGTATTTCTGCAAAGATTTTTCTACAGTTTTGTTGTTTGGAAGTTATCTTAGCAAACAGCTAGCAGGTGATTTGAGCATATGCTAATACATTTCCTATGCATTTAGAGATTCTTCAGAATTAGCCTGGTGTCTTACTACAGCTGTTCTGTTTAAGATTCTAATTACCCATTATGTAATAAAGGGGGTTAAATTTTATGGACATTGTTAAGTTTAGATATTTCTTTTCTTTGGAAATAGATACACACTTCTGCCCATATCCTTATGCAAGGATATGCAAGGATATGAAAATCTAGACAGGTGGATCTGACTTCAACATTTGGTAGAATGTAAGTGTCACTGAAACGCTGTCTCTGGATGAGAAGAGAAAGGACCACATAAAAAGAGAGAATATTTCAATCCAACCTCAGCTATGCATATGACTTCATAGGGCAAAAAACTTCCAACCAACCCATCAAGAAACCACTCTAAAAGACAACTAAACAAAACAACAACAACAACAACAAAAAAAAAACAAACAAAAAACCAAACCAAACAAAAAACCCCAAACACAACCCAACAAATAAAAAAGAACCCTGGGAATGGATTTTGGCACAAAATGCTGACTAACATTTTGGTGCTGACTCCTCTTCTGCTAAATAGCACTTGAATCCAAGTATCCAGCTGTAAATTATTCTCTGAATTTGAAAGGTCAAGAATATCCCATGATAACTGTCTCAATCTCAGATTAGTTAAAGATTACTTCATGACAGAAATTCACTGAACTTCATTATAAGCACTCATTAAAGAATGCACAACAGTTCTGTTATGAAAACTATAATGAGAAGAAACTTAAACAGAAAAAACATATGGGTGAAGGATCACTCCTGGGGACTAAAAGCATATGAGAAATGAAAGCAGAGGAAAGGCTCAATATTAGGAATACTTTGCTATCAGATAGCAGGCAATCTGCTGAGGTCAGACAAACATGTCAGCCTAGACTGACAACAGAGACCTGGATGGCCAGAGCTTGGGCTGATGGATAAAGATAATCTAATGCAGTTTAAGAAATCTTTCCTGTCCAAGCTAGAATCTGCTGTCAGTGCCCATCTTCATTTACTTAAGTGAGACACTAGTGACAGGGGCATTACTGGATACAATTGAACACAATGGTATTAAGCTCACCTTTGAGCTTAATAAAGGGAAGGAGGGTCTTTTTATATCAAAGGAAACACAAATAATCAAGGACTGCTTTTTTCCTGTAAGCTAGTTGATTATATGTCAGTACAGATACATAGCTGCCCTGAAAAATTTTGTCAGAACGTGTCTGATTTACTTGATACAACAGTCATGTAAAATATTTAATGTTCATGATCAACAACTATAAATAAATTTCAGGTGAAAAAAAATTGGCAGTAGCCCATTGGTTTTCATTGAAAAGATAGAATTTAATGTTTGAAATATCTGTTTGGTATTTTACTTTATTCTCCTGAAACACACATATTTAATGCTACATAAACACATAGTCAGCTGAATCATATCTGACAGACCACACTGGTTCAATGTCTTACTCAGTATGAAAGAAGTTGATGGGTTGCAGTGTACTTTGGAAGAAATGGTGGCATACAAAATCCATTGATGGTGTTTCTGTGAAATGGCCTTTCAGTGTTTTCATCAGAGACCAAATTGTGATGCTGAGAGCTGTTTCCCTTCTTTTTCTCTCTGACAAAAACAAACTGGTATGTCACAGATGCCTGAAATTAGATGAAGGGATTAAAAAATAAAGAAGAGGAAAATCAGAAGAATATGCATATACTTTAATCATATGCATTAGTAGCTGAGCTGCTAGGTGACAGAAAAAATTACTACCTAAGACCTTATTATAAATCAAATCTTAGCACATTTCTTACATGATATCACTGTTGTATCACTAATGTCCATGGCATGTGTGATGTTGTTTTTATCCTTTGCTTTGTTTTGTCAGTACTTTAGTAATGAACTTTTTCAATTACAATACTTATGAAAAGCAGAGGTTTCTATATAGATATTAAAATATACACTTTAAAGAAGAGCTAAGAAAATGCTAGCAAATGCCAAAAGCAAATATCCATGTAGCCTATAAAAACAAAATCATGCAATTTCTTAAATAGACATTTTAAATGGAATACAAAACAATGGAATAGATGACAAAAAATCTTATGTTTACAATGGATCTTGGAGAATGGAAAATATTGGTTTGCATACTATCTTCTTTCATATTACCAAAGCATCTCGATATTTCTGCTACAATGACATACTGTGAGTAGCATAACACTTTTACTCACTTTGCCATTAGGTTTCAGACCTAACATACCAGTTATATCACAGCACCAATTCACAAAGTCACAATGTCCATAAACTATTTGCACAAGCTCAGGACAGCAATGAAATAAAATAAAGGATAAATTTTTTCAGTGGTAAATCTTTGCTTTTTTAAATTCACATGTGGCTAGCAAAATGACTAGTTTTAAAATACATTACACCACACAATATAACTCTACATGTTGCTTTTATTCTGAAAAATGCAGTGCTTTGATTTTTCAAGTCACTTTTAGGAAGGAAGTTCTAACAGAGCAGAATGTTTGACTAGATAATTTTATATGAGATTTTTCCACATGTTGAATATTCATTCAGTTCTGGTATGTCATCTCAAAAACATTATTGTAAAATCAAAGATGACAGAGGTGAGGATAATAACTCTGGTAGAAAGGAGCTACCATACATGGAATGACTAAATAAAACTTATAAATTTGAAAAAGAGACAGCTGAAATGGGCTATATCCTAGATGTCTACAAATCATACAAGGAAAGCAGAAAATGAAGGCAGCAGCACAGGAACTAGATGGCTGTCAGAGAAACTGTCAGAAAACAGTACTACTGACAAGAAAGAAAAGTACTTGCGTGATACATATTAATCTGTGGAACTCATTGCTTAGGTTCATAGGTTCCAGAAACCTGTATAAGCTGAAGATGGGATTAGGGAAATTTATTGAGAATGGTTCCCTCAGTAGGTTTTAAACATAGTGTAGATTCAACTTCTGCTAAAATGACTCATAACAATTCCATAAATTTAACCCCTGGAAACTGTCCAGATATACAAGGGTAATGATCTTTCCATATAGGTCCTTATATAACACACTTTTCAAAGTATTTCCATAGCTAAAGAATCAGCCTAATCAGTATGACATTTCTTTGGTTCCATGGCACAGGAGTGAGTGGATTGCTCATTTTGTCAAGTGAAGCTTATTGCTTGGTAATAGTTCAGATTTATTCTACAGACTATCTGAAAATGTAGCAACTTCATCATCTCTTCATGTTTTTCAAAAATTTTTATATATTTTTTCTAGCAATTATATCAATAGAACCTTAATGATTCTAGCTGCATTTCATTCTATGGTTTTGTTGAGTATTTCTTAGATGAAAATCCAATAAAATCTATAAATAAATCTCTAAAAGTTAGCCAGTATAAATATTATTAAAAATATACTTCAGATGCAAAATAGGTCAGATTAAATACAGTGTATAAACATGTTTTGCTGGAGAAAGGCATGTTCACAAATGTCCATTTATGATATGCCTGTATTTAAAATTAACCCAGTATTGAAAATTTAGTGTGCATGCTGGTTTTCTTTAACACATTCTTTTTGATGTTACACTTAAAGTAGAGTAGTATCATATAGGGATTCTGGCTTCACGATAATAAAATCCATAATGAATTCAGAGGATGTCTCAGTTGGTTTAACTGCCATTTTAGTCCCTTATTTTCTGGTCATACTTCCATCTATTATAACATATTTTTCCCTAATGTATCTATATTCTTGCAGCCTCACTGCAGTACTTCCACTGGTATCATGTAGAAGCAGAAATGTTCCTTGTCAGCTTGTTAACAGCCTTCATATCTGGAGGCTATTGTCATATACACGTTTCTAAAAGACTCAGGAGTTTGTTGTTTAGCTAAGGATAGAAAAATAACTGGTATAATGTTTTTATTCTCATCAAATAAAACTGACTTAATTAACGAAGTGAACAGCAGGGTTGAAGGCAAAATATGATTTAAATGTGCTGATCCTATCCTTTCTTCATTTCTTGTTAAGACTGTAAAACATACAAGGTTTCTCAGGGCATCTCTGTTTATTCTGTAAAGTGCTTAGCACAGGAGGAACCTCAAAAACATTTACAAGTTACAATTCTTCTCAAGCACTTCCTTCATTGTGTTTATACTGACATTTTAAGAATGCTTAATTCTCTCACTCTTGCATATTTTCAGTAATTCACATAGTAAAGAAACAGATGCACATAAGTACAGTGGGTGCCTGGGAGAGGCCTTGAACCTATGTTAAAAAAAGGTGCTTTGAAGTTTCAGAAACCTGATTGTTTTGAGTATGGTTAGACAACCATACAATATGAATGCAGAAACAGCTTTAGATATTAAGTAAATGAAAGCACATACTTAGGATGGTAGACAAAAAGACTGTTAAATTGGTTCCTATGGAATGTTGACATGAAGCTCCTATATTGCAGACGTGAATGAAAGGTACATTCAGGAGACCCTGGCTAAGGTCTGCAAAACTCCATCTCTGTCTGAGTCCTTACTGTTGCATGTACTGTTGAGATGTGTTGTCTTCTCTTTGCATAAGAATCAAATGATGTTATGGACTTGGATATTGACAGTTTCTCCTGACAGCAATCTTGCATGAACTTGTGGAACTCATGTAGCATGGAAAGCGGAGAATTTCTTTACAATAACTTGTCTTAGGGAACTGGAATGATTCATCTCCTAACTCTGACATAGCCTTCTCTAACTACCTCAGCTGATTTTTTATGTATTAATATTTTTCACACAAATGGTTGTTCTATTGATCTTTTGCAAAACATGGTGTGAGTTACAAAAGTCCAGCAGAGGAAAAAATCTTTGTGTGCACACGTCTGTCTGTGCTTTTTATCTTCTTTCAAAGGTAACAAGGCTTACATTACAGGAATCCTTAAAAATAGCTGTCAAATACATAAGTTCTTTCTATGTTCATTAAAATGTTGAAGGTAAGTTTTACATTTTCCATAAACTTGACCTGTCCTGTCAACACTGTTAGTTGCCTCCTGCTTCAGAGCAATACAAGCATGCTATAGAAACTGCTGCATGTGCTTCTTTAAGGTGGCACACTGCAGTTATATCATTCAGGCAGAAAAATTAAGAATCCAGTAGCATTTGGTTTGTATATTTTTATCATTTCGAAGAAAGTAAAAGGAAAAAGGGGTCAAAAAATGTTCAGTTATACACTTTGTGAAAAACAAAAACCCCTAAGCATTAACATTAATTCAACAACCTGCTTTTATTCCTTGTGTTGTCCACAACTAAAGTGGAAAAATATTAAATGAGGAGGATTTTTGCCCTTAGAAACTAATTTTTGTAATTTTATACTTGAAATGTTTTTTTTAAAACAGAACATAGATACATAACAATTTATTCACAGTCCCTAGGAAAATAAGTCATGTTCTCTTTTAGTGTCTGTGTCATTGTGAAAGAAGCTTGTTTCAGGCATCTTCTTCTTCTTAGTCCCATAAATACATTAAAAACAGAGAAGCATTTTTAAATCTAATTCAATAAGAACTGAAATATAAGAACATTTTCAAGATCGTATTTGGTTTTTGTGGCAAGGTTTTGGTATCAAGGGTGCAGGGGGGCTGCAGGGGTGGCTTCAGTGCTGTCCCTGTTGATCAGAGATAGTTGCCCCATTTAGCTTCCCAAAGATGAGCCTATCAGTGATGCTGGTGGCACTTCTGTGATAAAGTATTTAAGAAAGGGTAAAAAATGCTGCACAGCAACTGTGAGAGAAAGAAGTGAGAAATATATGGTAGAAATGATCCTGCAGATCTCAAGTCATTGAAGAAGGACAAGTAGGAGGTGCTTCAAGCGCTAGAGCAGAGATTCTCCTGCAGCCTGAAGACCATGGAGAGGCAGGCTGTGCCCCTGAAGCCCATGGAGGTCCACAGTGGAGCAGATAAGCACACTGCAGTTCATGTAGGATGCCACATTGCAGCAGGACATGACTTGAATGAAGCTGTAGCCCACATCAAACCAAGCTTATGGAATCAACTGCAGCCCATGGAGAGTAGGCTACATGAGTGGAGACTTTCTGGGAGTAACTGTGGCCCAAGGAGGAACCATGCTGGAGTAGACCACTGTTAATAAACTGTACTCCAGGGAAAAGACTCAGGCTAGAATAGTTCTTGAAGAAAGATCCACATAGGAGCAGTATATGAAGGACCATATCCTGTGGGATGGACTCCACATTTAAGCAGGTGCAGCATGTGCACAAAGGCGTGGCAGAGACAGTGTTATGAACTGACTATAGCCCCCTTTTCCATCCCACTATGCCACTTGAGCTATGAGAAAATAGAGGAGTCAGGAATGAAGGAGTGAAGATGAGACTAGGGAGAAAAGTGGTTTTATTTTGGTCTATGTTTCTCACCATCATACTATATTTTTAAATGTCAATACATCAAACTGATTTGCCTCAAGTCAGGTCTGTTTAGCCTGGGTTAGTAAGTCGTAAATGATCTCGCTGTTCTTATCATGATTGATGAGCTTTTCCTCCTTATTTTCTTTCCCTGTCATCTTGAGGAAGAGTGGGAGAGTGTCTTGGTGGATGTCTGGCATTCCACCAAGGTTAAACCATTACAAGGACAGAAAATTTAACTTTGTTTTCCTAAAGTAGAGTTTAGTGCTGTAAAAGCTGGTCCTACTTAAATTTTTATTATTTGTCCCTCATCTGCCTCCCATTTATTACCCCTACTTACATTTATTTAGCCTAAATAGATTATGTCCAGACTATGGACTGATTCCATCCATCCCATACCTATTCTGCTGTAGGCTCAGAGAGGACAGAGAACAATTATTAAAGCAGCACTTTACATTGACAGCCAAATAACTATTTGTCATTGTAAAGTGCATGGCCTTTGCACTGCTGTTCCCTTTGACTCAATCCCCATTTTATGCATACTGATCATGAAGAGGATCTAAAATATTGTGTCTAGACTCAGACATGAACAGGATTTAGCAGAAGGAACTGTTTCTGCTTAACAAGAGTCCTCTCTGTCAATGACTTGTCATTCTCAGTAGGTTGCTGCAGAAAATCACAGAAATTACTAAACCTCTTTATTTAGGAAATTGCCATTACTTTTAAGCTCAGGAATGTGTGGAAGATGATAACATTAGAAATGCTAAGATGAACAGCAGCAATAATAAGCTGCTGCAAAGACCAACGCAAGTGTTGACAAATCTCTCATTTCTATCAGAAGTCTTTAAGATGGACTTTGCAACAAAGTGATCAAAGAAGTGTCTTAGTTTTCTGTTTAAGATCCAGAGTAATGATCTAGTTCAAAAAAGAAAGGGAAAAAGGTCATTTTTATTTTTCAAAATGAGATATATATCTTTTAAACTGATATTTTAATTTCTTCATATTGTTATAGACAGTCTTAGGTCTTTGATAAGAAAATTGTGAAAAATTTAGGCTTTTGGTTTGACAAGACACTGAAGGAAATTCAAATTGTAAGAAAAAGTAGCTAGTAAACTGAATGTAGTCAATGACTCCTTGACCAAATATCTTAGGGGAAAAACCAACAAGGGTGTTATCTGTGAGGTTCTAACATAAATGGAAAGCTGCCCTCCTGGCACAAATTTAACTTGATAGTGTCCCACCCCCTCCTCTCCCTGTTCCATGTTCCATACTCCATCTAGTCACTTGATAACCCTCCTCTTTCTTATTCTTTATTTCTGTGTTTTATACAAAACATCCTCAATATCAGCTACTATTGAATGAACTCTTAGTTTTTTCTCCATATAACATTTGCATTTGTATTGTCTCCTTAATTTATGTTTCAGTTAATCTGTTCTGAGTATTTACTGTCCTTCTAGTCCCACATATTTATCACTACCATCTTTGCCAGCTAACTGTAAACACTACCATGTCTATTGACCATGTTACTACATGTTATTGACTATAAGAAAAGGTCATTGTCAATCACACAACCAAGTCAGCATGGGGAAAGAGTCCCAGACTCCTAACTGGGACATAGCATGTGAAAAAGCTGACATCTCACAATGACAGTATGCAACACCAAAAAAGTTCTATTCTCTAATTGCATCTTTCTCTACCAACATGAACAGTAAATATTACTAGGAAGGGATCAGGATAGCTCACCAAAGGAAGGCCCGAGTCTGTCCTGTCATTTGTGTACATAGTGTTTCTGTACAGATAGTGCATAAGGTTTTCTTTATATTCTTACAATTTTTGTGCAAGAATCATGATCAAAGTAAAATTTGAAGAAACTAGTTAATTCCAAAAGTTAACTATTTTTTGAAAGCAAAATAAATCCTCTGGAAATGGATAAGCAATAAATATGCAGGAGTTAAATCTTGACTAGTTATCCTGAGGAGAACAATTTGATGCTCCTTCCTCGCATAAACATTATCAAATTAATCAATGAAGAGCAAGTAGTTAAGTTTCTTTTGCAGCCTGGCAATGTTATTCTGAAAACAGAAGTTTATGACACATAGTATAGTGTGTTTCAAATATTGCTTTTGCAGAGTGACCAGATGGGCAGCAATTCCATAGAAAACAATCTAAATATTATACTGGTTCAGATGTGGATTATGGGCCAACAATGTCATGCTACTGCAAACTCTAATAATCCTACCAGGAAGTCTATACAGAAATACTATGTTGCATGTATAAAGTAATGGTTTGAACCCTTCCTATCCCTATAAATTCACCCTTTTCAAGACCCCTGTGTAATTCTGCAGAACATATTTAAAGAAAGGAGACGTGGAGAAAAAAAAAGGTAATTGAAAATAATCAGAGGTAGAATAGCTGAATCTGTGATGAGAGAAAGGAAATATAAGCCTGCCACTGAGTGTAAGGTGACAGTACACAAACATTAAAACAAAAAGGAACACTATGTCAGTGATAGATGTTCCAATGGTAAGGCTAATGAGCACTAGTTTAGTCTGCTTGGATACCATGAGATGCTTCAAAGAACAAGTAGAAAAATGTTTGTCAGGAGTGATATAGTCTCTGCCTTCTGACAGCAACAAGAGACATCGCTTTTCAATGATTTCTCTAATTTTACTAGAATGAGTTGTTAATTTATTAATGCATTCAATTATTAACTTAGTTACTGCATTGATTTCTTCTATATTCAAAGGAATATATTAGGTCATTGCAGACTTGCCTATTTTGTTCCCAGTGCACACTAGTACTTCTCTCTCTTAGACATGTAAAAGTCTTGAACAAGAGATCATCTAGTTCTTCTTCAAGCTCTGTCTCTTGTGAAATCTCTAAGTGACATGTAAACAAGCCACTTTTAATAGAGAGTTAGACTTATTTAGTCTCTATGCATCTTCACTAATGTTCAATTTTTCATTTACACATTTTGACAATTCAGTGCTTAAAATGTTACCATTTCATTAGCCAAAGTGGCTTCGTATGCCAAACAAGTGTTGGTATATTCTTCTGATGGTTGTTAAGCCACACTCTGCTGAACATCCTAATTGATTTGGTGAAGCAACTAAAATGCAGCTGTTTACTTGGAATAAAACATTCTAAGAATGCCCAGGAGACCGAAATTCTGTTACCAATACTGACTGCAATTAAAATTCTTTGGAGTATCTTTGTACTTGTGACCAAACAGTTTGGTGTTTCAGGAGAATATCAGTAATACTAAAAATATTTGACACCTCAACCCAGTCTGCTTCCTCAGTCTACTGATCCTTTCATTAATGTCAAATCTCTCTGTAAGCATGAGAGATCAATGTTTTGTCAGCTACCACATTAATAAACAAAACTAGAGGAGTAATGAAGAAAGAAATTCAAGTAAGGAAAGAAATCTAAACCTGGATTTCCTATGAGGCTGCATATCTCAGGGTTTTATTACAGAATTTTTACAGATCAAGTGGGTGCAGTCATACTGGGTATCTGCTATAAATCTCCCAATCAGGAAAAAACCCAAGAAATAAAAAGAAAACCACTTTTTTACAAGTTCTCCAGCTGAGTATTTGTTTGTCAGTAATCAAAATATTAAATGTTTCTCCTGGCAATTCACAGTGGAAATATGGTCAGTAGGCCAGCTGAATCAAAAATGAAATTTAGTCAATCTAATTTTTGTGAAGCCAACATGTATATATGAAAGGGAAATCATGCGTAACTGAATGCAATAAAGAAGCATTCTATAGCAGATTACTTCCTAAATACACAAAATCTCTTCCGTTTGATCAAACCATAATCTATGCACTTAATGTCAATGTTTCTAAATCTATCAGCAACTCTTTGTCAGAGCCATCAACAGTGTAGAAAGTTAATGTTCTATAGACTATTAGAGTCTCTTAACATGTCCGTGGAACTTTTTTAAAAAAAAATAGAATCTACATTATATCCTCTTGAAATTTTAGTTACAGGAAAAGTGTAAATTATATCTTCTGCATTACACTCAATTGGTCTTTTGAATCTGAGTTGAAGAACTCAAGTTTTGTATCAATTTGATTGAAAAACCTGTGAAAACTATGCAAAGCAGTAATTTTAGGTAAAGTAGAAGCTTCAATTTCAATTTTCTTGATTTAAATTATACTCATCAATAGAAGATCAGTTGTGTTTTAAAAAGTGTTGATAAAAATATTTCTTGAAATAGAAATAGTTTAAAAAAGGTTATTCATATTCTATTATTTATATTATGACAGAATGAACAAAGCAGACATGCAGTGAGATGAAGCTGACCAAATACCCTATGTATACTCTGCTTCACTTTCAGACAATGTTGTAGTTTGGAATTATTATGTAAATTCTCTCCCCTGCCACTAACTGCCCATGCCATTAGTTAACAAAAAGAGGTAGTTAACTGCTACCATCTTCTTCTTGATCAGTTGGGTGGGGGCAGGTTGTCTCTTTTGGTTTTGGGGACACTTTTTTTTTTTGACTTCTAGCTCGGCTGAATGAGGAGCGGAGTGTGTGCTGCTGAAGAGGGAAGCTGTTCTTCTGCTCCTCGTTGCTGCTGGCTGCTGCTGCTGCTGCTTATTGCTGAGCCGCTTCTTTTCTCCTCGCCACGGCTGTTCTCCTGGTTTCTGCATTTGGGGGTCCCAGGCTCTGCTCCAGTCTCACCACCACCTGCAGCGTCACAGCATGCCCGCCCTGGCTGGGGCAGTGACCTGGGAGAGAGAAGTTTGCAGCTGCTTTCCAGGACACGCGGCGGTTCCCCACTTCCAGTTTTCCTTCTTCATTTGGGACGAGACACAGAGGGAGAGACAGAATTCAACTGGGAACTCACCCTGCAGTCAGCCAGGTTGTGACACAGACACTGCCTATAACTCTTCTTCAGGAAGAAATTTACTGGTTTGGTTGTCGTTCTTTTTTTTTCTTGTGGTGTTGGGGGAAGCAGTTTGGTCTGGTCTGTTTACAGTTATATCTGTATCTACATATATATATATATATATATATATATCTCAGTTAAGAACATTATCCTTCTTGTATCCATTGTCTGATTAAAGTTCATTTTCTTAAATTTGATAAAGAGTGGCGTGATTATTGTGGAGGAAACCCTCTCCTCCACTTGTGGGTAAACATTTTGGTTTTTGCCCCTCAAACTGAGGCAGACAAGTTTGTAATACCACCAAAATTTGATTCAAAGTGAGGTAGGAAGTTAATAACCTCCCTACTTTTATTCATGGCTCAAGCAAAGTAGGAAGCATTTCAATTTGTACTGGATTTTGTGAGCAGTGGCCCACATCTTCATTTATTTTTTAACACGAGTCAGAATTTTGGCGGTTACATTTCTTGACAGAGTTCTTTTAAAGATTCATGTAGTTTGGTGCGCTGAGAATTCTCCAGCTGAATCAGTGTCCTGCCTTGAATACTCAAAAATTAGTCAACGGGTCATATATTACAAGAATGTATTGGCAATTTTTAGAGAGGAGCTGCTTCAGTAACCTGTATTTCTATATTGGGTGATGTCCTTCTAGGTAACAATACTCTGCCTCTGCTAATATATTCAAATCCATATAAGTAGTCAGAGATCTTTTGAAAAGATCTGTCAGAGATCTTTTCAGTAGTTTACATAAAATGAACTAGTTCCTCAGGCATTCTCATAAAAATTGCTACTGAAAGTGACATCCTTATAAATGTGCATCACTACTACTAAGAGCAGATCCCTGGAGGCTGAAAGTACAGACAAATGGTGCTGCAGTTCAAATGAAGCCTTCAGTAATTCTGTCTGTTCCGTGGTGTTCAGCAAAGGAGTGCTTAGAACTCAGAGTTTTCAAGGTCATCAGTT